>NC_091930.1:36388512-36757262 GCF_041260155.1 Ptychodera flava
ACGAGCAGCAGCCATCAAGTATTCTAATTTTAGAAACGACCGCATAAAAAGTACTTCAGTAAAAAAATGTCTTCACACAGAGTGCAATCACGGAAGTATCGTATCACTGTAGGATCGATTCTCTTATTCACAAACACACACACACACCTGTCAGTTGAACAAGCTTCGGGATGTAATCGTTCCAGAATGCACATTCAGTGGCTTTGAGTGCCTGCTTGCTTTCCATGTCCAACGATAATTCCTTGTACGCCAGTCCCGGTATCTGGAAAGCTGGCCATTCGCCACCTTCCTCATGGCCATCGAGGGTTGATGGAGTTCTGGAAAATAACATTGATCTTTATCCACATGGGCTTATATGCAAATTTAAGTTTAATTGTACAGGAATGGTTAAGGCTAAGGTATGTCCTATTCAAGTTGCCCTTTAAACGGTAACTCTCGGTAGGGCCCTACCGAGAAAAATCGATAAAAATGGGCGGAGCAAAACATAACTAATATGGTATCTTTGTGAACAAAAAGTAGCAAATTAAAACAGCTGGTTGAACACCTCCAACATCGACTGCACGGTGACTTTACGTATACTATTTTCACCCAATTTTACGGTTTACTTTCCATACGATACATCCACTCATTTCCCCCATAGGTTGTCTTGAACATAGACTTTTTCGAAGTCTTACTGGAGCAGAGGTTCGGCGCGGCGTCGCCTCGGATTTGTACAAACCGTGATGACGTTGCCAGGCGATCGATCGATCGACACTCCTTAGATCTCATGCGTCATGGTATTTATATGTTTCTCGTCCAAAAACGAAGCGTTTGTCATTGTATTCTGCGCGTTTTTGAATGATTCAACATAATGCATATCATGGCAGTGGCAATAGCTATCCGCATCTTTGTATACGGGTAAACGATGCAGAAATCCAACGAGTAGTTTTTCTGCCACGGGATCTATTATCGGAGTTTTCCTCGGTCTTGCAGGGAGTCTTGATTGCAGAGTCGTATTTGCCTTGATATAAATGAAGCACCGTTTTGTCCAAACGCCGTCCTAGAAATGCCGCATTTCAGGAAAGAACGGGAAAAAATCAAAACAGTTCTGAAAGAACAGCAAATTCGCCTACTAGATGTCCAAATTTATCGAGTGTGGTTATTTCAATGGACGACGTTGGACATTTACCACAATGCTCAACGGCCGAGTCGTCTACCAAATTTTGTAGAGCTTTTGTCTTACAAACAATCCTTTCCTTATTCGACCTTAGTTTAGCGAGGCAGGGCTGTGTCTCCATTATAAAACGTAGTTTTCCACAGTTCTTGGATGGTAGTTGTAGTTTCCTTTTCAAAATTTCGTTGTCTCATGAACTCGGCGCTGTCGCGGATGGGAGGGTACCGACGACTATTCCCCGGCTTCGATTACAAGTTTTATGGTGACCGAAATGAAACGTGGTGTCGATTTGTTGTCTTATGATTATTTCAAAAAGCTTCTGAAAATACTTATTTTAGAAATCAAACTGTTAATATTTAATCACCTAAAATAAAATCAGAATAAAGTGATCGCATGATCTCTCGGAGTATTCATTTCAATGTTCATCCCTCCTTATAAAATGGTGAGTTCTAGTATTTCGCTACTTTGAACGCGATCCCGCCAAAATCGAGTGCACTTGCACTTCTACACTCTCCACGCAGTCGCGATACTAGTTCATTACAAACGCGTGGTAGTCAGAGTCAGACTGCTAATCACACTATGTCAACTGGCTTTATGAAGATAGCGGTCACTGATGAGCACTAGAGGTAGCTTCGGGAATTTTCTTTGCCAGGAATGAATTGGAGCTAGCTGTGATGGGGATCGAGCATGGACATTTGAGTGCAACTTATGGGACTGATCGATTGGTACCGTGACCTCAGCTGCCGCCGGCGCGACGTTTGTCAACTCGACGTCTGCAAAGTGACCCAGCAGTGACGACCGAATATGCCGAAGGCGATAGCAGGCGTCAAAAAAAAAATCCCGGTTTTGTCAGCACATTGGATTCCGGAGGCTACTTGTTTTGTGTTACATAGGCATGCACGGCTTTAGATCGGGAAAGAAAACGTATATCACTTTTGGAAACAACTAAGCGTAAGCGATAGTTACGCATATCGCATTGCGATGATTGCGCTTTCAACAGTACGTTGACTCGAGGGTAAAACTTGAAATTTGAAAAGAAGACAGAAGATATACAGACAGTGTAGACAAAGTGAGAGATTATGCCAGAATTTGTGCTGGTACTTGTCCGTGGTCTCAACCCGAACATACCAGACGTACTTTATGTCGGGCATAAATGACAGTATAGGCCTTCCTGTCTGTAAAATGTACGGCTCAGGTAGGCCAACATAAATGAAAACGGTCCTTTTCAGGACCAACAAATTTTCCAAAAAGAGAACTACCTAATCAAATGTGTTTGCATGTATTTATTATACACAGTGTGTGTGCGTTTGTATCTTTCGGTACGCTCCGAGTATTTGGTGTTTTTCCCCGCGTTGAACAATCAACGCTACGTACGTAAAAAGTAAACAACGTATCGCTAATGACTCATTTGCAATTTGCATATCATGTCAATCATGCAGATTCAAACTGAACATCGAACGTTATACCGGCGATATTACCGGCAAATATTTTATCCTTTTCCTGGTTCCAGACGTCATTTCAAATTTAATTTCGTCAGAAACCAAGCATATTGTGCTCCAAATACTTATACACATATCCCTCAATTTCCAAGAAAAAAATTAATCGGTAGATTTCTAAATTAACGGTTTTTATTGACGACGTCCAGAGCGTACCGAGTACGTTTGAATATCCCACCATTATGACCACTCTCGTAGGTTCTCGCGCTTTTATACGGGAGTTGGGGCTTTAAACATCTCGTCAAAACTCAATAAGGTTTTGAATTTTAACTTTCAGCTTTGATGAGCCACGTGATGATCATGTGGGAAGCAGGCATCCCTGTCACATGACTAATATATCACCGAGTTTGGTGAATACAACAAACTCAATTTCCTAAGAAGGTGAAATGTCAAGAATTGTATAAATTACATCGGCTTTTTTCGGTTCATACTACAACAGATTTTCCGGTATTATAAATAAATTAACATGTTGCTTGGTTTTTTTTCAATAATCCCTTGACGAAATCACACAATAATGAAAACTACCATATACCCATGCCCATATTGCTACATCCTAGCGACGTTCAACGTAAAATATCAGCCGTGATATTTCACGGTAAACGTCAAGCTAT
Organism: Ptychodera flava; assembly: GCF_041260155.1. NCBI lineage: Eukaryota > Metazoa > Hemichordata > Enteropneusta > Ptychoderidae > Ptychodera > Ptychodera flava. The sequence goes on from NC_091930.1 coordinate 36,391,773, forward strand.
GCACGATGAACGTCATCAGTTTTAGAGTTTTCCCGAACTACATTAGCAGTTTGTTGGTAAACAACGTAAACAACAAAATGGCTGCCGCTCCCCGCCTGCGAAGCGATGTCGCCGACGTAAAAACTTGAAGGGCTTCGAGGAACACGGGTATTTCTGGTTGCAAAATACGGAAATAGGCCTATCACGTTGAGTCTTGAAATGTTTTCCCATGGTATTTTTTTGGTCAAGTTCTAGCAAACTTCGCACGGCGCCGGCACTGTGCACGGTCTCCACCGAACAGGTAGTGAGCGCGTGGTGTGACTGCGATGTCGCGCGCGTGACGACTGTTGACATGGCAACTCTAAAGGTAAACTAACAAAATGGCGTCCCCTCTCTCCGAGCGAGCTCCGTGCCGTACGACGATCGAAATCAGGATAGATTTAAAGCTGAGCAGTTTTGATCGGTTACAGTTGTAATAGCATATTGCACCTTAAAATGTTCCTTCTGTATGACGATTTTTGTATCCCGGTGTCTTTCTTCTTGGGTTTCACCGGATATGGACGACTTGCAGCGATGTCGCGCGTGATGTTGACATCTTCGTCGTATACTTTATGAATGAAGCCTGTTCACATAAACATTCTGATATTTATGCGCAAGGTGTAATAAAGTAAAGCCTCAAAATTGAAGGTTTTTCGTTGTATTAGTAAAATTCCCTAAAATTATGGGCATGGGTAATATATGATAAATCGGTTATTACCCAATATCGCCTGTTCCTTGTGTCGTATCAGCATTTCACTCTTGCTGATATGACACAGGAACAGGCGATATTGGGTAATAACCTCTAACTATCACAGTTTCCTTACAACGTACCCAATTCTCGCAAAATCGGTCCAATATTTTATCACTTTGAGAGTCATATTTACTTCTTCCCGCGATAAAGCCCAGTTAAGGTCGTTCAAAAAGTGATAGCCAAATACGAAAGGTATCTCTTCTCCGTGGGCCGCTTTCATCCATGGGATTCGCCATAGCGACTTCGACGGGACGTGTGTCATGAAATAGCGGTACACTCGGGCTCCGCTCTCCGAGTAGCCACGCGCCGATACGTCCGACGGAGCGACAAACATCTCGTCGCCGACCATTTGCGAGAGCGCCTCCACGTAGTCGGCATCGGCCGAGTCGACAGTGTCCCAGTCTAGGTACATGAGCTTGACTGCGTCCTGAGCTACCGTGCTGGTCTTGGCGGGACCGGAGAGGAAGGCCCGGAAGAGTACTTCGTACTGCGATCTGTTCAACCTTGTCTCCGTTTCGTTCGCCAAGTGAGGGAAAGACGTTGCCAATGCGAACGTCCCCTCGTCAGCGTTGTTGCCGATCATGATGTCGACTTCCGTCCTGGTGAAGGCGTTGTCACGGAAGATGTCGACGGCTTTCGCCGTGATGAAGTGGTCGTCGAGAAATGGTGAGAATGGCGTTCCGTCAATCGCTTCTCCGATTTCTCCAGCAATAAGTCCCTGTAATGAAAAACATTTCATCTGTCATAAAAACTTACTCTAAACAACGACAATAATTTAACAATAGTTATTACGCATTGTACAGCATAGCTAGACTGAAAGATCCGTCGCTCGACGACGCTCTCTACGCTCCTCCTCTTACTTAACTGTGAGACGGAGGAGCGTAGAGTGCGCCCTCGAGCGACGGACCTTTCAGTCTACTGCACAGCTTGCTACGGCCAAATATAAAGATACCTGTGTTTCAGGGAACCAAACCTACCCTAGAGATATTCCCCGACCCCAGACGTTTTTTCGCTCTTTCCAATTTTTTTTTTATAAATTCTTCTTATTTACCTTATTTTATGGATCTCAGCAAACAAATAGAAAAAAAAACACGATAAAAGTTTCCTTCGGTCAGACATACGTCCTATAATTTTCGGAGGTATGTTAGCGGAAACACGCAGTTTTTTACTACTGTTTCTGAAGATTTACTAAATTATTCGAGGAAGATTGTTCGCTAACCGTAGCCGGATCGCTTGGATCTCTGAAAGCATCGGCTGGCACAGCACGGAGACACAGAACTAATTCCTGGGAAGTGTCTCTCTCGCACCCGAGGACTTTACCGAGGCCGTGAGCTATCTTGTTCTGCAACGCTGCATCTGTTTCGGGGTAACTCTCAATAGTTGCCGTTCCACTCTGTAAATGTATGGCGGATGCATGATTTATATCAGTGCACATAATCTCATATACTCATGTACTCATGTTATACATAAGACAGACAGACAGACAGACAGATAGGCAGACAGAGATAGGTACAAAGTGACAGACAAGCAGTCAGAGAGAAAACGAAATTTGTTGAGGAGACTATAAATAAACTAGCTTTCTACGCAGTACGGTAATTTAGCAAAATCTTTAACAGAAAAACAGACGGACATACAACGGGCATACAGACAGATAGCAAGAGAGAACGAAATTAGTTGAAAGGACAATAAATAATCTAGTTTTCGATACACACACACACCACACACACACATATATATATATATATATATATATATATATATATATATATATATATATATATATATATATATATATATGTGTGTGTGTGTGTGTGTGTGTGTGTGTGTGTGTGTGTATATATATATATATATATATATATATATATATGAGTGTGTGTGTGTGTGAGAGAGAGAGAGAGAGAGAGAGAGAGAGAGAGAGAAGAGAGAGAGAGAGAGAGAGAGAGAGAGAGAGAGAGAGAGAGAGAGAGAGTGTGTGTGTGTGAGAGAGTGCGTGTGTATGTGTGAGAGTGCGGCAGCAAGGGAATTTAGCAAAATTGTCAACATAACGCGGAAGGCGGATTGAAACTTCTGTACGCTTAATCGACTCAGTATGGCGAAAAGTTCTATACAATATTGTGAAACAAAATGGCGGCCTTTGGTGCCGCGGTGATTTTAACAAACATTATTACTCAAGCTCACAGAATCTATCGAAATAGCGGGCTACTGTATTTAGGACTTTGATGTCAGAGAGGGTTTAAATCGAAATGTGTGAATGCGATAGCTGTAACAATTACCTGCAGGATAGCTTTGTGGAAGAGTCCATCAGTAAGAGGCGAGAGCAGCAAAAAATCGACGCTGATTGCCCCTGCACTCTCGCCAAATATCGTGATCTTGTTCACATCTCCCGAGAACTCTGTGATATAATCGGAGCAAACACTGAGCTCAGGTGTACTAGCCCATTGCTAGAAATAGCACATACTTCCGTGATATGATGGCCCTTTGTTGAAGGGAAGAATATTTGCCGTTATTTAAATGTAGCATCAAACACAGCACCATGCTATTGCAGATGGCATCCCAGTCATGATGGTGATAGAATGAAAGATGTGAAATTCTAGCATGAATCTTATTTAGTTTCTACATACCAGCGATGTTGTCTTGCACCCACTGCAAAGCTGTCATCTGATCAAGTAATCCGTAGTTACCGCTGACTTCGTTATCACCTAGTAAATAATTCAAAAACATCATGATGAGAGACAGACATTCATACAAACAAATAAACAAACAAACATATAAACAAACACAGAGAGACAGGGAGAGTGAGACACATATCAGTGACGGAGAGATTGTCGTGTGTTTTTGTGCGCCCGCATGTAAATTTCCCCAAGTAAACGTCTTTGTGTCAACTTCCATGTGGTATGTTTGCTATCCTGTACTTCTGGAGAAACCCCGGAGGAGGGAGGGGGGAACCGAAGTCTACATAACTGCTGTCTTGCTCCATGCCAGTGTCTTCCGAGCTAAATCGTATCATCCCTTCTTTTGTGTGTCGACTTACCGGTCAGGAAGAAGCCTAGCGCCCCCAGACGGTAGTTGATGGTGACCACAACGACGTTGCCGATTGCTGCCAGGGCCAAGCCACTGTAATATTTGGCAGACCCTGATCCCGTAAAGAAGGCGCCACCATGAATCCACACCATCACAGGTAAATATTCGCCCTCAAATGACAGAGAAACAAACAAACATATCTTTCAATAACTATAAATCCAATAATCATAAACAAACAATGCGTAATTCAGTAGATAGTTCCATTAACAAATAATAAATAAATTTAGAATTGTGTATATAGGTACGTAGGTGAGGAGGTAAAACATATAATTACGCAAAAATTACAAATGACCTCAAAGAGGGATAAAACTGCAGCAAGTGTGAAGGAATACAGTAAAAAATTGGCCGACTAGCGGGAAATACAGTACTCGTTAAAATAAAGAGCAAAGTTAAAACAAATACAGTAAAATACTAACCGACCAGCGGGAGATAAAACACTTGCAAAGCAGAGAATAAAAAGCGCAGACGTTTCGGGTGCACTGACGAAGGGTTGCACCCGAAACGTCTGCGCTTTTTATTCTCTGCTTTGCAAGTGTTTTATCTCCCGCTGGTCGGTTAGTATTTTACTGTATTTGTTTTAACTTTGCTCTTTATTTTAACGAGTACTGTATTTCCCGCTAGTCGGCCAATTTTTTACCATATAATTACGCATGTGTGTATTATGTGAGCAAGTTTGTTTGTTTGTCTGTTCGCAAGACACTTGATTTGCCAGGACAGAAGCGGAATTGCATGTTACTTTGTTTTAATTATCCTACAATTAGTATCACGGTGAAATATATAACCCTGCTGGGTTTTTTTTAGTAAGCTGACATCTAAAGCGATTTCACAACAAAATTGTGTCAGCCGTGCCCAGTAGAATGCTCACATCACTTACCTGTGTTGTCGGTGCGTACACATTCAAAAACAGACAGTCCTCGCTCTCCGTCTCGTCGAGCGGCAGGTTGGGGTTGTACGGTTGTATACAGATTGGCCCGAAGTCCCTGGCGTCGTGAACTCCGTGCCAGGCAGTCTTACTCTGAGGCGGTCGAAATCGCAGGTTACCGACAGGTGGCTCCGCGTACGGTATCCCTCGGAAGACGTTCACGGTGCGATCGATATCGACGTCCGCGTGTGAGAATTCGACGGCGGTTCCGATTAACGTCCCGGTCTTGATTTCTACGAGCGGGTCGCTAGAGGCGACATGGCTAATCAGCGCAAGCGACACTGCGATTTTAAGGTATCGCATTTTGTTCTGGGCGGAGTGCGACAATATTGACGGCATTGGTGGGGACGATTGCACAACAACCGCTTCCGTACTTTGCCCCAAATATTGAAGGAAAACACTGACAGCCCACTTGACAAATTGCTCATCTATCATGGTGCGATATGGCAGACGACAATTTCAGCCCATAGCGAGATATTCAACGAGTTATATCCTTCATAATTCTTTTTAATATCACTATCTGAAGAGAAGCGAATATACAAACACCATTATCTATAAAACCCAGGATTATGAGTTTGCTTTGAAATTCTTTTTCACTGGATGCACGGGTCATCACAAAACACTGCCCTAACGTGAAGTTCAATATCGTTCCCAAACGTTGCTATATTTAACCTTTACATGTAATTAACGTTAACATATGTATCTGAGACAGATAAATTTACAACTAATTAGAGAAATGAGTAAAACAAATAATTAACCGCCGTCGTAAGTCACCGGTAAGTCTATTTTCTTTCGTTTTTTCTTTCTGTCTCATGTTAATTTTTTGCTGTTTTTTTTTTATTTTCCCGTCAATGACACAACTGTGAATATCGAATATAGATTTATACCACTGGACACTAGAACGTAGAATAATGCATTGATATCGTAGGAAAATTGTAATCCTTTGTTGAAGTGAGTGAGCAGATTTATGGTGTTTGAGGTCAGTTTTCTGATAACGAGCAAACAAGTCTAGGCAGGTTAATTTGATGTACGGCTACCATGCATCGGTTACATTGCATGGAGTAATAGAATCGCATTTTGGATATACATTTATCGTCGGATAAACTACTAAAGTTTCCATGTCCGGTTGAATTCCCACACAGGGGCGGTGATGAGGGAGACACTTGCTCCAAACCTCAGTGTTTACTGAAGCTGTGTTTATTCCTCATTTGCTATGTATGCTAAGAGATCTCTTCGGGATGTAGGCCGTTCTGGGTCCTCACAGCCCAAATCCGATACGAAAGAATCAATCTCTTTCACCAATGGTATCTCAGTCTCATTCATTGTTTTTAACAAACCATAGTTAACGTCGTCTTTCCATAGTCGCAGTTTGTTTCCATGCTGCCAAAAACTCACTACCAGATTATAATATTATAACGAGTCCACAATGCGTGCATGACTGGAGTGACTACCGAGTTCTGACTGGATCTTGGGGTGAGTTTGCTGCAGTGTATTGGGGTTAACTGTACTTGGCAGTGTTGGCAACTTGCCGCTTCTACTCGGTAAAACAGCCAGTGTGTTGCATCAGAAAGCAGCAGTGAATTGAATTTTGTAAATATTATTATGAGAATTTAAAAGCAACGGTAATTATAATAATGACAACTTTGGTTGAAAAAATACGAAAATTCGACACATTTTTTCATTTAGATTAGAATATTTGCTTTTCAAATTTTTTTGTGTGTTATTGTACGATAAGAATGCAAATGGATATTTCATTCACTGCATAAACTTGAAATGAAATGTTTTATATATTGATTCTGTAAGTGATTTTAGTGAAAAACAGTGACTTTTCATCATCGTTGTACGTTTGTAGAAAATCAAGCATGGTGACCCCATCTTCTGTCTTTAATATTTGATTATTCTAATATACCAAATTCAAAAAAACATAATCCTAATGCAAAAGTATAACAATTGCTACAACTTTCTGATCATATTTCCTTATGCAAACAATCTTAATTACAAACATAAAATTTTGGTATTTTCCTGTATTTTTTGCTTTTAGTATCTCGAAAGCTTTTAGCCAAATGGTTGGCTGACACTCATTGTTCTCGTTGATTTTATTTTTCTAAAGACGCCCATGGTGTCTCGTTACCATGCCATTCCGTCCTCTTACTTGGGTTTAAAAATCCAAAGTCCGTCCAGATCTGTAGATTTCCTCTACATCTGGCGCATAGCGGCAATCCTTCTCTCCTTGTGAAGTACAGTTCTGTACTAGTAACTCGAATCGAATGAGAATAATCTACAGCTATTAGCCAATCAGAAACTAGTTTTACACACAGACAAACCCCTACGCAGCTACGCCAATAGCATGCAATTTTGTCTAATCATGAAAACCTAATTGGCATATTAATATCCACACCTTATATAATTTCAATATCGATCCTCACACGTGAGCACATTCAGCTGTCACTTGCATATATCGTAATATTCGACATGGCTACCACTTTCGTAGTTATCTTCTTCAAGTACTTTTGCCAGTACTTTGCACGATGTCTCCGCCGTTAAGAAAGTCCCTTTATCTCTCATGTCAGTGTACACTTTCTTGCTATGTGGGTCTCCGATGTTTTCCATCCACTCCTTATACATTTCTGTGTCTACAGGGCCAGGGCCGTAGTTCAAAGCCCGAACATCTGGCTCTTCGAGGGCCACGACTCTGAACAGCATATCTCTAGCGGCTTTCCCCGTGGCACATGCTGACACATAGGGCTGCGGCTTACATGCAGTAACCCCTGATATGTTGACGACCGTGCGTCTGAGGCCTGACTGCTTTGGGAATATCTGCATGAACTTTGAGGTCAAGGTGATCACTGAGGTGATGTTGAAACCGAAATACTCCTGCAGCTCATCGGGATTGTCGAAGTCGCGAACTTTTTTCGTGACGTCACCAAGTGACCCTGCATTGTGAAACAGCATGGCATGTGAGAACGTTCCAGACGGTGGAATGTCAGAGAACAGGTCGTGAAGAGTTGTCGACAGGGTGTCCATATTACCCATATCGCCAGTAACAGTACGCACCTCGATTCCACTTTCACGCCGAGCGGCGACCAGACTCTTGGTCTCTTGTAGTCCTGCTTCAGACCGGGCCGTCAATACAAAGAGTGAATTGTCTCCAACCTTCTCTGCGAGCTGGAGAGCAATTCCACGGCCTATACCCCGACTGGCCCCGGTAATCAGACAGAAACACGGTACTCCGAACACAGCCATTGCATTCATGTTGTTGGTGTCAAACATTGGGGGTGTACAAAACGAAGACCGAAGATCGAAGACCGAAGATCGAAGATCGAAGACCGAAGACCCCTGAATTTAGGTTAAAGGGACAATACACTCTAACCGGCAAGGACGGATCGAACGTTATAGTATTTAGTACGCAGTAATTACGCTGTTTCAGACATAATACAAGCCAAATTACGATCACATCAGAGTCAAACTGAACACTCGGCTGTGCGACCTGATGATATAACAATGGCCACTAACATTTCAAACACAATACACGAAGTTAAAGTGAATTTAAGCCAATACGGCGAAATATGGCCCTTAAATACCGGAGATATCACAGGTCTTTGATTTGTACTTTTAACTTTGACAGATACAGCAAGCCGCTAGAATTGGTTTCGGATTGCAATTCTCAAATAGGCGCAACTAATTTAAGTTTTAATGTTTCATATGGCCATTTTTGATAAAGTAATGGATGAATAACTCCCTCCTTCACTAATTGGATCAATCCCAACTAACAATGGACGATTATTACAAGAGATATGACAGGGTCTTCGTTTTGTACATTTGGACCTGAAAAATGCCCAAAATTTCGTTGAAAAAATCCGGTAATTGAATAGGAAGAAATTTTACACTGTAATTACATCTGAAAATGAAACTGCCACCAAGTGGTTGTAAATAAAAATCCAGAAAAAGTTTCCATGGTAATTTTGTCTCTGAAATACCATGAAATTCTATTCCCCCTTCTCTGATGTCACCTATTAATGAGTTTCTACTGACTCTATCTGGGCCATTCTAAATAAATTTGTGAATAACACGTAATTGTTTTGATATCTGAGAACTTGATAAAAATAAGGTTGAAAATGTACAGAAATTTTGAGATTATCAATTATTTAACTATCTGGGTTTTACCAATTAAGGTAAGCCATCTGGATCGCCAGTGGCAGAGCAAACGAGAAATAGAAGCGAATGGACCTTTAATGTTTTCTTTATAAGCAGACACACGGTTACAGGAGAAGAAAATACTAACAATATTAATTGGCGTGTCAGGCCATCTTATACCAAAGAGTGTAGCCTTTCTATGCCTCTATTTACCAAGCCACATAGCTTCCGTTTTGTTAGGATTTATAGAGAGACCAGATGCTAAATGAAAACTATTTAAAAGAGAAAGAAGATTCACAGCAGATGTTTCGTCTGCCAAAAACATTGTCAAATCATCTGCAAATGCAGCACTCTTGATTTCCTTGTCAAAGATAGCAATACCATGAACATTGTCATTTTGTTGCAAGGTAACTAAAAGTACTTCCAATCCAATGATAAAAAGAGCTGGAGATAAAGGGTCTCCCTGACGAACACCACGCTGTAATTCAAAATATCCTGTTGAAAGGCCACGATTAAGTACACAACTAGTTGGATGTGAATAAAAAGTACTATCCAATTTATGAGAGAAGGGCAAAAGTTAAATACTTCAAGAGCTTTATATAAAATGGCCATTCTAGGCTATCAAAAGCCTTTTCGAAATCTACTGCCATTAGAATACCAGGTAAATTTTCCATTTTTGTGTACTCCATAATACTATCTATAATTCTTACACAGTCACCAATTTGACGACCCTTTATAAAAGCAGACTGGGTATCATTTATAATACTATGCAAGATCTTGTCCAACGTCTAGAGATGCATTTTGCACCAATCTTGTAATCAACATTTAAGAGTGTTATGGGCCTCCAGTTTCTAACAAAGCGCTTATTCTTTCCTTTTTTTTTAATGAGAGTGATAACCCCTTGTTTCTGACTATTTGACAATTCACCATTTTCATACGCTTTGTTTAAGGCATTAACAACATGGCGACCTATAAGAGGCCAAAATTTAACATAAAATTCGATAGAGAGGCCATCATTACCTGGAGTTTTATTTAGAAGCATACTAGAGAGGGCCTGTAAAGCTTCATCGAAGGTAATGAGGTCATCACAAGAAGCACTGTCTAGATCAGTTAATTTGTGAAGAACTGCATGGCTTTGTCCAGTTCAATGTATTGGGTTTCAACATCTTCCATTCTTTTAGACAGCTTTCGTTGTTCAGTCATAATTGTTGAAACACGATTCAACTTTCTGCTTCAGGTCCTGCAGACATTCTTTCAACAAGGTTTTCAGCGAGTCGCGAGAGAAACCACTCTCACCTTCTTTCGCGCCTCGTGCTGTTGTACCACCATTTTTAAAGTACCTAAAATATCTTGGTTGTCCGGACCAGCTTCTTGGCTTTTAGCTCGGGTTGCGTTTGCCATATCACTTCAAGGTCTCCTACAAGTGTTCCAGGTTACTTTAAATCAATACTGGTATGGTCTAATGTTCGACCTGGTGGACTATAACCGTGAAATTTTGACCAGCTTTTATCGACGGTGTGACCACACTGTTCACTCCAGCGCCATGACCTGCTTGCGTAAATGTCGCCGGACCCTTCGTCGCAATAATCGATGATTTAATTGATTGATTTAGTGGTTGAATATCGTGGTTTACCCCAAAATAAGACGACGTGTCAGTATATGAAAAAGTTCATATTTCATGGCCTGACATTTTGTTCTTGTTTGATCGTATAATGTATTGTTCAAGATTCACTGTAGCAATGACGTATGCTGGTAGTTGGAGATGGCAAATGGCGTAGCAAGAACATGACTGTTCGTATTTCAAGATAGTTCTCACATTTATGTAGCGTTTCAAGTCGTCAGTTACCAGTACTTCTTCGGGGAATCTCAGTTACTTATACGGCAATGTGACGATGGCTATTAAAATGCATATCACAAAGTTAGGGTCTATCATACTACCCATGCTGTTACTTATTAAGCAACATGTACACATGTACCTTGTGTTGAAAATGTTTCAACAGTATCATAAACCGATGACCCTCGCTTTAATTTTTCTAAGCAATTGTTTTCCTTCGTAAGATAATACCGATCACAATACTGTAGTTATCTTGAAGTTCGAATTGCTACAAATTTGATGTTTTACCATTACAAATGACTATGTAAGGTCAGCGTAAAGTTGACAGTTCATTTTGTTTTAATTAAATAAACTTTCAAAGTGCATTAAGCTTGTTATATACACATATATATATATATATATATATATATATATATATATATATATATATATCGTATATCTATCTATCTATCTATCTATCTATATCTCTATCTATGTATGTCTATCTGTATGTATGTATGTATGTATGTATGTATGTATGTATGTTAATTATTATTAAATAATTTATTGAACTCTTTATATTCATTTATGCATTTATTATTATAAATGTAGCAAACCTTGCCTCATAACCAATAAAACACAAATAATTCAGTGAATTTGAGAATCGTAATCCGAAATCAATGCTAGATAATGCTTTCGTACCTGTCAACGTCAAAAGTACAAAACGAAGACCTGCGATATCTCAGGTATTTAAGGGCCATATTTCGTCGGTATTGGTATAATCACAGAAAGTAGAGCCCCCTCTACTGTCTGTGGTTTAATTTGTGAAGGATAGTGGGAGGAAGTCAATTCCGTGCCAAAAACAAAATATGGTCGTATATTTTTGGAGTAGTTTAAAAATAACCTATAATTTGGGGCGGTTTTTTTGGTCCAAATGTACAAAACGAAGACCCTGTCATATCTCTTAGAACAATCGTCAATATTTCGTCGGGATTAATTCAATTAGTGAAGGAGGGAGTTATTCACCAGCAAGTTTATCAAAAATGACCATATGAAACATCGCAACGAAAACCAGCGATTTGCCGTATCTGCCGAGTGTCAAAATGAAAAGTACAAAACGAAGACCCTTGATATCTCCGGTATTTCAGAGCCATATTTCGTCGGTATTGGTTAAATTTGTGAAGAATAGTGGGAGGAAGTCAATTCCGTGCCAAAAACAAAATTTGGACGTATATTTTTGGAGTAGTTTCAGTATAACCTACTAATTTTGGGCATTTTCAGGTCCAAATGTACAAAACGAAGACCCTGTCATATCTCTTGTAATAATCGTCCATTCTTAGTTGGGATTGATCCAATTAGTGAAGGAGGGAGTTATTCATCCATTACTTTATCAAAAATGGCCATATTAAAACTTAAAAATAGTTGCGCCTATTTGAGAATTGCAATCCGAAACCAATACTAGCGGCTTGCCGTATCTGTCAAAGTCAAAAGTACAAATCAAAGACCTGTGATATCTCCGGTAATTAAGGGCTATATTTCGCCGTATTGGCTTAATTTCATTAACTTCGTGTATTCTGTTTGAAATCATAGTGGCCATTGTTATATGACTCCGATGTGATAGTAATTTGGCGTGTATTATGTCTGAAACAGCGTAATTACTGCGTACTAAATACTATAACGTTTGACCCGTCCTTGCCGGTTAGAGTGTATTGTCCCTTTAACCTAAATTCAGGGGTCTTCGGTCTTCGGTCTAAAATCTTCGGTCTTTGGTCTTCGATCTTCGGTCTTCGTTTTGTACACCCCCGTCAAACATTAACCATGACCTGATGACTTCCTGTCCCGACGTGACCGGCATCAGACGTCACGTGACATCTTGACAAAAGGCCCGTCAAAGATGCTTGACACAATTGTGTCAGCTTTGTAACTTCCATTGCAGAGTTCGATACTTCTCTTACAACAAGATACCCATAGTGGGCGCCCTTTAAATAACCAATCACTGAAATTAATAATGGCCGCTCAAACCTGTGTTAACTCTCTGCTTTGACAAAAACATGACGGTTGAACTCTAGCTTTAACGTGAGGCTAAAACAAACAGCAGACCAAAAAAAGTCGTCTGAAAATTTAAGACTATAAACAACTGTCGTTGAGAGAAAATATTGTATTGCTCATTAAAAGGTTTGAAAGTTGGCCGTCGATTTTCATTTTTAATACGAAAGAGAGTGGTTTGAAGTTTAGCTGAGGAGGGTTTTTAGCATATAGGTTTAAAACGTTCATTTTCAAGGCACCTTACAAACTAAATGCCTTCTGTGCTGGCAGCGTCTTCTTTGCGGCGACAAGTGACACTTTAAACTAATGCTTACAAACATCATAAGAGCGGCGTACAAATTGCAGGGATTCAGTAGACTTAACTTTCAAAACCTCTTCAGAAATTTGACCGGCTTGACCTGGCAATCATTCGATCATTTTGTGTGAACGCCCTGGCTATTGTGTTACGGATACCATTCTCAGTGTCAGGTATGCCTAGCCTGTCTGTCAGTATGTTGGCAAGAACGAATTGCCGAATTGGATTTTGGTACGAAGATTCGGTTTTGGTATTGCAAAAGCTGATTAGTTTTTGGGGTTGAAACTTTATTTGTTCAGAAATCAGATTTTCCCTGCATGGCAGTATCATTTGATCTCCCTAATCTTCTTCCTGACTTTAATCAAGAAACGATTTATAGATTTCAAGGTCATGTAGAAGTTCAGTGGCGATAGCACTGATCATAAACAACTTTTTATTTAATGAACTTTCCTTTTTAGGGATAGCTCTTGATTTACTCGACTAAAGTCGATGTAATTTGCTACGTATACTGCAGATACTATAAGTTAAGATTAGTGAAAGTCGTTTAGCATTTTAGATCACTCAAGAACGAATTTGCATACTCAAAGAACTTTCCTAATTAGGGATAGAAGACTGGATGGTCATGACAAAAGCTAATGAAATATGCTATGATGATATAATGATGTGACAGTAGAGTGAGAAACATTAAGCATTTTCACGCCAGCTGTTTCTAATTTTCATTTGAATGACCTTCACCAATTAGTGAATTATGACTGGAAGGACTTGGCCAAAATTGAGGGAACTTACACTAGGTATGTTGATCAGACAATGCCATTATGATGGTGAAAGACATTTAGCATTTTCATGCCAACTAATTTGAAATTTGCATATTTGATGAGCTTTCATAATTTGGCACAGAAAAAATTCGAGAACCCGACCAACGTCTGCTCATGTCGATTTTAACCATTTTAATGAAGTAGCGAATATATAGCAATAATGTCAGAGAAAAGTGTCGATTTGGTGACAACTGCAAAAAATATTCATGTACTGAAACACGGGAGCATTGTTGCTTTGGGGTTTGCTTGTTTGGATTGTCACGCATATTATTTGCAATGTCAAGCCGTGGATGTAATGCGTATGAGTGATACTCGGTCAGTGCTAGCGCTTGGATCGTGTTGTGAACTGCTCGTCGTTCAAAATGAAGTCAACTGTCCAAACATCAAACAGTGTTGTAATTAAAAGCAAGTAAACATGTTCGGGGAAGATGATCAAATCATAACTTTGCAATCGGATTTCCTACTAGGCTTCCAAAACGTTTTTTGTATTGGTGGGGTTCACGTCGAAAATCACATGTTTCGCGTTGCCTTGTGTTAATTGTAAGAGTAATGGCACTGGTTAGCATGAGCTGGTGCCGGCACCAATTGTACAAAGTTATGTATACTTTTGCATATCCACAAACACGTTGTCATGGAACCACGATATTTTATTAAAATTATTTCGAAACAGGGCGGTTGCAACGTTACCGTTCGCTCCAAACATCGAAAAATTAGTTTTAAATGAACATATGGTTGGTAATTAAATTTAGAGGCCACAATACTGGGATAAAAAGGTAAATTTAGGTAAAATTTCGTGTCAAAAGTTGTTATTTTTGATGCTGTTTCCACATTTTCGGCCGAGTGTCGATTGTGACCCCTCATTGTAAAGCTTACATACTGTCACCTCCAACTGTGTGACTTTTCATAATGGAACATTCCACATCAGCCTTGGGAGAAACGTTGGCAGTTTGTGTTTGGCCCGGCTCATTAGAATGGCGGCCATGCTTATCAGTGGAGCAGTGTGTGGATTTGAGATCAGTTTTCAAACGTTGTGAAGTCATTACTCAATCTTTGCAAAATGTGTTGGACTAAACTTTTCACAGGTTATAGTATATTTACTATAGAAAGCCATGGGCTATTTATTTCTTTATTATTTTGTTTGATCATACTCAAAATGCGGACAAATAAAAATGATGCAACTGTAATCCAGGGTGTTCTGAACACATTTGTCACGTCTCTGAACAGGCTATTAGTCTCATTCTGAATGTCGGTGTTTAAAAAGGAGGAAACGCTTACATAATTGCCATTGGTCTTTTTATATGGCTGTGCTCACAGAGAGGAGATCCAGTTAATGAAAGACCGACAGACTGAGTTCTATTGTGGGGTCCGAGTGTATACGGAGAGCCTAGGAGTTGTTCGTGTCAATACCAGATTATAATCGACTCGATTACCGCCACCAGTGGTTGGAATACAAAATCCCCAGGGAGGATCGTCTGGAAAAACTCGGCTTTCGGCTTTCCTATCGGATAAACTGTCATCGTCATGGCAACAGGACGGACTTTAGACTGCCACCCTGGGCATCAGCCGCTGTACGACAATATGAACGTCAGCTAAGTGAATGGACCCTACGACAAAACCATTGCATAATCACCTTGAACTTTAGTATAGTGGATGTGCGCCTGTAAATTTGTTTCCAGTAACACTACTATCAGTCTAATCATTGTAAAACAGTGTTTTATTTTGTGGTTTATTATTTATCATTATTAGTAGAATGATTAGTTGTAGTGAAATAAACCTGATTATAAACTGCAACGCAAATTGTACGATAATCATTCTTACCTTTGTTGTTTGGATAATATGTACTAGGGTCCGTATTTAGTCGGCTGGCTAATTTAAAAGACAGTCGAATTATCCGGGTTTTATATATATATATATATATATATATATATTATATATATATATATATATATATATATATATATATATATATATATGTTGTGTGTGTGTGTGTGTGTGTGTGTGTGTGTGTGTGTGTGTGTGTGTGTGTGTGTGTGTGTGTGTTGTGTGTATACGGCAAAAATTGATGACAAGTAGAAATATGACCTCAGATCGAAGTGTTTACTGATGACACACAGTCACTAAAGTCAGGTCGAAGATCACACAGAACTTGAGATTTCCATTAAAGCATCGTGATTTGTATCATCAGAGATTCCTCAGTGAAGTCTACCATGTCTCCCATGTGTACACAACTTCCTAGACTAGTTTTGGAAATTCTGAAAACGTACACACCATTCTCCTCAATTACCATTTTAAATGATTTAGAAAACTACGCTTGACTGAGAGAGGAGATAACACTTTCGTAAAATTGTCCGTTGATTGTGGCCTCAGCCATGCAGAATAATCCCTGCTGATGTGCAGCGCCTCGCAATGTTATCTCTGATTGGTCGATTGTCACTATATTCACAGCAACTTAGGGCGTCTATTTGTATTATTTAATTACAACGTTAAGATTAAGACAAGCAATTGGATAGGGAAGGTCGGGCGACCAGTGCACCTGTTTTATGAAACAAAAGGATATTGATTTTTTTTCCAAGTACAAAGGAGAACAAAAATAACATGCTGACTTTTCTCAGAGAAAAACCTTTTCAGAATGTTAGAACTTGCTTTCGAAAGCATGGCATTTGTAGTACATGCAGAATGCGGCTTTTGCAGCTAAGTTTCTTTGAAATTTATACTGAAATATCTAGACGTGCTTTAATAGATATAATTAATCAATTATCTAGAGGCTTACCATTATTGTTCTCATGCAGAACTGAAAGAGTGATGAGAAAACTAATCTCGTTGGTTTTCTCCAGGGTCTATTGTACATAGAACAAATCAAAAAGAATTGATTCTGGAAAAGTTACGTGTTCATTATATCCTCCTTTGGTATGTCACTTGCATATATCGTAATACTCAACATGGCTGCCACTTTTGTAGTTGTCTTCTTCCAGTAACTTTGCCAGTACTTTGCACGTTGATTCCACCGTTAGAAAACTCCTCTTTTCTTTCATGTCAGCATACTCTTTCCTGGTATCCGGGTCACCGATGTTTTCCGTCCACTCCGAATACATGTCCGTGTCTACAGGGCCAGGGCCGTAGTTCAACACGCGAACATCTGGCTCTTCGAGGGCTACGACTCCGAACAGCATATCTCTGGCGGCTTTCGCCGAGGCAAAAGCTGACAAATAGGGCAGCGGCTTATATGCGTACGCCGATGATATGTTGACGACCGTGAATCTGGGGACTGAATTCTTCGGGAACATTTCCATGAATTTCGAGGTCAAGGTGATCACTGAGGTGAGGTTGAAACCGAAATACTCCTGCAGCTCGTCGGGGTCGTCAAAGTAGCGAGCCTTTTTCGTGATGTCACCAAGTGACCCTGCATTGTGAAACAGCATGGCATGTGAGAACGTTCCACACGGTGGAATGTCAGAGAAGAAGCCGGAGAGAGTTGTCGACAGGGTGTCCATATTACCCATATCGCCTGTAACAGTACGCACCTCGATTCCACTTCCACGCCGAGCGGCGACCAGCCTTTTCGTCTCCTGTAGTCCAGCTTCAGACCGGCCGTCAATACAAAGAGTGAATTGTCGCCCACCTTGTCTGCGAGCTGGAGAGCAATTCCACGGCCGATACCCCGACTGGCCCCGGTAATCAGACAGAAACACGGTACTCCGAACACTGCCATTGTAATCGTGTTGTGGAGGATAGAGCTGCAATGCGAAACGAGAAGGGACCGGCTGTGAAAGAGTCAAGTCCATGACCTGATGACGTAAGCCCCCACGTGACCGCTATCAGACGTCATGTGATAGCTTGACAAAAGGCCCGTCAACGCGGCACAAATGCATGGCACGTCACTGTCCTGTCAGCTTTTTTGCTCACGTGTTTACACACGTGAGCATATGTCGCAGCGATGTCTGTCTGTCTGCCTGTCCGTCTGTGTGTCTGTGTGTCTGTCTGTCTGTCTGTCTGTCTGTCTTCTGTTGTCCGATATCTCAAAAATACCGTCAATGACGCTGTACCTTCTCTAATGTGTGGCAAGGTCAGGTAATTGGTTGTTGGCATGGAGTTGTTGGTAAATAGTTGATGATGTAGGAGCATGAGGTGGGATATGGACCCAAAGAACCCAAAAGATGATTAATACATCAATCAAAAAAATTCTAAGCTACAGTATAAACTGCCTAAAGATAGTTCAATGTGGGAAAAAGTTAAATAATTCAGAAATAAGAATTCACAGTCCAAAATAGTAATGACGCACTTCCTTACTGACCTGAGTGCATGTGAAATACACAACCTGGCATCTGTAAATTAAATGTATACTAAGTGATCATTTTAAGTCACTTTTAACTGTTTTTAATGGATTTTCCAAAGAGTCCTGTGAAAATGATGAAAAACGCTTATCTGGTCTTGTGTTTGTATAACCTCATGGCTGATAATTGTCATAGTATTGAAAAAAAATTGAAAATGAAGAAATTACTGTTTTTAATAGGCATATTTTCCTTGAAATACATGACCGTGTAAAGAATATATGCTAAAAGTGTTTAAGAGTAAATTTCTTTTCAAAAAATAATTTAATTTGTGACCAAAGGATTTTTATTCTTTGAGTTTACAAATTCAAACATTGCAATTTGTTCAATCATCTTGTGCAGTGCAAAATTTATAAAATGACTGAAAAACAAAAAAATTGGCAGAATTACAGTCTTTGTGATGTAAAATTATGGTTGACATCACGATAACTGTTAATCTGTTTGAAGTACTAATATACTATAATTTAAAAAAGAAAAGTTCATGCAGAAACGGTAAAATATATTGTCAGCAATGTAGTGTTAATTTTGACTTTACATCAAAATATGCCTTTGCTGGATACCAAATATATAGGGCGAAATATTAAAATCAGCCATGTTCAGCAAAATCCACACAACAGCATTGATCCTTTTCTAATTTGATTTGATTTGCTCATGTTATCCTTGTATGACAGTCAGTACAATATGGAACTTGAACACAACACAGTGAATAAGTATGCTGTAAATGAAATGGTGTGGCTACATCCACATGTAGCAATAGGAGTGCCTTTGTCTCTCACCCTCATTTCCAACCTGTCCCATCCCTGAAAAATAGTTTGGTCTTATATTTATAATGTTAATAATTTCTGTATTTGTTAAAATGTGCGCATCTCAAAAACTTTTGATCATAAACATTTTCATTGTTTTTTATAGCTGACCAGTCAGTTAACCTGTTTACATTGAATATTTGCGCATTTTTCCGCAGTATTTGACATTTTCTGAATACCTTCTTATTCAGTTTGTCATTTTCTAAAAGTTTAAATGCTCCATTGTGTGGTCAAGCTTTCCACAAGCATCAAATGTGGTACTTCATATAGGAGGGTCTGCCTCTAGAGGGCGGGCATCATGAATAGTGTTTGTTGGTTAATTCCTCCACTTAAACTTCTGATTGTACTGTAAACATTGAACATGGCCGACGTCCGATTTTCCTGTCTAAAACTTTCACTCATTTTCGTTCATATGACTCTGAAACTCCAGGAAACGATTGGGAAGAAAGGGTTATCTTGAAATATTGAGGTACTCGCCGATATTTTGCAAAATTAAATGAGAAAAAATGCAAGGAAAATGCCGACAGGCTTACACAATGACAGTTTTCAGACTCGGAGGCATATATGATCATCTCTGCAGATTATGCAACAGGCCAAGATCACGTGAGGCCATGAGGGGATATCCACGCAACTCAGTACCAAACACTAGCGCTCACAGAGTGAGCAAACACAAAGTGAGTACCCCTAACGTCAGCTCAGTAGTCTGTAATAGATTGTAGTCAACTAAGAAACCTTGGAGAAAGGCTTAACACTGTGGCTATGCCGCTAAGTCCCTTTTGATTTTTGTCATAGCTCAAAATCGTTCTCCCACACCTCAACCTGAGCCATGAACACCCCCACCAGTTTATGATATGACCCATCACAATGGCATGACGTCAACGGATCTTGACAGACGGAAGTCTTGACAGACGGAAGTACTTGACAGCAGCATATTGGTTTTCAACTCTAATACCTTCTCTGTCTATAAATAGACACGAGAAGGTAAAAACGGCTTATCAGATCAGAATCAAATCTGGTACATATATTCAGTTAGCAAATGGCAAGAACTGATTAGTTTTTGGTGGGTGTAGCTTGCATACTTTTTGCTCATTTGCATAATTAATGATTTTAGAAAAAAACGGATATATATTAAAAACGACTACACACAATTTGATGAGATTTGCTACAAATGTTGATCACACCAAGATATATCAGCAGTGGGAACCATTAAGGGGTGACATGAAAGATAAATGCTAATTTGCATATTTAATGAACTTTCCTAACTAGAGATATATGTCTGATTTGACTTGATCAAAATTAACCAAACTTGGTATGTATATTAAAGATACTATGATTTAACATTATTGAAAGTCATTAAGCATTTAACTTCAGCCAATTCCTAATTTGCATATTTCATGAACTTTGTTAATTAGGAATATATATTTGAAATGACTGGACCAAAGTTGATGAAACTTGCTACATGTATTGAAGCCACTATGATACAACTTTTTTGAAAGTCATTAAGCATTTTTACTTCAGCCAATTCCGAATTTGCATATTTAATGAACTTTCCCAATTAGGGATATATATCTGAATTAACTTGATTGTAGTTGTTGAAACTTGCTATATACATCAAAGATACTGTGATATAACATTATTGAAAGTCAAAAGACATTTTTACTTCAGCCAAAACCTAATTTTAATATTAAATGAATTTTAATAATTAGGGATATTTATCTGAATTGACTTGATCAAAATTGATGAAACTTACTATGTACATTAAAGACACTATAATACAATATTATTGAAAGTCATTAAGCATTTTCTCTTCATCAATTCCTAATTTGCATATTTAATGATCTTTTCTAATTACAGATATATGTCTGAATTGACTTGACCAAAGTTGACAAAATTTGCTACACATATTGCAGATACCATGATACAATATTATTGACAATCATTAAGCATTTTTACTTAAGCCAATTCCTAATTTACATATTTAATGAACTTTGCTTATTAGGGATATATACTGGGATTTACTTGATCAAAGTTGGCAAAACATGCTATGTACATTGATGATTATACCAGGTACTAGGTCAAAACAATATCGAAAGTCATTTCACATTTTTATGTCAGCTAATTTATAATTTGCATATCTAATGAGCTTTCACAGCTCGGCATATATGGCTTGAAGGACTTGGCCAACGGTAATTACACTTGCTATATAAAGTGGTGATACAATAAGAGCAGTCAAATAACTTTAATATTTTTATTTCAGCTAATTACATATTTGTATACTTCATGACCTTTTAGAATTAATCGGCGGTGATTATTGTTCATTATGTTGATCATAATAATTTCAATGAAGTTGCAAACATGTGGCAAAGCTTCAAATTTACACATAACTTCAATATATAATGAAACACGTGAGCATTTTCAGTTCATATCTGGTTACCTTACATTTCTATGTGCCCGAATTAAGTAATTTCGATCGCCCTTCTTTTTTTGAAGCAAAGTAAAATTTATTCACAAATAGTAACTTTGATGGTAGATATGTTTACCATCAACACTAAGCGTCAAGTCTACATAACTGTAAATGAATAAAGCAAACAAAAAATGTACAAAGGATTGAATAAACAAAGTTCATAGTGCAGTTTAACCGGGGAGGGGGTTGAGGACAAACGCAGTTTGTTTCGTTTACCGTGCGCATGTTTTAATTATCCAGGACCCCTTTCCACGCTAAAGTCTCACCGACCCGAAGATATACTGTAAATTCAGCTGCATCATGATGATCGTCTTTTTACTCAATATTACACAATATTAATTGTAAAGGGTGTCTTATCTGTTACGTAGGTGTGTAGTTTTTGAACTTGAATTATCTGTTGCAATTTATTCGTTCACTGTATCATCCGACTCTGTCGAAAAAATATCAACTTCATCTTCTCAAAATACTTGATATGAGTTGAATGTCGTATCTCTCCGAAGTTTCCTTTTCTCATCATGTCTATGACAAATCTTCTTGTTTGATGCGGTAGTTTAAAGATCCATTAGCTGTAACTTTGGTCATTTTTTATTTTGTTTGTCCTGTGTATCATCTGCAGTTTCTGGTATGAATCCCTGAACCATGAAGAAATTCCTAATATTTAGCTCATAAATATACCCTATGTGAGTATAATCTGCATTGTTATTGTTTAAATTTTGTATTCAGGTCCGGACTAGAATACATTTATCAACAATAACAATGGTCGTTTCACATATACAGGCCGTGTTGGCAAGCAGGATACCGGGCATTGGTCATGATGATCGGATTATAGTAAAATTCTGTAGTTGATACATTGAAACAGAGTAGTGAAAAATTTTGTCAAAAGTTACAGCTAATGTCCCTTTAAGTGGCGTCAGTTCTGTCTGTTCCATTCCAACTTTTCCCCACACAGAAAACTGGGCAGTTTGGATTATTCATACCTATCTTAATCCTACTGTTCGTAATGTTTATGTCGTAAACACATCTATCGCACACTTTAAACACATTCCCGGGTTCTTGAACCCGGTTGGTCAAAATTGGCTGTTCTGGCCTTTTTGATCACCCCTCTTAAAATGCTTGGATAGTTGACTTGGAAATAATTAACATTAAAAGTTTCATTAGCAATTAAGCCAAACACCAGAGACATCATGAGACACGAACAATCGCAACAACACCAATTCAAAGAAAAGTCAAATTGGACTCCACGAACAGCAAAATACAAAAACCTGAAAGCTATCTGAAGCTGCTAAACTTGCACTTCTAGAGATACCCTTTCAAACAAGGAAACAAAACATGTCGTGTGCCCAAAGAATCGCGATAAACCAGCTTGCAAACAGTAGACCAATTACCATAAAAACCCTTCGACAAGGGTCGGGTTTTGTCTTTGTCAAGACAAAAGATTACGTACACGAATGCGAAAGGCAATTACGCAACACTAAGTATATATACACAACTAGCCAGTGACGACACAGAACAAACAGTAAACAAAGTAACACGAACTATTAAACAAAATGTACGAGAACAAACACATCGATCATGATACTTGTAAGTATCTTGATCCAGAAAACATAAAATCCGTACCCCGCAGTGGTACTTATTGCCTAAAAATACACACACCTCGGCAAAATTCTAAAAGACACACTAACAAAACAAAATTTACTGAAGTAAAGAAACATAGAACAAACAAACTGAACCACCAAACGGACTCACAACGAGACCCAAACATTAATATACTTGCCTCGCTACTCGAAGAGCAAGACCACTAAAATGCATTAAAATAATTTTTCACAACACAAACTAAGGAAAGAATCTACACTGCGACTGATGAGAAACCACACTCGGGTTTCGAAACGCAAGCGTCAAAGGGCCACTCTATCAACTCTGTAACACAATAGGTCCGGCTGCGTCTCGCCATAAGCTTTCCCCACACAAACAAAACATTACCGTACACACTGATCCAAACTTCCCTACAAATATCCGAGGCGAAACAAACATTTTTGTTAACACAAACAATCGGATAAGAATGTAGGAACATATTTTTGAAACGAATCAAACACAAACTCGACACAAAAACATTTTGGATAGTTAGGTGGGAGCCTCTTTCACACTTTTTACATTCATTGCTCTTGTGTGGGGGTTGTCAACCTGATGTAATCGCAAATCCTCAGATTTCCATCTGATATAAGTATGTACGTACACAAGAAAAGTAAACTCATGAATTTTAATAGACGGGGTGGCTGAGACCAATTTCAATCAAGATTGGTCACAGCCACCCCGTCTAAGTCTGTGTGGGGAAAAGTTGTCATGCATATCGTCTTTTAATGTCGTCGGAGATACAATTGCTTCTGTTCCCTCGGCCAACATTTTATCAGGGTCGAAATTATCTAATGTTATACTAGGATCTTTGATTGGGTCAAGATAATCTGTGTTCTTTGTTGACTCCTCCGCGTTCTTCAAATTGTTTTGTTGAATTTGCTGATATGTCGCTTTTTTCCTCTTTTCCACTTTTCCCGCCTTTTCGCGGCATCTTTCTTGTCGTTTCCTTTTATAGCTTCTAACCTTTCCACCGAAGTTTGCTTTGGTAACTACAGTTTCCTGTCACTTGCTGAGACCGTTGTTTCCATCGTGATTGCGTGGTTTTGTCTGTTTGGCAGCATCATTCGTGATTCTTGCTCGTTGTACAAATGTTGTAGGTGTCTCACCATGGTTTCTTTGTCGGCAGTTTTTTCGTAGATGTCCCTTTTGACCGCACGTTAAGCATGTTTTTGCCTTTGGACAGTTTTGTCCACTATGGCCTGGAATACGACAGATATAACAGATGATTGGCGTATTCACCGTTGTCGGTTGATCCTGGTAACTGACGCTTATACGGTTGAACCTTCAAGCTGATCGAATCTAACTTGCTTCGGAATATCTCTCCTTATCTGCATCCCTACTACCAATTTACCACTTTCGTCTATTTCATATTGCTTGGTTGCATCTCCGTCCACTTCTCCGAAGATGGCGAGAATCTTCGAAGATGGTGAGAAATCCGATGATGGGTTATTAAACTTCCATTTCTGTATTCTAGTTACTTAAGACTACTTTCTTGGTATCAGAACCCAGATCATCGGGATATAGCTTATCTCCGTTATCAACTGTTATTCCGTTCTCCTACAACGCCTCCTTTTATCGTGACTGAGTGACTCTTTATATTTGCTATGTAACATGTGCATTGACAATACTTGTCGAGCTTGATGCAAAACGCGGATTCTAGAGCGGACCAATCACCGTTGAGTTAAATGGACCAATCAGGTCACATTACGTTAGTCAGTTTAGGACCAATCAGAGTGAAGCTGTAATCTTTGTAGCAATTTTCTGATGTTGATTTGGCTACAATTTTCCCGCCTGACGGGCACTGTAGTTTTAGAGATTCGAGTTCTACTTTGGGGAGTTCAGAGTACTGGTACCAGTTCTGTTTGTCGTTTTCTATGCAATAAAACCTCCAAGTGTTTTATATGCTTTACTTCTACTGCCAGTGTCCGAGACTCGTGACTGCCATCAAAGAACCTGCTTCATCACTCCCCACACCTTTTCTTCAAGACTTTTCAAAGTAACGAACCATATTCCGGGTTCCCCACCAATTACCCCTCGACAGAGGCCTGCTATTTGTCCGTCTCCTATTCCCTTGCTTACCATTTTTCCAATACTTGATCTCTTGTCAACTACATGGAGTTTTGAACTTGAACTTAAACTTAACAGTTCTTCTTGGCGAAACGTCGGAGTATCGCCAGATTTTGTATTTTAGCCACAACTTCATCCAAGTCAGCCCAGTCTGTTGCTTTTTTTCCACTTCTGCTGTTCTCCAGTTTAGTGGTCGTTTTGTCAGTTTCCATCACAGTTTCCAACACATTCGTCGACATACTGTTAAGGCCCCCAAAAAAGCTGTTCAACGGACGGATGACTTTAAAGTTGGGTAGGTTGGTCGGATTTTTTTTTATTTTTTTATTTTTTTTGGGGGGGGGGTTCTTAAACAGAACATAATATAAACACTTTTTGTGTGTTTCATGCTTTTTCTTAGTCACATAACATATACTGGATATGTTGTTTAGTACGTTCATGATTTTTTTCAATTTTTTGTTGACATGGGTTGGTTGTCTCACAACAGCTTCTTTGCCTTCACTTCTACAGTTCAATCTACAGGTTCCGCCAACTGGTAAATTTCATGATTTTCCCCAAATCATCACAAAACCTGTTTTGAAAGCTGATATACCGATTTTTCTTATTTTTGACCCTGACCTAAAATTTGGAGGGGAAAGTGAGAGCTGTTCGTAACTGCCCTCCCACTGGTATACATTGAAAATGTGCCCTCCCACTGAATTTTGATGCCCACTGCCCTCCGGTATCTACAGTCTGCCCGCTCCCCACTCCCCACAACAATTCAAGCTCCCCGCTGCCCTCTCCCCACTACTGAAATCCCCCATTGCCAACTAGATGCCCACTAGGCAACCCAGATCAACACAAAACCATGCAAGCAGTTAGCAGTATACCTTGGAACATTGCTCCCCTCTAAGTTAGGTTCTATTAAAGTTGCAATATGGATCAGAATTGACCTTCATATTTCGAAGATTTGACTTCATAGAAAAATCCATAACAATTTCATTTGCAGATTCGACCATTAACAGGAACACGGGGATGGCTCTAATTTGAGTAAATTGATTTAATTACCGAATAAATTGCTGTTTTGGTACGTACTGTTTGCGAGAGTAAAGCACAAAATTTGAAACGTCATTTTTACTATTTGAATATGTACGCATGCGTATTTGGTGCATGGTAACGGTTTGCGAAATTGCAACATCGTGTCAACATGCCTAGCTAGCCTTCCGATCCCACGGGCAAGCGGTCAGGTGTCTGCCCGCGTCCTGGTCTCTGCTGACTGATTCAGTTTAGTAAAAATGGCAGAAATTAGCCCACAATGTCGGCAAAATAAACCATGTTTGGTCAGATCGAAAGATGGAACCAGAAAAAAGAGTGACACGCGACTACTGCACCACGTCGAGGAGGCAGACTGTGTCTACAGTTTCTCGCGAAAGCACCAACGTCGCCACTGTGTGATGATCAACTTCGCTAGCCAGCGGTGTTTCCTCGGGCAACACCGACCTACCAACACCGTGCGGACCCCACGATTTGTAATGTGAACCGGGCCGTAGTCCCTCTGCAAGGAAATAACTTAGATCTGTTAGCATTCATTGATAATCTATATCCTTCAGGTCAAATATGCATTTTTCGGAAACAAAGAAAAACTGCAGTTTCCATCATGGCATGGTCTCATTTACGATGCTACGCGTCGATCGACGCGCTGAAATGGCCATGCAAGACCTGACTGAGGGGCAAGACATTTGCCGAACTTCTGCAGTGGTGGATAAATATTATATAAATATATAAATAAATATAGCGTGCAGATACCTCGCCTTTTAACATGAAAAATGTAACAACATGCAACGGGGAGAGGATTGCGGAAACGCTGTCAGGCACGCGGTGAACACAACCAGATCGGTGTACGTGGTCTGGACGCTCGATCGATCGAACGTACACAGTAGGTGCACACGGCGCGGCACTGACATACATGTATATGGGTGAGAAAAATCAATCACACGATCTTTTGTAGAGCTGTACTTTATCATATCGATATACTTATATTTCTGAAACATTGTGATGCTACCAAAGTTAGGCAAACGCAAAATTTACAATGAATTATCATTATATATGTCAAGTTCTGTCATCGTGTCTCCAACGTGCACTCTATTGAGACGTCATCACTCTTGGTGGTACTTGTCACGTGCACAGCAGAAAACGCCAATGTTTTTTGTTTTGAAAGTTTGTTTACAAAACAGCTTTTCTAGGCGGCCGAAACGTATCAAAATGAACGTATTTGTGTGCCGGGATTGGAAAGAGGCTTAGCTAAGAAGAGTACTTCAACGTAGTATGGTCTATTTGCTTTAGTTTTGCGAATATAAAATCGACAATTTTGATCCATATTGCAACTTTAAGCACGCCGCTTTCCCCTCCCTTTACGTATTTTCCGGTGCCCACTGTCAAAAATGTTCTCCCCGCCCGCTGAAAGTAATGAAATTTCTTTCTTCCCCGCCCACAGTAAATATCAATATTTTCTCCCCGCCCGCTGATTAGTTTTGAAATCTGCCCGCCCGCTGAAAACTTCGCACGAACACCTTTTTGCACGAACAGCTTCGTTGGTGGCACCTGAATCTAACGGAGCTAATTTCTGTGTTGGTGCCACCAGCCATATGAGCACGGTGCATTCCAACCAAACTCGCGACTCAGAAACTGACGGGTCAGCCCTGGGGATGTCCGGGGTGACGTCGTCGAGCGAGGGAGCGAAATTAGACCATTCGTCCTGTGTCCAAGTCAAACAAATGTCACAAGGTTGACTCCTTGTGCATTCTCGACAACAGAAACACAAATCATGTCCGTCCTGCAGTGAGAACTGCTGCTTACAATCACACGTTCGATAGGGGAAAGCCATGACGAAAATCGGAACAAGTGATACAAAGAACAATAAAGAATTTTCAAGGAACACTGAAAATAGGAACACTAGAAAATATAGACTGTACAACCACTCGGACGTGAAATAAACGCCGGTGAAACAATACAGTACAGAGTGTCTAAGCTATACGGAACACGTGGCGTAATAGTTTATTTTCCATGGCGTATTAACCCTGCCCTTCACCTTGACCAAATGTTTGTGATGCGCTTCCACCTTTACTCTTCAAATCATAGCCTGTATCAATCTCACTCAAGTCAATGTCATCGAAAATGTGAAGGTCATTCATCTTACAGACAGATGTTCACTGAATAACATCTCCGCGTTTCTTCAGATTCGTAAAGATTTCGGGGGGGAAAAAAGAAAAATGTGGAGTGGTCCAAATATGGGTCGGTCGGGCCCGTTGAACAGACATTTTTTTTTCTCGCCTAAGGGGCAATTTTCTTCCCTTTTGTGGAGACGGGCTCGTCAGCGCGACATGCCATGCCTCTCCCACCTGTCACACAGCTCTTCGATTTGCCTTTTTTTTTTTAAAAGATAAATTTATTTCAACAAAGTCGAAAATGAAACAAATCTACAAAACTGTGAATGTGGCCAAATTACGATGAAATTTTTCTGGAAAAATACCCAAAACAAATCAGTCATTTAACTAAAAGATCATCATATAAATGCATTCAGGATGCATTCTTCTCCTTCAAGTCTTACAAGGCTTGAAAACTTTGTCATAAAATCCTTAGCTTTGTTCATCCTTTTATAAGTGAAATATTACGATTGCCCTTCTCTTCCAACAGTACCTATAGTGGGCGCCCTCTTCAGTGTCGACATAATATACGCGTACATGTCCATTATTTCAGGGCAACGGCCTGGAGGAGGGCCGTTTGAAGCATATATCAAGGAGAGAGGATGAAATCGATAATGGATTTGAAAATACTGCATTGAAAATGGAGTTCATATAGAATTGATGCCACAGGGTAAACCCCCCCCCCCTCTCATACTATATAGTTTCAAAAAACAGACAATCTAAAGTTTAGTATTGTAGCAATAGCTTCCTCGAAGGATGAAGGCGTGTATATTTGGGGTAAAACACCTCAATTTTAGTATTAATGATATAATTTATTCAAGTCAAAAACTTGATGCTATTTTCTGAAGTGTAATATTTCACTTGAAAAAAGGGTATATGTAGAAAAAAACGACTATTTTATTTTGCATTATCTATCCTCATTCTAAAGTGGCACGGATTGAAAGACCGACACTTAGCAAAATTAAAATTCCTCTTATTCAAATGTAAGAACTTTATTGCCAAACAAAATAGTCGTTTTCTTATATAGCATTTACAGAACATTATATGAAATTTCAGAAAATGTGTCCGGGCCTGTACTGAGTTCATTTTTTTTAATCTTCTAATTTGGAGAAAGAGAAGCCAGGAAGTCGGGTGGTTTGCATTCATTTGCATTGATTAACACTTCGTTATAACCCAACGTAGGACTGCTTGACATGCTAAAAGGTGAACCGAACAAAACACTTAAATCTTAGCATATCAAAAATAAACGAATATTTGCAAAAATATGATTTTGTGTAGGGTGCAGCGCTAGCGCCCCGTTAAATCGTCGTTTATTAACACACAACTTAATAAAGATAACTGTGAAATTTATCACAATCCGTCGTACCGTTACGTACATATCACCAAATCAAATGTTTGGTTAAAGTATCTGTCTAGGGACAGATATTCAGACGCTCCAACTCTCACAACTGTCTTTTGATCTAGCACTTGTGGGAGTTAAAGCTGTCGGAGAAAGAAAACTTTTTGCCGTCTTTGTTTTTCGAAAATCGAAAATTTTCTTTTTCTAAATAGAATTAACACAGAGATGGCGGCCATTTTGATTTCCAAATATTATTAAATTTTAGCTTATATTTGTTTCTCTTGTACAAACATTTGCACGTCGGTCACTGCTCTAGATTCTGTGAGAGAAAAGTGGAAGTGACACTGAGAAAAGTTTGAGCCAAGTTTCTTTCATTTTCGAGGCGCATTTTACCTTAAAGCGCTGCGGATATACACTACGAAATCGGCGCAAAGTTCGATCAGTGAAATAAAGTGTCCGAAGTGTGGAACAGTCTATGTTGAAATAGAAATGTCTCTGCTCTTTCTTTATTTGGAAATTTAGATGAGGTTCCCACCTAAGTTCATCAGTTTTGGCCGGAAAAAGTCTATGTCATTTTGTTGTTGTAATCTTTATTTCTCCCTCACATGATTAGTTTTGGAAGAGGGCGGGAAATCTAAAACGGTGTTAAAATTTTTGAATTTGCATTCCACGTTCGACAGTGGTATATACTTTTTCAGTCATTCATGTGTCTTATTCAGAGAAGACTCTTGGAAAACTTAGGATATTTTGAGATCGGTTTATTACGCATTCGCAGTTATTGAGGCTTTAAAATATTGTCTCAGCCGATATAGAATATCTGGTTGTCCCAGAGCTGAAATCTTAGACTGTTGTCAAAGTATCTTGTAAGAAAAAAATATATAAATTATATATAATACTAATTGTGGTGATGTGTTACACAAGAATATATCTCCTGACACGACAACTGAACAAAAACAAAATATGCTAAAATTATGCATCATTCGTCTATTTCACTGTTACACCATGCATTCACCATCGTCATAATAGTCGTCATCATCATCATCATCATCATTATCCATCACTATCGCCACTATCATTGCTCAATGCTATCAATATTCATGCACTGCTTATCATATGATGAGTAAAATGCCATACCGATTTACTGCTCACTGACCCAAATTGTGGTTTTCCCTCCTTTTCTAAGAATAACACCCGTTTTACATCTATATCGTTTAAATTGCTGACGCCATTCGAGTAAATATCTTGATCAAATAACGCTGTTATGATTGTAATATTCCCTCCATTAAACCAATATTCCCCTTTCCCCGGTAATTTAGCAAGTCTCTTGTTTTGTTTTTTATTTGTTGCTTTTGTCTTTCATCTTGTGAGTAGCAAAATCATGGTATTTTCGAGTTCCTGTCACTCGACTTTGTTTATGGCTTCTTTATTTATTAATTTTTTAATAGTTTTATTTGTCATAGTTAATTTGTTTACAGCATTGTTATAACCCTTTTATCAAATTGTTATAATTTGATTGGTTCATAGATAATTTATTCATTCGTGTATTTATTCATTTGGCAAAATGCTTGATATATATACACATATACTGATTCTGTACATGTGTCAAATACGTTAAGTATACACGTACGTACTTACTAATAAAATGCAAAACTACAGTGTACACTTAGTGTGCAAAGATCTGCATTACGTATACTCATGATCTGCATAGAAATACGCTACGCATATCAACGTATTGGAATGTTCCATATACAAAGATATACGTTGCGTATGCAATTAATATTGTGTTCCATATACGTCAATATACATAAATATGCTAAGCGCATATCAAGCATTTTGTCCAGTGTTATCTATTTATCTATCAATCTATCTCTCTATCTATATATATTTTATTTATATATCTAACTATTTATTTACCTATTGATTATATTGATTTTATTGATTTGGTTACTTATAGTTTTTTCTGTAGTTTTTTGCTTATAATTTCATTCGTTTATAGATTATTTGATTATCTGGTACGTCAATTAAGGGAGGGGTCGTCGAAAATGTGCTGATGTAGACTATATCCAGTGTACGTTAGCGATTTGATGTTGCAGTCATGTTGACGTAATGCATGTAGACATCGTGCATGAAATCTATTGGTTGTAAATAAGAAAGTTGCACCGGCGCAGAGGCGACGACCTCCACCCTCGGCAACTTTTGACATTATTTTCATGATTTTATATTTAGATTAAAGTTAGTTCATAGACGTGTTCTTACTCAGAGACGTTTACTCAAGTATAATTATCCACTGAGTGGGACTGCATGCATTTATGGGAGGTTTCAGTAAGACAAATGATAAACGGGTGCCGCACCCTCTCCATACAACTACATGATAAACAACGTAAATGGTGCATGTACACATTTAAATCTTTACAAATACAACATGGTGCGACCCATTGAAAGGACGGGAAAGGGATTCACTCCACCGAAAATTCTCCGTTTTTCTGCAAAATTTTGAAAATGGCGGGAATTGAAAATCAATAATACTGTTAAATTTTTTGCCTATTCTGCCACAAGGAAATGAAGTTCAGGCATAGTTGATGACTGTGTCGTTCAATTTATAGATTGCAATGAATATCTGAGGAAGTTCGAGGTACCTTGAAGTTGGACAAATTTGGCAGAGTTACAGGTCGTGGGCCTCTATGGTAAAACATCTAGTATCAATTTGCGGGGTACACTGTAAACAGTATTGTTTGTGTACACTGCTGATTGCAATTGTACTCATCTGCCTCAGTCGAAAGAGCAATTTTCCTGCATCCACCCTTTCGATGATTTTTATCAAACATTTTGCTAATACATAGGAATTTCTTTTGTACGATCTATATCGAATGAAAATTACAGAGGTGTTTTTAATACCTCTGCTCAAATCAAGCAATGAATCTCCTTGGAGATTCTTCAGATTGCTTACCAGATATTGATACATATGTTACTGGTTTGATAAAAACTTTCTAATTAGCAGGGGAAACATGACATGAAGTGTGTAGAGTCTGGATTTAAACAACGTTATTAACCTGGTTGGTTCGACAACAAACGGTGTTTGTGTATAGTAAGTTAAAAGAATTGAGATAAAGCAAATACACGCATGTCATGGTTTCAATGAACTACATTTCAGTACCGTAACATTTCAGGAAACGTGCTGTAAATTATTGTGCAAATTATCTGGAAAATGGATGTATATACAAGTGACAGCATGCAATTTTATTTCTCATTACCTGGACAGTAAGAATTACCTCTGGCTATTATGATGAATTCTACAATGACTAATTTTCGAAAGTAGAAGGTATTTTTATCTAAATCATTGGTTTGTCCTCTAAAATATCCGAAACCCAAATACGTGTGCGACTGTTTATTTTAGTCCGTGATGACACTACTGTACTGGCAGTACTAGTCATAAAGAAAATGTTTAAAAACAAACATATAGCTCTGAATTTATTTCAGCCGACTAAAACAGCAAAGTGAAATACAGCCCGATGCGGGGTTTTCTTTCAATTATGAAAAGCGAGGATCCTCTTATTAAAGCTCCAGTTTGACTTCTGATGACTTGAATTTTTCTATAACATTTGCAAAGCTAACTTACAATTTAATAACTTACAATACCTGAATTACCTACAATTTCTCTCATAATGGAAACCTAATCGGTATATCTATATCCCTTAACCTATATAATTTCAATAGTAATCCTTCAATGCTAGCGCAAACCATTGTCGAAAGAGTGATAGGTTGTTCGCACAAAAAGAGACCACCCGCATGGAATGTCTGTACATATGTCCACCTGACCTATTAAAGGCATGTGTCAAGGCAAAGGTATAAGTGGACAAGGAGAGTACAATAATACAAGAACACACTTAACTAAATAAAAACTAAAGCAATGACGATTACACATAGACAATCTTTATCTATCTATCTATCTATCTATCTATCTATCTATCTATCTATCTATCTATCTATCTATCTATCTATCTATCTATCTATCTATCTATCTATCTATCTATCTATCTATCTATCTATCTATCTATCTATCTATCTATCTATCTATCTATCTATCTATCTATCTATCTATCTCTTAATCTATATATGATATATCCCTCTTTCATATATATATATATATATATATATAAGTGTAGTGTTAACGGGAACTAAGGCAGTTTCAAGGTAGGCGTTGTATTACTGGTCAGTTTCGTGTAGGTAGAACCTACACTCATCAGATACCGTAGCCTATTGAACAAGAACGCAGTGCTCAACAGAAATTATGCGTTGTACTGGACTGAATATGCAAATGAGCCTGAAGTTGAATGGCAGTGGAAAAAAGAATGGGGAGTGACAGATGGTGATGATTGGTCTGTCTCATGAATAACAGTCAGGTAACAAAATTCTTGAGGAGAAATTTGCTGGAGTGGCGACATGTGTTAACGAGTTCATTGCGTTTGTTAAGGGTGGCCAATTGGGGTTTGCATATTATAAAGTATTTCTCCCAAAGACATAATTGCATCTGTTGCTGATGGGGCTGTAGGGTTTGGCTTGTTTGAGGATTTTCCATGTGATGTTGTAATTGATGTTTTTTTCCTTTAATGTCCATATGTATTTACTGAGTTCTGTGCTATACTTTTTGGCTGGGTTTTGAAGGATGCTACAACGCATAATTTCTGTTGAGCACTGCGTTCTTGTTCAATAGGCTACGGTATCTGATGAGTGTAGGTTCTACCTACACGAAACTGACCAGTAATACAACGCCTACCTTGAAACTGCCTTAGTTCCCGTTAACACTACACTAATTTTGCTCTGGATTCGCACCATCGAGCACTCTGCCAGCAATACTTGCAATGAACTTTCATATTATATATATATATATATATATATATATATATCTATATATATTAATATATATATATATATATATTATGAACAAAGTTTTTAACTTCGTTATGAAATAAGGAAGACCCTTCTCTTCTGACAACATACTCAAGTATATATGTGTGTGTAATATATATATATATATATATATATATATATATATATATATATATATATATATATGTATATATATCGATATCATATTACAATATATTATATCATGCCTGTATATTGCTGGTGCAATGACAGCGAACTGATTGGTCGAGACGCGAAAAGAACTGTCGTATATTGGCGATATACCACAGCTGGCATACGCGCGAGCTCTATTTTTTGAGCAAAAATCATTTTTTGATGTACAACGCCAGAATTTCAATATACTGTTATGATATAATAGCAATATGAATAATTCATTATTATATTATATTATATTATATTATATTATATTATATTATATTATATTATATTATATTATATTATATTATATTATATTATATTATATTATATCATATCATATCATATCATATTATATTATATTATATTATATTATATTATATTATATTATATTATATTATATTATATTATATTATATTATATTATATTATATTATATTATATTATTTTATATTATATTATATTATATTATATTATATTATATTATATTATATTATATTATATTATATTATATTATATTATATTATATTACATTATATTATATTATATTATATTATATTATATTATATATATTATATTATATTATATTATATTATATATATTATATTATATTATATTATATTATATTATATTATATTATATTATATTATATTATATATGCATTCTAACTTTAAAACGATAAGTTCACTGATGAAGCTCATGACAAAATGACATACAGTGATAATGTCAGGTCGAATATCTGAAACTTTATGGAACAGTCACGTGTTCACTATTTCCTCCTTTGATATCTCACTTGCCACTATCGTAATACTCAACATGGCTACCACTTTTGTAGTTATCTTCTTCTAGTAACTTTGCCAGGTCTTTGCACGTTGATTCCACCGTTAAAATACTCCCGGTTTCTCTCATGTCAGTGTGCTTTTTCCTGGTTAGTGGGTCAACAATATTTTCCGTCCACTCCGAGTAAATGTCCGTGTCTACGGCGCCGGGTGCGTAATTCAACACGCGAACATCTTGCTCTTCGAGGGTCACGACTCCGAACAGCATATCTCTAGCGGCTTTCGCCGTGGCATATGCTGACACATAGGGCTGCGGCTTACATGCGTACGTCGAGGATACGTTGACGACCGTACGTCTGAGGCCTGAACTTGAATTTTGAGGTCAAGGTGATCACTGAGGTGATGTTGAAACCAAAATACTCCTGCAGCTCATTAGGATCATCGAAGTCGCAAACTTTTTTCGTGATGTCACCAAGTGACCCTGCATTGTGAAACAGCATAGCATGTGAGAACGTTCCAGATGGTGGAATGTCAGAGAACAGGTCGTGGAGGGTTGTCGATAGGGCAGCTATGTTACCCATATCACCTGTAACAGTGCGCACCTCGGTTCCACTTCCACGCCGAGCAGCGACTAGACTCTTGGTCCCCTGTAGTCCTGCTTCAGACCGGGCCGTCAATACAAAGAGCGAATTGTCTCCCACCTTCTCTGCGAGCTGTAGAGCAATACCACGGCCTATACCCCGACTGGCCCCGGTAATCAGACAGAAACACGGTAACCCAAACACTGGCACTGCGTACGAGTTGTGGGTATCAACCATGGCTCAGTTTAAGGATAGAATAGAGCAAAAATGTGGGAAAGTTTGCGTTCTTCGAAAATGGTGTCGATTATCAGCGCTATAGTGTGAGTCGTTCTCTTCACCCTTTAGCGTCGTTGTGCTGAATGGGGTGTTAACATTTTTAATAGACATAACAAAGTTTAATGTACCATCACAGGTCCAGTAGGCAAAATTTGTGATGATTTTTTCCTATTATTATCATAAAAAATAATTATGAATATTAATAATTATTAATATGAATGTTACAGAATATTAAAACTTTTTTACACACAATGTCGTCTAGTTTGTGTAGATGCCATCTGGAAACTCCATTGTTTTGATAATTATGATTATGAATAAATTATG
This sequence comes from Ptychodera flava, assembly GCF_041260155.1. Lineage (NCBI taxonomy): Eukaryota > Metazoa > Hemichordata > Enteropneusta > Ptychoderidae > Ptychodera > Ptychodera flava. The sequence continues at coordinate 36,428,480 of NC_091930.1, forward strand.
ATTATGATTAATAAAGTCATATTTTACACATTGTAATGTGCTTATGTGAACAACCCTCTGGAAACCCTCATAAAGTTTCACAATCTATGCCAAAATATACAAGTGACACCATCGCCCAGGTTTAGTCTACGGCGAGAGTTACCATTGCCCAGGTTCAGTCTACGGCGAGAGTTACTACACAGTGTATATAATGAGAAGGTAGCCAGCTCCACTCGACAGTAAACTGACATACCCATGAATTACCTCCGTTTTCTTCACTTCTGCATGTTGACTCTCAAAATTTCTCCCGGTGTTGGCAAGTCCATAAATCAGCCATCAAATCTACCTAGTTTTGGCCACTTAGACGGAAAATTTGTGAAGTTTGAGGCTGCGAGAAGGTATATATCGCCAATGAAATGATGCTGCCTTAGCGGAATCGACAGCATCCGGGATCTTTTAGGGCCGTTTGCGAAATTTGAATGTAGCCGCCAAGCGGGCCGAGGGCGGAGCCATGATTTAACGTTATTAGATATGCTGACATAATTGATCGTACGGCCAATGAACGCTCGTGACCTTTTTTACACATGAAAGTTACACTTACACTGTACGATTACTTCATGGTCTGTCCATGGATGTAAAAAATAGACATCCATGGTCTGTCCAAGGATGGAGGTGTCTCAAGTCAACGGTCCAAGCTATGTATGTGTGATTACAAACGGATGACGGGTTGCAGATGCGTTTGTTTATGATAGATACCCGTTTGACATTGTGAAAATATGTCAAGTTCAGCGCGACTTGGCGAGGAGACCTCAAAACAGCGTACGTACGTACAAACACGCAGTCACCTTCCAATTGAACTTGTGATTTTCAGAGATTTACAATGAAAATACAGGCAGCGTTGACTGTCGTCTATTTTGCTGCCCAACAAAATATTAAAAACACAGTCACGGACGTGTTTTACAGACAAAGCACAGACAATGTACCTTGAAATCGATATCTTTTTTGAAAAGGCGTTACGAGGACCTGTTACTTTTTTATGAATATGTTAGACAAATATATTCATGTCTTGCAAAAATACTGAGAAAAAGTAAAATTTTAATAATATTATCAATAGTTTTATTACAGAGCTTCCGTTAACGCAAAATCCTGCGTATTTCAAGCATGTTATTACTTTGAAGTACGCAAAGTAAAATGACGTCTGCGTAATCCGATACGCATTAAAAAGCGCAGTCTCTGTAACAAAGACATGAGCACACGTAGTTTCCCTTCAATGTGAAGTTTATCCAGGACTAAAAATAAATTGTTTGCTGATAAAAATGTTCATAATTTAGCAATATTTTGTCCTACATCCTGTCAATCACGTTTTCCTTCAAGTCTGTACCAATAAAAATGTAACAAGTTCAATAGAGTTCGTCGTTATTGCAAAAAAAAATGTTTTTTTTTCCGCTGCGCCCAATGCATACTTGTAAACCCTGAAGATCTCCTATTCGAATATCAAGTTTAAGTTAATGCTACGCAAACTTAAAAATAATAGTTTTATGCCGGTCTGCAAACTTATTCCAGATTATTGCAAAATTGGCCATAATTGCAGCCGTGATTCCAGTCTCATCTGTCCTGTGTGAGCGCGTGGGTTCAGTACCCAAAACAGGATTACAAAATCGAAACGTAGCTGTCTAAGTGACTATGCCTGATCTAAATGATCTGATGGTGATAACCATGGAAGGCCCGAGCCTAAGTGAATTTGACTTCAGAGCAGCGATGATAGGTCAAGCAGCGAAGGCAATAGTGGGAAGTTGTAGTCTAAATAATTAGGCCTAGTAAGAAATGAAAATCGTCGACAGAAAATAGAACAGAACAAATTGTGAAACTAATATCAAAGAAAAAACATTGTCACTGATGTTGTTTATTGAACACTTTATTCATTGACTTTTGAACCGGTTTTCGATATCGCGTAGACAGCTGTTATATATAGGTACGTACTTACATGTAGTCATGTTGTACGCATTTTTGGTACATTTTACGCAAATAGAAAAACAATTTGCGGACAGCCTTACGCAGATTTGGAAATCCTAACCGAAGCTCTGCAGTTTTATCACACTCAGAAACTGAAGCGAGGACTTTCTGTCTTCGGGAAAAAACAATTGACGCTACATACGGATGCAGCAGGGTCTATGGAAAAAACACTAAAATTTTGAAACGAGAACGGGCAAGAAAATGTCAGCACGTTTGTAAGCCTGGAAGTGTTAGTCGTGTTCCTTGCTATTCAAGGTATTTGTGGGTACGATGTGCACATGGCGGAGGTTCTTCGGGAATAGGTGGATACCGTGGAAACCTAGCTGTGATATCGCAGCGGCGAACGTGCGGAGGAGGGGCAGAGGAGTCGGTCACAGTTGATGACGGTGTGCTCACTATCGTCGGAAGTTCATCTGGACGTTTGTAATGGACGTACGTGATGACGGTGTCATCAAATAATATGGATAAGGTGTATATATTAAAATGCTGGCAAACACGATCGCAGCAATCTATATTGAGCTGCCTGCTGCGGTGTTTGTTCAGTTGATGCTGTCCCCGTTTCGCTGAAGCTACCACCTCCATTGATCGCATACCCAGTAAGCTGCTTTGGAGCAACCTTACGACTGCTATAAAGTTCGAAAAATACACCGTCCGACTAGAGAAATGAAACTCATTCCACGTTTTGATGTTGATCAGACACATGTACATTCGGGTCAACTGATGAGAGGTCTAATCAAAGGTCACGAGCGTTCATTGGCCGTACGATCAATTATGTCAGCATATCTAATAACGTTAAATCATGGCTCCGCCCTCGGCCCCGCTTGGCGGCTACATTCAAATTTCGCAAACGGCCCTAAAAGATCCCGGATGCTGTCGATTCCGCTAAGGCAGCATCATTTCATTGGCGATATATACCTTCTCGCAGCCTCAAACTTCACAAATTTTCCGTCTAAGTGGCCAAGACTAGGTAGATTTGATGGCTGATTTATGGACTTGCCAACACCGGGAGAAATTTTGAGAATCAACATGCAGAAGTGAAGAAAACGGAGGTAATTCATGGGTATGTCAGTTTACTGTCGAGTGGAGCTGGCTACCTTCTCATTATATACACTGTGTAGTAACTCTCGCCGTAGACTGAACCTGGGGAATGGTAACTCTCGCCGTAGACTAAACCTGGGCGATGGTGTCACTTGTATATTTTGGCATAGATTGTGAAACTTTATGAGGGTTTCCAGAGGGTTGTTCACATAAGCACATTACAATGTGTAAAATATGACTTTATTAATCATAATCATAATTTATTCATAATCATAATTATCAAAACAATGGAGTTTCCAGATGGAATCTACACAAACTAGACGACATTGTGTGTAAAAAAGTTTTAATATTCTGTAACATTCATATTAATAATTTATTAATATTCATAATTATTTTTTATGATAATAATAGGAAAAAATCATCACAAATTATGCCTACTGGACCTGTGGTACCATGATGCAATTCCGTTCTCCCAACCGTGGAGAGGATCGATGCAAAGGGCCATAAGGCGCTGTGAGTCATAGCATGAGAGTAAAAAACTAATACATCTATACAGTCGATAAAAATTGAATATGTCTATCATTATTATCATTATTGATACACCTACAAATTTAGTACCCTACTACACTCGAATATTGAATGATGACCAGTTTTCATCAAAAAAATCGCGCAGTTGTAGTACAGACCCTGTTGTTAATGAATTTATTATTACGAGTATTCTTGGTAAAAATCGATATTTCTGTCATCGTTGTGGACTCATAAGAGTACCCTACAGCACACGAATCCTAAATGATGATCAGTATTTATGCCAAATTCACGCAGTTGTATCGCACACCCTCAGAAATATGGAATATAGTTACATTGCATCAGCATTGCTCAGTATAATTTGATGGGCGGTCGCAGTACTGCCACGGCAGACACTTGTAACAGTAAATAATAGGAATGGGGCCGACTCTGATCCTCCCAAGCAGTGCACAGGCCTTCAAATAACTCATGTTTTCTTCACTGCTACTTGTTGCCTTCCGAAATTTCTACGCACAGGGGCAAGTCCATCGGCCAGACTTCGAACTGGTCTGGATTTAGACCCTCGGCCGTGCGACATGTAAAGCCTTGGTCATCGAGAAATGATGCGTCATTGAGGATTCAGGCCATTTGCACTGCAATACCACTCAACAGGCAACGTATCTGATTTGCATAGATTCAAAACTGGCGCATCACACTTGCATGACGTCGGTGAGGGGTGGATCGATCATTAGCATTTAGGTATGCCGATATCATCGATAGAACAGCCAATAACTGCCGCTGAATCGTGTGGCCAACTTTTGTAAGTATACAATAATGACAGAAATATTAATTTTATCAAGGATATTAATAGTCACAAAATTAATATTATACAGGGCTCAGCCCTTGGTGTCGCGCCAGGGGTTAAGATTGGCAATGTTATTTGTATTGATTCATGATAAAATAGAATTAATTGTTACTTCTTATACATTGTATGACCACTCAGTCTGAAAGGAGCTATGAAATTGCATAAAAGTTCGTGTTAGAGAGCCTCGTTTTCGTTACGCTGACCGCCACTGCAGTGAGGGATAAAATACGGCGAAAGGGTGGTCTTTAAATATCGACGTGCAGCAAAACGTACAATAGCTAGAACTATAATTTTGCTTTCAGTTGTAGCATACATACTAATGATCTGTTTTGCTTGGGTAAACTCACAAAAGTTGAGAAGATTTTATTTAAATCGCTACAAAGTGGGTGGCGAGGTCGACCCGCCAAATGCGGAAGTAAACTTCACCTTTTTCGTAAAACAGCTCGATAATGACCTTAGAGGTCTTAAGCCAAGCCGAAAATTTCAGAAAATATTCATTTAACTATTATCAACATTTGGTGAAATTTTCATGACCGTGCGACCATGGACATGTATTTGCGGCAGTGTTGAATGTTGGCATGCAGTTACCATATCGCTGTATACGTAGATCTCGAGGGTCTATGAGTAAACGAACACCCGTTACGCTACGTACACTCCACGCTGTTTACCGCGACCAAACCACTTGTAGTCACACGGCGCGGGTGTTACACGATTAATCTTTCATTTTTTTCAAAGTTTACTCCTATAATCTCGGGTCACTGATGTTATATATAAATTAAGTATTTAATTAATGTCACATTATGACCATCAATACTTAAAAAAGTTTTTTGCTAGTTACATGAGTTATAAAATGTGCCAGTCTAGTTCGAGCACGCACGGTAATGCTAGCAGGGATGGCCGCAACGCGCAGCTGTTTACCGGCTATCATTCTAGCCGCATCTATATTTACGTACTCGTGTGCGGGATACAGAGTAGCCGTATATATCCACGGAGAGTTTTTGCAGTCGATGTTATTTCCTACAGTTTTTGTATGCTTGCTAGCTACTAGAATGCGAAAACGGAAAAATCACTCATAAACGAAACAGCACTGCTAGTACGACGGGTGTCTACCACTATACTACGTGTACGGCCGCAGACAGCACTTGATAAACGTAGCCCTTCTGTCACCGTAGTGTTTTTTTTCCCATTTGCACTGTCCACGACTTTACCGAGAAGCCAGCCAGGCAGATTGTGTTGGCTAGTGAGGTAACACAAGCTTGCAGTCTTGCTTCCTCGTCACAATCATTGAAAACATAAACAGAACCGAAAAATCTGCCAAGTTAGCCGGTGAGGACCGAGAAAGAGCTGAAAGAGTTTACGTGTACACTCACGCTGCGCTGTAGGTCGCCATGTTAGATTTAACACATGAACGTCGCTGCATAGTCAACTTCAACGAGACTTATTTCAAAAACGGAGGCTTAAGCCACTGAGATTTTTTCAGATCGTATGGACCTACTCAAGATACGTCCCCTCCCTACTTCTCATGGAAATTTGACTTTGGATATGCTTTTGCGGCAGTGTTTAGTGAACGGCATTTTCGGTCGCTCGAAAACCATGAAAATAAGGCTAACGCAAAAACGAATCGATAAAACCCCATAAAAAATCATCGGCGAACACTAACTAAGAGTACAATTCAGCCGCTAACTGGAAACAGGACGGATGCTAAACGAAGGCTGAGATATCTGCGGATAAAATTCCGGCGAAAAATGCCATAACCGTCACTCACTGGCTAGAGGGCGCTGTTCGAATTTGAACTAAATCCCTAATTATGCATGCAAATGAAGTACCCTCCTTTCAGACTGACTATGCCCAGTTTCCCTCTGATTAAAGCAGTTCACGTACGTAGGTGACGACGTCAAACCCTGTAGCAGTGCAGGTATAGATTTTCTGTAATGTGTAAAAGTGTTGGACAAAATGGGCAATTTTACCATGATAACAGCCTATTGTGTCAAACAAGGGACGAATTATGCAACCATTATCATTGCAAAATTGACCGCACTGCCCACCTTGCACTTGCAAGCTGAAAACGCGTTCCGTCTAAAAACTGGCAATTTGTGTATCTAATTATTGACACAGGGGCGCTTTTCTAAAATTCCATCCCAGCATTCTTTGCGCATGCCTCCGTTCATATGCACGACAGTTTTCTCCCTTTTTCTATTTTTTATGCGTGATATTAACGATATTTTGTATCAGCGACAAGGTGGATAATAACACTTACTGGCTAATAAAAGAGATATATTTTATAAATGGCATGTTATAAAATAATAATTTGCACGTTTCGTATTTGTTTATTTTCGAGTACTCAAAAAACATGGCGGCGCCCATGAAAGTAGGGTACACTTCCGGTTACTCGCATAGTATATTATGAATCTGCGCATGCGTAGTCAGTAAGCCGCTGGCGCGACTATTTATAACAGGGTCTGTACTACATCTGCGTGAATTTTTCATGGAAAGTGATCATCATTCAAGGTTCGAGTGCAGTAGGGTACTTTTGTCAGTATACAACAATGACAGAAATATTTACTTTTCAATCAAAAGTATTCATAATCATGAATTGATTCATTTTTTACGCTCTTGCTATGACTGATAATGCCTTATGGCCCTATGGTCCGTGACCTGATTATGATCTGCCCTCATGTGACCGCCATCACACTTATCACGTCATAGCTCGACTGAGACCCGTGAACGCACTGATGCATGACGCTATCATGCCAGGTTATAAGTACCTTCCATTTCTAGGTAGCCAAATTAAAAAGCAGTTTCGATTACCCTACTGTTCCTACAGTACCCATGGTAGGCGTCCCTCAGAGTGTGAACGCAATATACGGAGTTCCAACATTTCAGAGCACCCATCTGGAGGAGGGCTATTTCGTTTGAAACATTCACCAGGGAGAGTTGATGAAAACGATATAATAAATTTGAAAATACTGCATTGAAAATTGAATTCATAGAAGGGATGCCATAAGAGTGTTTGAGATCATAATTTCTTCAAGAACGTACAAACAGGACACGCTTTTTGACGTGTATGGCAAAAATATTCCATATTTAAATGTAATCCGTTGTTTATTAACAACATGGGACTGGAAAGGGAATATGAATTATGGGGATGTACGTCCAGGTCTGACAAAGCAGCAGTCGGGAAATAATTACTTTATCACTAGTGCTAAAAATAGACTCGCTTCAAATTTATATTATTACACTAAGGAAAGATACACAACAATATCGGCTAGGAGTCCAGTGAAATGCACTTTCCGAAAGGTGAAACAGTCTCTGTTGACGATAGAAATGTCTCTGCTCTTCCTGATTTTCGAAGGCGAGATTGCCCCGTTAGTTGATTTGTTTACAGTTTGATTTGTTTATAGATAATTTATTATTCATTAGTGTATTTATTTGTACAATTATATCTATTTATTTTATTGATTTATTGGTTTATTTGCTAATTGTCATGGCGACTTTTGTGCAATATGGTATGTTAGCTGCCTTGCCAAGGCAGTCTGACCGATATTTATTGAAATTTTCACGAAGTTTTCACCGTTATTGCTCACTGGCATTTTTAGTAACGTTGACTTCATTTGAATTAATACTAATTTACAGGTGACATGTATCTTCCAGAAATATACAGGAAATGTTTCATTTTTTTCCGATTGGACCAGGGATTGGCATTTAAAAAAGACAAGCAAAACGTGGTCACAATTTCTAGATCTAAACCCTAAAACTTGTTTTAAACACAACATATAGATAATTTTTTTGTAAAACAGTATGTCAACTGCACTGGTTAAACATTAACAATAAAATACTTATGTCTTGCAATTGGCTCATATTTATCCAAATTTCATCAATATTTCGACATATGGTAATATCTTAGGAACTTCAAATTTGATGCCTGGTATCTGACATGTGATTCCTGAAAACAAGACATTTGACCAACAATCGGGAGAAAAAAAATCAAAAATACATACATACCATTTTTTTTTCTTTTTAACCTAAATGTCGCATACATTGTCCCCCTAATATAATAAAGTAATAACGACTCTCTTGACAAGATATCAATTGCAGATTATCAAAATCATATATTTCTAATTGTTACCTATCTACCTACAATCTACCTACCTACACACCTAGACACCTACCTACACACATACATATAAATTAGATGCTCAAGATAAGCTCTCTTTGATTTACCAAATGAGAGCTTAAAACAAAAAATAACATCGCCGTCAATACTTTAGTCTTTATAACAAAATACAATCCATAAACCGAACCGAAGACATTCTAGCTTCCCTTTTTGAACAACAAACTTCAGTGGAACAACATGTTAACACAATCAATCAATCAATCAATCATTCAACACATTTCACCAATCAAAAATTAATTTTTAGAAGCGACTGATAAAGAAAAGTCTGTTTTCGAAAGATCGCAGTGTCACATTAGTCTCTCCGCTCCAGTGCAGGTCAACATCAAGACACGTAGATTACGGGTACATCTCACCATGGCTAATCAACATTTTACATAAAACACCCTAACATAATATACGCTTATAATCTACACAATAGCATACACAGAACGCAAACAACTCACATATGAACGATGTGTTGAGTTGATTTCCCTTTTTTTTACATCCAGACAATTGAATACGCACATACGCACATGTACTGCTTCAAAATTATATGATAATCTGCAACTTTCCATACAGAACAAGTAGATCTGATCGTCGGTGATTTTTTTTGTCAACAGTGTTTTAGTGCAACTCTAATTTTAGCTTAGAAAAGTGAAGTATCGTACAAACTGAAACGTCGGTGGTTTGACTTCACTTCTCTTACGTCATTCAGAGTGTGCACCTAAAATATAGTTGACCATTATTTTGTGTTTTCTACATAGATTTTAGTGGTTTTCAGTACTTGAAAAATTCCAGTTTTTATACTTCCATTTGGTTTTTGATTAAAGTTGACTTTTTATATAATATTTGTAGATGCAACTTACAATTTAACTTACAATAACTGAATAACTGACAATTTTCACTCATTATGTAAACCTAATCGCTGTATACCAGTATTATTTCAAAGTAATCCTTCCACGTTAGTGCAAACAAGTGTCAAAGGATTGATGAGTTACTAAGTAACACACAGAGACGAGCTGGCATTGAGGCCACCTACATGGAATGGTAAAGGCATTTGTCAAGGCACAGGCGTTCAAAGGCACTACAATAAAACAATTAACATTCACTTAAGGTAGAACGCACCTCGGGGACAGACATTCGGACTCTCAAACTTTTACAATTCTCTTCTGATATACCACATGTAGGGATTCATTTTAAAGCTCTTGGTGAAAGAAAACTTTTCACCGGCTTAGTTTTTCGAAATTCGAAAATTTGTATTTTTCTCCATAGAGTTAACAAAGGGATATATCGGTAAATCTTGGGTAATTTGTTTCTCTAGTACCAAAATTTGCACGGTGACCCCCTATTTTTATTCTTGATTTTGAAAGAGAATGATTGAAAGATTCCTTGAGGAAAGTTAGAACAAAAGTTTAAGTCTTTCACTTTCGAGGTGCATATTACCTTAACTATTCCAAAACAAAGACAATTACATATCAACAATAGTTTTATATATATATATATATATATATATATATATATATATATATATATATATATATATATATATATATATATATATATATTTATATATAACGCTGATAAAGCTGTTGACAGTCGCAATGTCAGGTCGAGATTCAGGGACTTATGGAACAGTCACGTGTTCACTATCTCCTCCTTTGGCTTTGGTATCTCACTTGCAAATATCGTAATAATTAATATGGCTACCACTTTTGTAGTTATCTTCTTCAAGTAATGTTGTCAGTACTTTGCATGTGGATTCCACCGTTAAAAATATCCCTTTTTCTCTCATAACGGTGAGCCTTTTCCTCGTTAGTGGGTCACCAATATTTTCCATCCACTGCGAAGACATTTCGGTGTCTACTGAGCCGGGTGCGTAATTCAACACGCGAACATCTTGCTCTTCGAGGGTCACGACTCCGAACAGCATATCTCTAGCGGCTTTCGCCGTGGCATATGCTGACACATAGGGCTGCGGCTTACATGCGTACGTCGAGGATACGTTGACGACCGTACGTCTGAGGCCTGACTTCTTCGAGAACATTTGCATGAACTTTGAGGTCAAGGTGATCACTGAGGTGATGTTGAAACCAAAATACTCCTGCAGCTCATTAGGATCATCGAAGTCGCAAACTTTTTTCGTGATGTCACCAAGTGACCCTGCATTGTGAAACAGCATAGCATGTGAGAACGTTCCAGATGGTGGAATGTTAGAGAACAAACTGGTGAGGGCTGTCGACAGCGCGGCAATGTTACCCATATCGCCTGTAACAGCACGCACATCGATTCCACTTCCATGCCGAGCCGCGACCAGCCTTTTCGTCTCCTGTAGTCCTGCTTCAGACCGGGCCGTCAATACAAAGCGTGAATTGTCTCCCACCTTCTCTGCGAGCTGGATAGCAATTCCACGGCCTATACCCCGACTGGCCCCGGTAATCAGACAGAAAGACGGTACTCCGAACACTGTCATTGCATTCGAGCTGTGGATGTCAACGATGGTTCAGTTTAAGAATAGAATAGCCCAAAAAAGTGTGGGACAGTTTGTGTTCTTCAAAAATGGCGTCGATCAGCACCATTACAATGTGATTGAACTCACTCCCCGGGGGGAACTCCCATAGATGGCTATACGGGGAGGGTCCGCGCGAAAGGGGTCGTTTTTTGCACTGTTTGGTATCAGAAAGGGTATACTTTTCACGAGGTGTTGGTATGAGAAAGGGTCCGGTTTTAAACACAAACTGACATTTGTTAAAAAATCATGCTGTCTACACTGGAAACCCATGTATCTACATCCCAGATCTACCATCAAATTTCCGATCTGTCGGTTTGACTGTTGGTACCCCTGGTACGCAAGGCGAGTGATTCGTATCTGTGTACGTAAGATAAACGTTCCATTTGTAAGCAGAGGAAAACGCCCTCAAGTAGTCTCGCGGTATTCTGTGAGATTTTACATGTCAGATTTGACCAATTGCAGTAATGATGAGTCACAGATTTTAAATGATACATCGAAAATGTTTGACGGACTTAGCAGCATTGAAGATCCGGATGATGTACCTGTAGAAATGTGAATACAATACATATTTTAAACTGTGTAACAGTCCAACAAATTTCTATCAAACCACATGATTGTTTGAATCTGATGATTCTCAGTTCAGATATTTTTAGCAGACTGGGTACTCCTCTATTAAATTTTCAATGAGGTAACTTTTATTAAGGCAAACTTTCCAAATGACTTTCTGTTAAAGTGATACACATGAGAAGGTTCAGTCTCCTTAAAGTAGCTGAGAGAAATTTGATTCCCAGATTCATTATGTGGCTGTTTGATTCGCTCGAGTGTTAATATAACAATACCAACATTAATAAGATCCATGTTAACATCAATATGTTTATGGTACCTACATTGATAAAAGATGCAGACTGCCATAAAAAGCCACCTTCTTTTCCATGTTTTATCAGGTCATTTTTCGATGACGCCTCATGTCAGTACTCTTGCCACTGGTCTTTACTATTGGCACTGTCAATTAATGAACAGTATTTCCGAAATACTTACACGTTTCTGTAGTTGTGGAAGTATACTATTTTTTTATTCCATTTTTGAGAACAAATGTGTGCAAAGCTGTGTTTTTGTTACAGTGACACTGAAATTCTTTGTTCTGAGTACCATCACTTTTCCAGTCTTTGAACTTTGAGGACTTTCCACACTAAACAGTCTGTCTCTTTTGTCTTTCGTATTTCAGCCCTGACTGCTGTCATTGTATCACCACTTTATATAGCAAGTGTAATTGCCTCAGGTCAAGTCCTTCAAGCTGTGTCTGCCAAACTGTGAAAGCTCATTAGATATACACATCAAAGATTAGCTGACATGAAAATGCGAAATGACTTTCAATATTGCTTTTTAGCCTAATATCATCACTGTACATAGCATGTTTCACCAACTTTGATCAAGTTAATCCGGGTATATATCCCTAATTTGAAAAGATCATTAAATATGCAAATTAGGAATCGGCTGAAGTAATGATGCTTAATGATTTTCAATTATGTTATATCATAGTATCATCAATGTACATAGCAAGTTTCATCAACTTTGGTCAGTCAATTCAAGTAAATACAAAAGTTCATTACATATGCAAATTTAGAATTGGCTGAAGTAAAAATACTTATGACTTCATAAAAATACAAATGATAGAAGTAAACAAGCAAGAACATTATAGTAATGACCAATTGACATCAAAGACTTGTTGACATTTTGCATTCAACTATCTTCGAAGGCAATATTGATCTAAATAATGTAAAACGAAATACACAATGCCAGACAAGGACAGCGGTTAACCAGTGCTTTATTGCAAATATACTTGCTGAAGCAAAAATGCCCAATGACTTTCAATAATGTTAAATCATAGTATCTTCAACATAAAGTTTTGTCAACTTTGGTTCAGTGAAATAAGATTATATCCCTAATTTGGAAAGTTCATTAAATATGCAAATTAGGAATTGGCTAAAGTATTGATGCTTATTGACTTTCAACAATGTTAAATCATAGTCTCTCCAATGTACATAGCATGTTTCGTCAACTTTGGTCGAGTCAGTTCAGATATATATCCCTAATTTGGAAAGTTCATTAAATATGCAAACTGAGAATTGGCTGAAGTAAAGATGCCTTATAACTTTCAATAACGTTAAATTATAGTATCTCCATGTACACACACATAGTAAGTTTCGTCAATTTTGGTTGAGTCAATTCAGACATATCCCAAATTAGGAAAGCTCATTAAAAATGAAAATTAAGCATTGGCTGAAGTAAAAATGTTTAATGACTTTCAACAATGTCAGATCTTCAATATACATACCAAGTTTCGTCAACTTTGATTCAGTCAATCAGCATATATACCCTAATTAGGAAGTTCATTAAATATACAAATTAGCAGTTATCTTTCATGTCATCCCTTAATACCTTTCCAGCTTATATATCTTGGTGTGGTCAGCATTTGTAGCATATTAAATCAATTGTGTGCAGTCGTTCTTAATGTATACCCGTTTTTTCTAAAATCATTAACTATGCAAATGGGCGAAAATATGCACGCGACACCCACGAAAAACTAATCAGTTCTTGCCATTTGTAAACTGAATCGATGTAGCAGATTTGATTCTGATCTGATATGCCATTTTTGAGATACAGGCCAACAGACACACAGACACACAGACACACAGACACAGACAGATATCGCAGCGACATTGTGTGTGAGCACGTGAGCTAAATACGTGCTTTTTACCAATAGCCTAGAGAGTCACTCAGCCAGCGCACTTCTCCGCCGTCATACATGTATCACAGGGGAACACACACCTTCGTTACAGTACATGTACACGGGTGTGCCAATTTAACGTTATACGAAGCATTATGTTGCTGCAAACTACTCTCAAATTATTTAATTAATTATCTTTTTAATTCTTGTTCTTCTCCAGCCTTGCTCACTGAAGTTGAGATAGCTGGATAGCATGCAGGTGCTTCTTGATCATCCATATTTTATTTGCTATGTTGACTCACTTCATGATGACAAACTTTTCTGCCACCCCTTGAAAATGATTGCTAGTTTCCTAGGAAACTAATAATAGAATATTAAATGAGGACTATTTGTTTCTTGAATTCTTAATAGTATACAAATCTACTTGTTCCTGTCATTTTAAGGCAGAAAGCGCCAGAGGACAGATATCCTGACTGACGCACTTTTTATATTATCTTTTTGGATAATATAGAAATGCTATCACGGCAAAAACATTCCAGAGTATTGAAAGCTGTGTCTTCAGATTATATTTTTGTCAACTTTAAACTCCTGCATGAACCGCAGACGCATAATGCAAATAGCGTTAGTTTAAATGAAAGGTAAGAATATTAGAGCATTGTGGTGATAACGAGACTGGTGAAAACAAATCGTACATATACCGTCAAAGAGTGATAAACTACGTCACCCATCAGTATGCAAGACAATGATGATTTGAATAAGAGTGTTACGAATGCCAGGAAATCTAATTTGAGTTCGAAAAGATTAAAATCATGTAAATCACCAGCTGTCGAAGGTATACCTGGTGATGTTTTTTTATTTTATTTTGGGAGATGTTATTATCCCCATTCCACATGAGTTAATTGATTCTATTTTTGAATCCTGTTATTTTCCGGAATGGGCAATTGGCGTTATTGTCCCTTTATCTAAAAAGGTAACGCGAATGATGTCAGTAACTATATGGAAATTCCTCTTTTAAACATTTTTGGTAAGATTTTAACTTTAATTTCAGGAGATGTTATTATCCCCTTTCTACATGCGTTGATTGATTCTATTTTTGAATCCTGTAATTTTCCTTAATGGGCTTTTGGCGTTATTGTGCCATCTAAAAAAGGTACCGCGAATGATGACAGTAACTATATGGAAATTCCCCTTTTAAACATCTTTGGTAAGATTTTAATTTTAATTCTGGATGGGCGTTTGACTGCATGGGTTGAATATTTGAGATAGACTTGTCGAGAAGGGTTCCGAAAAAATAAGGTACGGTATTAACATTGCTTATATACAAAAATGTTTGAGCGTGAGGAAGGTATTTTTATTGCCTTTGTGTGCATTTTTCAAAAGCATTTAACAAAGTAAAAATCATTCTTTACTACTTTATAACAAACTTCCCGTCCTTGGTGTTTCAAGTAAAATGTGTAAAATCCGTGTCAAAACTTTTGAACTATTTCGTTTTGTCTTTCCGGTTGGCCTAAGACTAGGTTGCAAGCTACAAAGTCCTGTACAATTTATTACTTTCTCCATTAAAGAGTTTAATGACATGTTAATTAATTCTGCCAAAAAAATAATAGAATTCAGCTTACTCAGGCAATTATAATGTATTTGCATTGTTGTATGTTTATGGTGTCAAAGTTTTTGCTGACTCAGTTTTGATCAACGTTTTAGTGGAATTCTGTGGAAAAAAAAACGTGGGAAATGAGTGTAAATGTTGATAAGACAAAAGCAATGGCATTCCGGAACGGAGGTCATGGAGTATGATCAGTAAATAGGGTGTAAATGGTGGAAATATATATAGACGTTGATGTTTATTGTAAATATCAGGGCCTTGTGTAGTCATCAGGAAAACGGTTGGGTAGAGTGGTATCCACATTTCCAGAGCAAAGTAATAAAGCTTAAGCGGTTTTATCCGCTGCCAGTAACACGGTTAAGGGTTTTGCATTTTTAATACAACAAGCTTGCCAATAATGTCTTACGCTTTTGTAGTTTGGGCTACCAGCCGAATTTGAAAAATTGAAATAATTTGAAAGAAAATGGTGCAGGTTTTTTTAGGTTTACCATCAAGTCCGACAAACGAAACAATAATAAGAGCATGGGACAGACTGTCAATATTTGTATTTTCTTTGAAATAGTGTGGGTAGACAACATACTACACTACCGCGTCAAGCGTATATCCGGCTTTGTCAACTTGATTTATTAGGTAAACAACTGCGATACATCGGTTAAGTGCATATCTTGTACTCGTTATGGTTATGGTTTTGTGTTGGCTGGCGCAGGAAGTTGGAAATAAGGAAAGATATCTGATTGAACGTGAGCTCGAGTAAGCAATGTTAGCGAACAACAATGGCGGGGGACTCTCTAAAAGACCGAAATGCGAAAGTGTATTGGCTTTAAAAGTCGTTTTTAACCAGAAAATTATTTGAATTTTAATTTAAAGTTTAAATATTTTCCAGCGGTTGCTTGTTTTAGCTCTTCAAGCCTTTTATTGAATATAGAAAAAGACAGACATGATGGGATTGTGTTAAATGAAAAATTTTGCCAACTGTGTAAGTCTCACAAAGTTGAAGATTTATTTCATTTCCTCCGGGAATGCCCTGCGTACTTTGAGCTGAGATAAATATACATATCTAAAGATATCTACTTTTCATCTAAATCTATGTAAATTTCTGCATCTATTACGTTCTCCTGATGAGTGTACTATACGTAAATTGTGCACATTTCTTTTTAAGGCTTGTCAGATTCGAAAAGAAATCATTTACATCAAAATGTCACCATTCCTGTGCTTTTTCTTCCTTACAATTATTGTGTTAATTTTCTGACGTGAATCTTTTTTACGCATATGGGCCAGAGGCCTTGAAATGCAATGAACCAATTTGTCAACGCATCCTGAATGTTGAAGCCAGCAAAATTATGATTGACACCAGGTCTTCTCAGAGCCCTTCGTTCGCTTCCGTGGCTCCACGATAGTAGTTTATCTTTTTTTTTGAAAAAGATAAATTTATTTCAACATAGTCACAAATAAAACAAATCTACATAACTGTGAATGCGTAAAATTACAATGCGTCTTGTGTGAAAAAAATTAGCTGTTTGATTACAAAGATCATCATATGAATGCATTCAGGATGCATTCTTCTCCTTCCAGTCTTACAAGGCTTGAAAACTTTGTGATAAAATCCTCAGTTTTGTTCATCATCTTATAAATGAAATACAATGTATTATCCATGAGGAGAGATAACATTTCAATTGCATGACATAGGATTGAAGGGAAAATTTAATCCCATCAAGTGTAACCGAATTTCGAATATTCCAAACTGTATATTTTACAAAGAAAGTAATACAGTAAATAATGTCAGATGTTGCATTATTATCATTTTCGATTCCTGCAATTGCTAATCTTTTGATACTGATGTTATTATCAAAGTTGTGGTTTCTGACAAAGAAAGAAATACATTTCTGCCAGATTTCTTTAACATATTTACACTCAAATAAGATGTGGTCCAGTGTTTCTTCTTGACCACAAATATGGCATTTCCCATCACTTAAAGGGAAACCTAAGTCCAGCGACATTGACCGTTTATCCCTTCCAAAATCACCCTTGAATAAAATGCAGCTCAAATTTGCAACATAATTGCACGCGCCCACGACTACGGAGCGACGAAAAGAGATATTGAAGTAGACGACATTTATGGAAATTAGCTCGGAATCCCATGGGCGCGAAAGGGCTCATGGGAGGAGCGTGCGTGACGTCATCGGCGATACACGAACGTGTGTGACAGCCTACTAAAGCATTGGAGTCTATGACTGCAGGAGTGCAGTTCTGCACGTTACGACTCTTTAATGCTCAGTAGCATAAAAAATAGTTAACTGTTGTTCAATTGAGTGCAAAAATCACTCAGGGAAGAACAAACGGAGTCAGCTTTTACCGTCTTCCCACAGAACAGCTTTTCGAAGACAGTGGCTAAAGAAAGTCGGGCGAGTTTAAAAATCTGTAAAAGATACAACGTTATGTTCTAATTCTTTCAGGATGATTGTTTTATAAGGGATTTCGGGATTCTGATACCGATACAAGACGATACTACACAATGCGGTTCGTATCTTGACATGCTGAGTCAGCCTACTATCGCCGGTTTTAACCAGATAAATATTAATATTGGCGATTTCGGGACTCTAAAAATAGTAAAATCCGAAGACGAAACTACACAAAGCGTCTCTTATCTTGACATCCCGGGTCTGCCACATCTCCGATATATAACCAATAAATATAGGCAATTTCGGGACTATACCTTGTAATATTGATATTACAAGATATTGGAATGACTTTTTGCCTACTGTGTCTCGGCACGCCGGGTGTGAGAAATCGCCGATATTATATTTACCCGATTGCGCCGGAACTCCTAGGCTAATATCGATACCAGACGATCCTAGATTTATTTGCACTGTGTGGTGTTGGCATGCCGGGTCTACGAAATCACGGATATTTATCCGATAAATATCGGCGACTTAGGACTTTAACTCTGATACTAGACGATACTTTGTCAAATCGTGGGTAAATATCCGATGTATATCAGAGATTTCACCACCTAACAGATCTGACCACCCGAATACCTCTGTCCGACTCTTAGTTCAAAAATAGCATCTATGGCCGGAAGTCAAGAATACTGTATGTTTTACATTATTAGATTTATTAATGCACGAAATACATTTTTTACATGTAAAGCATTTTTTTTCATTAAATGTCCACACGGGACTTCGTCGAGAGGGCCGATCGGATATCATCGGGACTCGGGAGGCCCTTGCACAAATTACATTCTTTACATGTAAACATTTTTACTTGGCGATCGGGACTTGAACAGAGGACATATCGGAAATCATCGGGAGTTTGGGCTGGTCTTGTATGAAACACATTCCTTACAACAAGCTTTAAGACGATACTATTTTTTTAAATAGCGGGCAAATATTCATTATATCGGCGATTTCATCACTTTGTAGATCTGAGTAAGTCCGACTTCCTAAGTTCGACACCAGCTTCGAAAAACAGACGACACTATAATAGATTTGTCAAATCGAATAAAAATTTTCTGATACATATCGGAGATTTCGCAACCTTAAAGATCTGGCCAAGCTCGACTTACACGGTAACACATACAATCAGTCAATCATTCCGTATCATTCACGAACCAAAAATTAATTTTAAGCGACTGATACAGAAACTCTGTTTTAGAAACGTAGCGTTGAAGGATCGCAGGGTCACTCAGTCTCTCCAATAGCACAGTGACTCCCTCCGCTGAATCATACACAAAACGCAAGCAACCAAGATATGAACGATGTTTTGAGATGCTTTCTAATTATTACATATCTTGGACAGGTTCAAATTAGTATGGTTTGATTTTAGTCAGGGAAAAGTAATACTCGATGTCAGAAATATCGCTGTCCGAACTCTCCATAGTCGTCTTACGAACGCGCTGAACAGCGGCAAGCTACAATCGTCTGTACCGCCGATGACGTCACGCACGCTTCTCCCATGAGCCCTTTCGCGCCCATGGAATTCCGGGCTCATTTCCATAAATGTCGTCTACTTCAAGTTCTCTTTTCGTCGTGCCGTAGTCGTCAGCGCGTGCAATTATGTCGCAAATTTGAGCTGCATTTTACTCAAGGGTGATTTTGGAAGGGATAAACTGTCAAAGTCGCTGGACTTAGTTTCCCTTAAATTGAAAGTTTTGGCCAAGCTTCCTGTGACTAGGCCTCGATGGAAAATCTTCCAATTTAAATCATTTACTGAATTGCTGACAATTTCTGTTGAATTAAGACGGCTGAATAGAGTAGATTTGTAACTGTCAGTAAGACTTAGATTCTCAGCCCATTTTTGACCAATCTGACCTCTGACTGCATGCCATTTCTTATCAACTAATTTCCAATAAAGTGGCTTGGTTTTGACCTCACTTTTTGTCAGACCATAATTCTCTAAGTCTAAAATATCATAGTTTTCTTCATTTTGGGTGTTTGAAGAGATGGTTTGTTTCCAGGAATCTGGAATAGCATTGAGGAGTGTTTCATACTCTGTTTTGATTTCCTCTTGTACATGTCTATTTGTACCTCCTCTAATTTTTGCAATTATTTCCCATCGTTGAAGCCAGTCATTTCTGTCATCATTCCAAATGTCCCTAAGCCTTAAAATTCCACTCTTTGACCATTTGTCATAAAAAGGACACTTCCTTCATTCTTAATATTGTCATTATACCACAGAACTTCTCTAAGAAGATTCTGGTTTTTAACCTCTTCAATATCGCTTGCGGATTGATCTGATGTCATCATATTGTGCAGTCTTTTTTCCAATAGATTACGATGTTTCTTATTACTTCTGTTTTTCTGTAAACTATACTTAATGGCCAATCTCAAAGTTTATCCTTGCCTTTGTCCCACCAAACTGAAATGTCATCAAAAAGAGGCTTTTGACTTTGCCAAAATTTCCAGAGGTTTTCTACTTGGTTTTTGAAATGAGTACATGACAGGTGACTGTTATTGAATTTCCATGTCCCTTTCCCACGTTTTACACCTTCTAAAGATTCCATATCAACTACAACTGGTTGATGATCTGAAATAACACAAGATAAAATTTCACACTTTTTAACCTCAGTAAACAAGTCACTCGTGAAGAGCCACCGGTCCAGTCTGACTTTTGTCTGATAGTTTTTTTTGTCTTTGCAAAGTCTGTGCCACGTGTATTGGAGAAGATGTGGGTGTAATCTTCTCCAAACATCAGTCAGATTGAACTGATTCATCATAGCTTTAATCTCCTGTACACTACTATCATGCACAACTTAGCTGAGGATATCTTATCTTTGGATGTATCTACAACGCAGTTGAAATCAACACCACATATTATGGAATCTGATTCATGATCTCGTGAGGCTTTTTCAATTTCCTCACTGAGTAAATTGAAATAGTTTTTTCGTTCTTTAACAGAGTTTGGAGCATAGATGTTCAGAAGTAAAATATTAACATTGTCATATTTTAACATAGCAATAATAGTTCGTCCTTCGTGAGCCATTTTAATTACCTTAATGTCAAGTTCGCGATCTTTCTTCCAGAGTATGTTTTTATAGTTGTTCCATATTCCCTCACCACCCCATTCTTTTGTCCATGCGTCAGCTTCAATCTGTGATGCACAGTGTGTTTCCTGTAGAAATATGTCTGCTCTCTGTCTTTTTATGAATTCAAAGCATTGCTTCCTTTTTGTTGGGTTTCTTAACCCATTTGTGTTAAGATAGTAGTTTATCAGTTCTGCCCTACGGTGACGCGCCCTCAACGGCCAACCCACCAAGTTGGTTGCCCGTCTAGAACCGGCGGGGGCTTTCAGTCGATGAAAACGTGAACTGAGGTATCGACAGCAACACTGCCCATTGAATATACCGTACAGGCTGTCCTGACAATATGACAAAAAAAGGAATTTCACTAGGGAACATGGAAAGAATACTGCTTCATTGTCATTACCAAGGTTACAGGAAGTTCAGCAATATATGTGCAAGCAGTCAGAAGAGGGTTAAGGCAGTCAGTTTATGAAAACAACCCCAAGATCACCCCTACACCCTTACTGCACTTCACTGCGCGTGGTCACCAGGTGGCCTATATGCGCTGACGTCATGACCGACGCGTATTACCTGGCACACAGTAACCTTCAAAGGTGCACTGTATTCCTAAACAGTTTGAAGTTCGTCCTACAATGAAAAAAAGTAATCTAAAAATGTTCAAAACGTTCATATATACGATACTTTAATACAAGGCAGAATCTAGGTGTGTGGACCAAGATCATACATTTATTTTGCTCTCTCCGTTAAATATCGACTATGGTGACTCAGCAACTAAAAATGAACTACACCAGCCCAAAATAGATGAACCGGCTCTAAAATAGATTCGAATTGGAATGTTTCTATTGTCATGATACATATATACTTACAAACGTACATACCTACAACTATCGACTCAAGAAGAAGACTCCTTGGTCTATGAACAAACTGGACGGTTTGCTTTTGCTAGTAGGCAAGCATCCACTGTGTAGAGAAGTCAGTCGGTAGAAATGTGAACCTTGTCATAGTTTGAAGTAAAGAAGGAGCAGAGGGGCCGGAGGAGAAAATCGGCGGGGGTGGGGGTGGGGCAACGAAAAAACCTGGGTGTTCAAGAGGGCCATGAAATTCCAGAGTACGATAAGGGGCTCGGGCCCCCATCTCTTCACTTTATGCAAATCATAGCGATAAATCACACACTCTGAACAGGGGAGAAAACAACTCCTTTACAGACCAGTTTTTTGACGTTATCCAATGAAAAAGCTGTGTTTCAATTCTTACAAAGGTCATTGACTTTTGACGTATATCCTGCATAAAGGTCAATAATCAGGTTCAGACGTTAATCATGTGCGATGGCGATAGGTACTGTGAGAATCTAGCAAGTACATATTGTTCTGGTGTCTATGGTCTAGGCCATTGATACATAGTTACCTTGGCAACAATTACGAGAGACACTCATGACGAGGTTGCATTTCATTTGCATGTCAATAGGGATTGTACAGGGGATTGAATTGTATATAGAAGGTGTCTTTACAAACACCAGCTCAGACAAAGGGACAACATCTTGAGAGAAGGAACCATCTGGCAATATGTAGCATCCATTTATAAGCAATCTTTGAAGATTTGGAGTCTCTACGCTGTTTCTGTATCCCGACATCCTCTCGCATGGCGATTCACCGAGGGAGATAAATGTATCTGCTGATGAGCATTTACAGTTTGTGCTTGTGAACACTGTCATTCTGACTGTAAAAGTGTGGGAATGAGAAATGAGAGCAACAGTTGACTATCATGCGGGTACTAAAGAGGTAGGCAAAGGGCTGGAAAAAAGACATCAGGCAAATAAATCAATTTTGATAGATATAGCTAGTTTTATATTGATTTTTTCATAGTTTCCTGTAGAGTCATATGCATAACATGCTGATATCTTGTAAAATTTCAATAGTATCTTTGTTGCACACTTCTTATCACCTTATTCCAGATGACTAAATTGAAGTCAATTGTCATGTGAATGCACTACAAGAAACAAATTTTCTACAGTTTGTACCGTAGAATACAGTGTAAAGTGAAATGACACTTTCGGGCCAGATTCAGCAACAAATTTCTTGATTGCAAACGCCCTAATCACTATATCTTATAGAAGTTCTGTAAAACAGGTCTTTTTAGCTACCATCCCTTTTAACGAATTTAACTAGGTCTGTCAATTCACTTATTTAAGGTGCCGCTGATGTAATCTTTTCCCATATTTACCATGCTTTGGATGTTGTTTTAGATAAATTAAGGTCACATGCGCTTCTGGCCCGGATGTTCGGACTCTCAAACTTTTACAGTTCTTTTCTGATTTACCACTTGTGGGGGGCTCATTATAATGCTCTTCGTGTGAGAAAATCTTTCACCGTCTTGATTTTTCGAATATCCAAAAAAAATTTCAAGTTCTCCATAGAGTTAATACGGGGTCGGTGGCCATTTTGAATTTCAATATCGACAAATCTTGGTCAATTTGTTTCTCAAGTGCCAAGATATGCACAGTGACACCCGGTTTTTATTATTGAATTTGAAAGAGAACAGTGGGGGTTAAATTTGAGCGACAATTTAAGTCTTTCACTTTCGAGGCGCATACTTCCTTAAAAACCTGCTATGAGAATCCGAAAACACTCAAGACACCGTAATGCAGCTGATTCAAAGTGGTTTACTGTCAGTACATTCATATCAGTTTCCAAAGTTACATACCATCACAGATATTGCTTGTTTTTCTATAGGAAAAATGTTCACAGTTTGCACCATAGACAACCATGTATATTGAAATTACACTTTTGGATGACATTACAAAATCAAATTTCTTGTTCACATACGCATTCTAATCACCCTATCCTAATGAAACTTGAAGTACATTCGTATCAGTTTCAAAGACACATAAATGCACAGATATAACCAGTTTTGTATTTGAAAAACATGTCTATGGTTTGGGCCATAGACAACCATGTATATTGAAATGACATTTTGGGTGGCTTTCGAAATGAAATGTCTTGTACACAGTTGCCATCTTAATAACCATATTCTAATAAAGAATGTTCATATCAGTTTTCCAAGATATATAAATGCACACATATTGCCAGTTTCGTACCAAAATAAATGTTCACAGTTTGCGTCATAGACAACCATCTATTTTGAAATGGCATTTTTGGGTGAAATTCCAAAACCAATTACCCTCTTAATCATGGACTCTAAAAACGGGTCCGTTTTTAGGGTCTATGTCTTAATCAACATATTCTCGTGAAGTACGCTTACAACCCACTACCTCCGATCAGCTACGAGAAAGGAGGGGGCAGGTCGACGTCCTATTTCATAACCATGATAGTTCAAGGTTGGGGTAGACAAGCCGTTGAGGTTCCCAGACACTTCGCACCAAAACCACTTCGCACCATACCATCTCGTCCCATGCCATTTCGCACCAAAACCACTTCGCACCAAAACAACCTCGTACCAAAACCATTTCGCCCCGAAACTCGTTGCCCCGTACCATTTCGCCCTAAAACAATGCCACTTTGCCTCAAACTTACCGCCAACCGGTAAAGCTGGAAATATTATCGCCACTACCATTGAAGTTTTCATCACCTTTCTATCATTCCAGGACTGAAATCTTGAAATTGTACACATTTCGAGAAAATGACATCGTGCAATTCCGTGCACGGCACCTGAGTTGTAGCACTGAGTAGTTTGCTCTGCATGTTTATTTTTTTTCTAATTCTACCCTTTATGGTTTCATGCAACAATAAATTGTTCGTGGTAGCCAAAATGTCCTGACACATTCATGCTCCAAGTCGCAGGTGAAAACAATGTTATTGTTTTAGGACGAGTTGACGGTACTATACTTTGGGCGAAGTGCAGGTTTTAGTACGAGGTGGTATTTGGGGCGAAGTGGTGTTGGACGAGGTAGTACTTGGGACGAGGTGGTTTTGGTGCAAAATGGTTTTGGGACGAAGTTGTGTGGGGCGAACTGGTTTTGGTGCGAAGTGTCTGGACCCCGCCGTGGACTGTGCATCAACTGTACACTGACGAGAGCTGTATGCAAACATAGACCCTTAAAAAAGGATGCAACGTGGTATAAGTTACAATGCCGCCAGCGCAACGGCTTTACTATCGGCAAACTCCTACGCTCGTGGCTGTATCCCCGACAAGTTCGGCGCCGTACCGAGATCTAAATTTATCACTTTTGGAGAGGCGGGGTTTCTCAAAAACTCCCTCACGCTCAGCAAGAAGTCACCGTGTTGTACGCTACAAATGCGACCTCAGACTTTGTACCGAGGCCTGCGCGTGACCTGCTATCTATTGTTTTGATTCTAGTCTTTGTGCTCTTGTCACAGATCAGAGTAAACCGTTCAGTCATGCATGTCACGTGACCCTGCCACTTTACAATACAGGAAAACAGAAATTGTCCGTGTGACGTAATATCCGCAATCGTTCACATAATTTCAACATCACCGTGATTCTACTTGCAGACATCGTAATAATCAACATGACTACCGCTCTTGTAGGTGTCTTCCTCGAGTATCTTGACCAGTACTTTACAGGTTGCCTCGACAGATAGAAGTTTCCCCTGTGCTTTCATGTCGTTGTACATTTTCCTCATTTCCGGGTCACCCAAGTTCGCCCTCAAGTCTGCCTGCATGTCAGTGTCTATAGGGCCAGGCGCGTAGCTCAATACCCGTACGTCTGGTTCTTCTAGGGCCATAACTTGAAACAGCATATTTCTTGCTGCCTTCGACGTGCAGTACACTGAATTGTACGGGAACGGCTGAATTCCACACAACGTCGTGATGTTGACCACGGTACGTCTGCGGCCGGCTACCTCGGGGAACCTTTGAATGAATTGCGCGGTCAAACATATCGCGGAGGTCACATTGAGGCCGAAGTAGTCCTGAAGCACGGAAGGGTCGGTCAGGTCGCGCACAGCTTGGCTGGTGTCGCCAAGTGACCCTGCATTGTTAACAAGGATCGCGTGCTTGAATTTCGTCGGATCGACGCCGTCAAATAGGTCAGATACGGTAGTCGACAAGGCGTCCATATTACCCATATCGCCGGTAACAGTACGCACCTCGATTCCACTTCCACGCCGAGCGGCGACCAGCCTTTTCGTCTCCTGTAGTCCTGCTTCAGACCGAGCCGTCAATACAAAGAGTGAATTGTCGCCCACCTTGTCTGCGAGCTGGAGAGCAATTCCACGGCCTATACCCTTACTAGCCCCGGTAATCAGACAGAAAGACGGTACTCCGAACACTGCCATCGTACACGTACTTACACTCGCGTCCGCCATAATCAGTAGAGCGTTCATGTGGGCGTAATTAATGGGTCTTTGAGGGGCCGTCCATAACAAATACAAGTGCATGGCAAGCGAAACTCGCAGAGTTCAGCGGCCTAGCACGAGGTTAAACTCTACTTATTTTGATTACCGTGCACAAATTCAGCAAATCCTTAAGATTTTGTTCTACGACTACGCAATAGAAATGATATACTATGTGTGATACTCCACTATCACCGTTAAGATTTTTTTTTGAATCGCTTGTTCAAAATTCGCCTGATCAGCAACTTAAAGTTCCTACATTCTAGACCGTCTATTTATCGTGTTTAGGGGAAAATCAGGTTATACGTTTGTTGTGGAATTTTCGCTCTTCGAAACCTTAGTCGGGAGTGGGGGGAATTGGAATTTGTGGTGAGACGTATCGGGTGTCGGTTTTTTGTATGTTTTAATTATGCACGGTCCCTGATCAACCCCCTAACTTACAATACATTCATACTTCCGAATGAGCCAGCCGCCGCACGATTACGTCTGCCCATATGCTGTGAAAGGTCACTACACTGACATGACATGGCATGCAATGTTGATCAGAAATTGAATGATTAGCATATAAATTAATATATAAATTAATAAATAAATAAATATGTGACTAACAGGTAGATAAATAAATTTTTGAATTGTTAAAAACTGAGTGCAAATGTTTGTTCAATAGAACCATCTTTACTTTAGAGTTACAGGCAACAATATTGTTTGACTTGATAACGTGGGCTGACTCGCGCTTAACGGCACTTTGGCAGGACTTTGGCCGGGGCAAGGGTGAGTGCGGTGTAAATATACCGGGGACAATAAGTTACACTCCCAACATGGCATAGGTTCATCTTGTTATGATTGAACCGAATTCTTCGAAGCTTACGGAAGTCTTTGTTGAAAAGAGCTATATGGGCAGAAATATTCTAATACTTGTAAGAAAACAAGAAAATGGCCTTTTGATATATTCCTTAAAATAAACCAAGATTGCTCGTTTATCCACCAAACTGTTGATTTAATCTTCCAACATTCTGTTCAATTCCATCAGTTTTATTTTGTCTAGCAGTCGAGATGGTTTCATTGGTTTCATGAGCGCTCACAGGTATAGCGTAAAATGGCGTCAGCACCTTCTGCAGGCCTTCGGTGACGACGCCTGAGCGACAGATGTGATGACTTTTGATTACCAGAAGCGTAACGAACAATCCTCCCATATATCCGACATTTGATTCCAGAGATAATTATACGTTTTGATCAAAACGTGAAAAAATATGTACCAAAATTTACATTTGCAAATTTTATAATCTCTTAAACATCCTTTGTGAAACTGAAATTGAGATCATATCGGTTCGTGTAGGTGGCTTTACACTTCGGAAAACCGTGATTAAAAAAGTCTGAATGTGCAGACATATTTTGTCATCATTCCAATACTGTTTGAATGATATAGTTAATACATACCATTTCAAATTTCAACGCTATATGGGACCATTGTCTTCGGGAAACTGATGTTTTGACGAAAAATGAGAAAATACGCTTAATTGTTTTTCATAGAAATTTTTTGCCGTAAGTTGCACACACACACAAACACACACACACACAGATTTTGACAAGTTAACTCATATATCCAGGAACGATATCGAGTGCATATGCGTCGTGAACTGCCGTTGTGAAAGTTTCGTGGTACCCGTCGCTGAGGGCGGTTTATTGCTTGAATGAAGGAGCCCACGTCAAGTGCAAGGGTGTGAATGGAGACTATAGCTGACTTTAAGGAGTCCAATTTTCACGGATCGGAATTTCGACCTGTATGTAACGAATAACGCCATCTGCTTTTTTTCTGTGCAATGAACAATGCATTACTGTCTCTCCAACAGGAAAACTCTTCGAGTATTTTTTTTCCGGATAAAGCGCCCCTCATTCAGCAGGTCGCGTATCGCTTGGCTTACAAGTTATATAGCCGCTCCCCCAGCCGAGGACGCTGCATTGCTGACGAGCATGCTTTTTTCGAACTCGTTTGTGTCAGCATCGATAAACAGCTAGATAAGGTTGTCGAAGAGGCGACCATATTACTTAGATGACCTTTTAATACTCGTACCAAAGCCTTGAAGTGACTGTCTGGATTCTTGTGATAAATATGACGTCACACCCTATTGAAATATCATAAAATATTACTCTGGCGTTGGGACGACTTTGTCACGAGACCAGTCAAGTACTAGTACACACACATACACAACTCTCTCTCTCTCTCTCTCTCTCTCTCTCTCTCTCTCTCTCTCTCTCTCTCTCTCTCTCTCTCTCTCTCTCTCTCTCTCTCTCTCTCTCTCTCTCTCTCTCTCTTGATCTGCGACTGTTGTGGCAACACTTCAGCCTCGGGTCACGCAGACTCGAAGTTGAAATAACGCGATCTTGCTTCGGAAGGTTGTAAGATCCTGTCAAATATGCTAATTACCAATGGATGGTCTTATATTCGCCACCAATACCCTCTGCTTGCTGCTTATAGTTTCTGACAATTTTTGCCGGACTAAACCCCAAAAAGACTCGCGTTCAGTCTACTAGAGAAAGAGGTGCCTGAGGATGAGAAATAAACTCTTTCAATTTTTAGCCGTTTTTATTCAGAGTTATTTTTGATCTCAATCATGTTTGATTTTCTTTTTACGTTTGAATTTCATTTTAAGATGTATCCTTTATCACCAAGTTCATCTTCTACCGACACGAACTGTGATATCTGAATGCTTTCACGGGACCAGTAATTACTTATTATCTGTGATTATATTTTGTGGTTTCAACATTTAAGGTAATATGCACCTCGAAAGTGAAAGACTTAAACTTTTGCTCAAACTTTCCTCAGTGAAACTTTCAACCATTCTCTTACCAAATCAAGAATAAAAATCAGGGGGTCACCGTGCAAAATTTTGTACTAGAGAGACAAATAACTTGCGATTTCTCGATATTTGAAATCCAAAATGGCTGCCATCCCTATGTTAACTCTATGAGAAAAATAAAATTTTCGAATTTCGAAAAACTAAGACGGTGAAACTTTTCTTTCGCCAAGAGTTTCAAAATAAGCCCCCACAAGTGGTAGGTCAGAAGAAAATTGATAAAATTTGAAGGCCTGAATTTGTGTCCCGAGGTGCGTTCTACCTTAATATTCAGTTCCTTTGAAATTTTTCTAGCTTTCTCCTTTTCATTCTTTTATAATGTTGCTATAGCTATACTGCAAGTTTCCATGCTTCGCATGCAGGCGACGACTTTGGGCCATAAAACTCGCATGATTCCGAGAACTATTCGTATTGGCATGTGGAATATAATAGAGTGGATTTAAAATCGCAGTATGACCATAAGAAAACTACAGCCCGAGTCTGAGAGAGTTCTTTTCACTTTATAGGATCATGGCCTCGTGGTAGTCTCAGAGAAAAGTACTCCGCCCTCCGTGCGAATAACAATGGCTAACAGGAGTCACTGTACAAATTAGATTCGGTGTCTTTTACAGAAGAGTCGAAAGTGCGACTTCCTCGGGGAATCGTGACATCGGCAAACAGAATTTTCAATGCCGGGTGACGACAAGCAATGTGTCATTTGCAGCGCGTGTGTGTGACTTCAGGTCTCTGTCTTTCCGTTTTCGCTAACTGGTCACGAAACACGACATTTTGTAGAAATTACTGTTTGAAATGGCTGTTAGTGCGACTTACATGCCGTGTTTCGTTCTATTTTAAATTTTCCAAATACACCAAATATCTAATTGTGTGGAAATATATAGGACCTTAGGGCTATCTCCAATTTATCAAGAGTAATTTGTCGTCATTTACACGCAGCTTGTGAAGATATGTATGAACACTAGGTGAAAGTTCCCTTAACCCTATAAGTGCTGTAATTTTTCGCTCCAAAATTTTGGTGCAAAATTTAACCAATTTTTATGAATTTTTCTGTAATGTTTTGAAAATTTTGGACCATATTGACATCATTTTTCATTGGCTGCTGATTTTGATCAAAATTTTGGAAAAATCAAAAACAGTATGTGGATCTTGAAAAAAAATTGGCTGGGTTATTATCACTCGTGTGAAGGAGACCAAAATTGACTTTGGCGTTCAAAGGGTTAAAGAGCCAGTGAATGTAACTTTTTTCTGATTTTTTTCACCATTTTTGTTCTGTCGGTCAATTGCATGATCCAAAAGCATGGTGAAACACCAACTATGCACTGAATGCACGTGAAACAACAACCGAATACCCGTCATTGTTTACATTTGAATTCTAGTCCGGACCAGAATTCACTTGTATGTCAACAATAAATATACAGTCTACACATTACGGGGCAAGAGTTATACAAGCTTAATGCTGTTTACCTCAACATGCTTTTGAAGTTGACATTCAAGTGAAAATGATGAAACAATTATCAATAGTTACAGCCACTTGCCCTTTCACCTTCCATTGTTATGTCATCCGACGGTCCTTCAAGTATGAAGTTCTCCCTTGCAAACAATCGTCGACTACTAGTATTTGTCGCGTTATGACGTCAACGGGCGAGTTTCCTAACCTTCACGAAAAACAGGCCAATGATTTGCTTGCTTTCCGAACGTGTGAAAGACAAGCTTTGAAAAGTTCATAAAAGTCGACTGCTTTAAGTTGTTAACATCGTGTACTCCGATATCAGTCATTGACCTGAAGGGGTAGAACAGCCCGGGGGGGGTGATAGTGCCTTGTCGTTCGACTATCAGGATTCGAAATTAGCGGTAGTCCCGCGTCCACAGACTACCAACTTTTGCCCGGGGCTACCAAAATCCATGAAATGGTAGCCCACACTGACTACCAAAGACTGGGACATAAAATCCAGTCAGTACTTGGTGTGCCATGTCGGGTCCGTCACTTTGGAACGAGCTAAATTGCAGTCAAATCCAGTTGGACACAGTAACATGAATAACGCCAGACTATGACTTTGTTATACAAAGTGCAAAGTCAACCGTGAAGTGAAACTTTGCAACTAAGTTTCAATATCTCAACTGGTGTACTCGGATGACAGACACGGGAAATGATGGCCTATGAAAACGCATTTTCATTGCATTTTGATCATAATGTATCAATCTAAGACAATATGCCTCCTCCCTACAGAAGGTCCATGGTCTATTTTAAGCCCTGGTACAGTATGTCTGGTCGTGCTGAGAAGGTCGTGGTCGTTGTCATGACGACTGTCAAAAATTGCGTACAACTCTGAGAGAAACGAGTTGTCAATTGGTCACCAAACTTTTGAGTATCACAGTCGTCTATTAGGCCAAAAAAAGGATCTTTTCTGGTCACCATGTATGTCATGTCAGAACCTGCGCATCATGGCTTTTTTGGGGTTACATACTCATCAGTACAGCTATCCTTGATATTCCTGTATGCATTTCCGAAATGCTAAAAAGAAAACGGAAATATTATGCAGCCAGTAATAAAAGACAATAACTGTTGCATCAATAGTGCCAAACCAGCATAGTTAAGAATTAAAATAAAAAGAAAAAAAGAAAATCGCGTCGACGCATCACTTTTGCTGAATGTTAAGGACACATTTTCGGGAGAAGGGGGTCCTTTATACCTGTTTCCTTTTAGGTATCAGGTGTGCAAGTATTCACATCAAATTGCTTTTTCTTGTCTGGTTTATGAAAAACAATAACCCCTAACTAAAAAATGCTTGGGCTACCAGCCATTGTCACTGGGCTACCAACTTCAGAAAATGGTAGCCCAGTGGACTACCAGAGAAAAAGCCTGACTATGAACGGTGTTGTCTTCAGGGAGAGAAGCTTTTGTCGAAATTCAAATTGGTTGGTTGGGGCTCTTCAATTTCACCGTCGCAGCTTATCTTGACAACTGCAAAATAAACTAAATGCAGAACGCATCGTATGACAACGAATAATATCGATATGCCCGAATGCTTTGCGCATGCGTGAGACGAAAGCGTCACAGTGACTGCTAGTATTTGCTATACAGCGGAATAGACGGAAAGCATCCAGAAAAGTGTTTCTCTATACATCTGCTATGTATTAGTGAGTTGCTCTACTGTTTTTATCCGGAAAAAAAATACTGCGGAGAGTTTCAGGTGGGGAGAAAGTTCAGGCCCGAGTATAAAGCCGGGGGAGCACAACAGCGTGGCATTTTGTACCTGTTCTCTGATACGCTTTCAGTGGCGTGGCACAAGAGCCGGATTCATGTCGATATTGTCATCGGATCCTGTATGTGGGTGAATTTGATTGATTTCACCAGCTAGGGTTTAAATCTGATTCTAATAGAAAAATGCTGGCAGTCTGAAGGTAAAATAATTGTTCGGAAGTACAAAAAAATTGGAACAGCGGAACTGACGGCGCACGGTTCCGACATTTGACGGGACGGTGCAAATGATAAAGTCACAAGATCGAGGATTGGTATTTGTCGCAAATCCCAGGCCAGAACCAAACAAAAGACGTGTGTACAATCTAGAGAGAAATATACTTCACAAGCGTGCAGAATCGTCGAAAGAGGTAAGCCATGTTTCACGTACTTTGGGTTTGGTGTTTTTGTGTGTTTTCTTATGCCTTTTCCCCCTAAATTTTCACCTTTCAACACAACGGATGACTACAATTTCGCAATCATGGAGCAGTTTCTCTTTTTTCCCTCATCGGATCATTTGCAAAAGTATCTTTTTAACCCAATGATTTATGTTGAGCTTGCGCCGTTCAAACAGAATGAAAGCAAGCGTGAGAATGTCCGTCATCTAACGATTTTCAAATCACTTTATGTTACTTGCGTGTCATTTTGATCTATAAGCTTACACTTTCCCAAAACGTTTTGTTTAAACCAAGCATACTTGTCTGGCGATTAATTTCAGCAGTCGAAGATCTTGCATTCCCTTTAAAAAATTCCATTTTCTTGTGTTTCAACGAAATTTGCTTTGAAAAGCCTTCAGTATTTAAAGCACGGCAACTTCCTTGAAATCCTTGGTAATACATTTAAGCATTCATGCCCTTTGGCGCTTAAAGTCTCGTTCAGCATAATTTTTTACTCGAATATTGTTTTGTTTTTAGTTTTTTTTAGTCACAAACCATGCGGGCACAGAAATGGACCAACGGAACCGGACATTGGAAGTCACTGCGTCAGATACAGTTTAACAACGGGACAAATGTTGGTGAGTCTGTCAGTTTCGAGGAGAGGGTGGCAGAAGCGTCGATTCTTGCGTTCGCCGCCGTCTGGGGTACCTTGGAAACGCCATGGTGATCGTCGCTGTAGCGTGCCGCAAACCACTGCGAATAAAAGAGAGGTTTCTCATCGTGAACTTGGCTCTGATAAACTTTGTGTCCTGCCTCATAATCCTGCCTTTCGATGTCGTATCGATTGCCCTGGACGGGTGGCAGTTTTCGGATGAACTCTGTAACGTGCTGAGCTCCCTGGGGCACACCCTGGCCATATCGTCCACGGCTATACTTGCCCTGATCGCCCTCAATCGCTACATCCACATCGCCAAGTCGGTTGATGTGTACCGTCCCCTGTACGGCGGCCGGCAATTTGGATATCAGCTGGCGACGGTGTGGCTAGCTAGCTTAGCGCTGCCGAACATCCTCGTCGCCTGCGGCATTGGCAAGCGCGGATACGACGACACGATAGACATCTCTGCAACATGGACAGATCTGACCCCAGCTCCCTGCTGTACGGAACACTGCTGATGCTGGCCTTTGTGCCCTTGGCGTCCGTCATAATAATCTGGAGCTACATCAGGCTTTTCTTGTTCGTCAGGGAGCACGACGCTGCAGTGATATGACAGAACCCCATGGCGAGAGAGTGCAAGCGCGCCGTACCAGCGGTATTTGCACGAGTGTTTGCGGGGGATCCTATGGAAGACCGGTCACGACATGCGACATGCGACCTGCGACTTCAAAACTGCGACCTGCGTCCTGCGAGTTTGAAACATGCGACCTGCGACCTCGGCATTTAGACCTAGGTGTAACCTGCGACTTCACAACAGCGACCTGCGTCCTGCGTGTTTGTCAAACTGCGATATCAGTCTTGATTTGTTCGCACCATTGCTCTGAACACGAGCCTGAAAAACACGAGGGACACCATTGCACTATATTAAAACAGCCGGTTTACCGCATTCTCGCGACCAGAGCATTATTTTCGCACCGCTGGCCTACGCAAAAATCGGCCAGCGAAAGAATTCAACCAGCGATAGAAGTGCATGAAGCTGTGACGGTAGAGAATTCCACAAACGAAGAGCACAAATTTATTTTCCTTCTTACGAAAGGCAAACCGATCTGAAATAATGCAATAGCAATAGGGTTTTAAACGTCTACATCAGTGTTTAATAGTTTCTGGAACTTTTCTGCCTACATGATCTAAAATATTATATACACACAAAAAATAATATGTACATATTATAGTATGTACATATTAGGCTTAAAGACTGAAAATATGATTGTAGGAGGGTTTAATTATGTCCTGTTTTACAGTTTTAACTCGCGTTATCTATAAAGAAAGTCGGTCACTGGCTATTCATGGTTAGCAAATATGTTTGCACTTCTGTCAATATCAGTATTATTTAACTGCTTTACTTTGCATATGTTATTTGTGTAGACAAATGTAGTCCGAAGTTAACCAGTAAGAATATTTTTATTTTCCAACTGAACAAAGTTGGATCAATTCGATTTTTTGACGAAAAGTAAAAATGAAATTAGACGAAAAGATGGCAACATCCGATGATCAATCACTGGAGAATTGGAACAAAACTGGAAATGTTAGAAAATGAACGACAATAACTGAAAATTCGAATGTTTGCAATGACACTGACGCAGTTATGATACAGGGGGGACAACTGATGAATTAAACAGACAGCTAGATGGTTATACCACAGTGAAATGAGGATAAGGCCAAAGTATTAAATTCTTTGTTTTGCGTCCACTCTAAATGGGAAAAGGTACGTGTCTAAGCGGCTGAAAAACACACAAGAAAATTAACACAATGTAATTTGATTGCAGCAAATAAAAAATTGTAACAAAATTTTAGTACAGAAAAGCTAAGCGGTCATGTCCTAAAATGTCCTATTCTAATACACTGTGTGTGTTTTCATGAAAAACCTTAAAACCTAGGCGGGTGGGGACGCAAAACAAAGAATTTAAAGGAATAGTCCACCCAAATAACAACCTGCCTTTAAAAGTTGAAGAAGATTATTATTGTAACATTTATGATGAAAAGATGAAAAATGTGCTGTTTATTATCCTAGAAATTAATGTTTTATTAACTGATGTGTATGACGCCATTTTCGCGATATGGAAGCGCCACCTATCGGAATTCCTCAGAGAGGCTTAACTTTTGATGACGTAAAGTTTTCGTGTTTGGTTGAGGAAGTTAGGGGGTATCGCTAGGGGGTCTGGTCTACCGTACGTTTCTATTGAGCTACTGCCCCATAGATACACTTTGCCTTCAACCTATAACTTTGAACCGGAATTCAGCGACTCCGAACTCCAGGATTTCGAACTTGGTGTTTCCGACGAAAAGACGGACACATCGATAAATTCAGAAGTAAAAGAAGGGCACGTGGCTCCACCAGTTACCGAAGGAAGCTGTACAAGCATGGCTCTTTTGGTAGCTCACCGTTACGTGGCCATGTTTGGAGCTGAACCACGGTCCCTCCACCGTGGCGTGGCTGAACACATCTTCGATATCGCCTGTTGACAAAACGAACTCTAACTTACCCACAATGGTTGTACTTTTGGTAGAACATTTGATCAGCATTGCAAGCTAGCTGTTATCACTTGAAAAATACGATGTTGGATTTCAAACTCCCAAGAGAACTGTATGACGACATTGCTCCGCATGTTTAGCCATTGCAACGCTGGTTTTAAAATACGGTTAACTCTTTTTATAACAAAGAATGATTAGCGAAAATTGCCAATTCAAAGTGCTAGTTTTTCAGTTACATATAGAAAAAGAATGAACGAATGAGAAAAAAATTCCAAGCACCGTTCCCTTGGGGGAGGGAGGAGAGACAAAGCGGACGACCGGAAACGGCTCAGCCGTCTGACTCTAAATGGTGCGTCCCTCATCTAACAAGCAACATTTATACATACACACTTTCATATTCTCCGGGGCACTAAATTAAACTTCAAACACACTTTCATGTTCTAGGAGTACTAAATGAAATTTCAATTTATCCTTTCAACGTACAGTCATAAAACACACTAAAATTTTCCTGTTCTCACAACTCACATTGAACTTAAAACGTAAACGTATAAGAAACCGCCATGGAAAGAGATCGCGAATCCGAGTAGCCGTTGCTGCTGTCAACTTGGTGCAGTCTTGGAAAAAATAATTGAGGATGGTCAAAATCTGAAAGCTACGACTTCACGACCAGTCATTGGGAAAACTTTTGGGAAAAATTCAATACTTTCCAGCAACGTCCGGGCGACAGGTCGTGGAGAGAAACGACCGAAAAAATAAACCTGAAAGCCACGACCTCGCGGCCGGTCTCGGAGAAAAATGTCGGAAAAATTCAACACTAAAGTTACAGCCACGACCTCGCGACTGGTCGTAGAGAAAAATTACAGAAAAAAGGAATGAAATAAACTACCTTTCGACAGATCGGGAGCGGGAAGATGGCAAAATTAAAAAGTCATGTACTATTATATAGCAATATGGAAAGAAACAGCTCTAAGAAAAAAATCTGAATCATGGTTACTCTACGCTACAAGAATAATGGTGTCTTAATAGCCTGACTGAGAAACGTAAAATATATTCGATCACACATATTGAGTATCTGATTCCGTTTTTTTCACTTTGGAACTTAAAGTTTTCAGGCTTTAGCTCAATGATGTTATTCTATGTGCTTGCTGAGGTTGAGTGGCGTGGCGTGTTTGAATTACGATACGATGCACTCAAATCTTTGCGTAGTTACATGGAAATTTCTAGAAACCCCACAACAGAGAGCCTCGTTTTCACTACAATCCAACATGGTCGTACGGCCGGTCGTGCAGCGTGCTTATATGAAACGTTGGTTCATTTTGGACCATTTATTGAAATCCATGTGATAATATATTTGGGGAAAATCCCTTGTAATTCCGCACTGGCAACGCAGTAACGAACTTCACTTACTGCTTCTTGTTTTTATTTACAATTTAGTGGCAAAATTGCTCATTATTTTTTTCGACGCCACAAAAATATGACTCGCTGCCGTGGTATCGTAGAAACATTGAACTTACAGCATGGATGCCCGATAATAAAGTTTACTTTGACGTGCCTATTTTTTTCTAAAAGGAAGGAAAGACTTATGTCTGAAATTTTTCCGACATCAATGAAAGTTGTCATCTACGCATCTACTTCTTTCTCGAACTCTTTTGAACCTATTCTTGGCTCCAGATAACTCATTTCAACATATGGATCGTTTCCGTTGACTTGATGCGTGGATGCTGTAGTTGCGTTGATGTGGTTAAACATGCCCGAGCAAAAATACAACTTTCTAATTTCAACTGATCACGCAAACTTTATTATGTTTTAAATACCAATGCGATGTCATCAAAATAATAAGAATAATAAGTAAACTTGTTGTAAGAAAGATGATCTCAACAAACTCTCCAGCGGTTCAGAAAAATCATAAATATTTAAACCATGAACCTCTTTTCTTTTATATGGAGAGTCTCTCCCACAATATATCGCCCTTGGATGTCCTCTTTTCACCAATGCATTTGCTTTCCAGTGTAAGTTGTGGTACAGCATCATCTTGAAGTCTTTTCCTAATCCAAATTTGATTGTGGATCGTCAAACTGCCGACGAAGTCCTTCTCTTGGAAACGGCCTTTGCATACGTAAAAACATGCACTGCACTTATAATTTTGAAAACTTATGTCAGTGGCAATCTTTACCGGCAACAATTTTTAGAGGCGGTGTTTTCACTTCGGGTTTCGAATCATTCAGAATGCCTTATCGAAATCTCGCCCACGATTATTGGTACATCCGTAATACTTACAGGCAGGCATAAGCTATTTATGAGACTCCCTAGATCAGACCCCCTAGCCAATGCACCAAAACACGAAAACTTTACGTCATCATCCGGGCATTTCTCCCGACATGCTTTGCGAGGGAGTAGACAATATGGCTGCGCACAGTCGGCTAAAAAGGTCTCCATATTGCCTGATTTTGATATTTATTTTCATAGATAACTTCAACAAATCGCTGTTTCTGTGCAAAAAGTAATGATAAATGCTTTTATGACATACATAGAAATCTGTATGAGGCAGATTACATTTTGGGTGGACTATTCCTTTAATACTTTGGCCTAAATACCAGAGATTTCTAAAATTCAAAAAGTGTGTCGATAACATAAGGAAAGAAGCGAGGTAAGGCAGACGAAGAATTCTAAAATAATTTGAAATTATAATATAAACATATAAATGCCTAGATCACATAGCATATTATTTTCCATGCATTAACACGTACTGTCAACATTTCCGTCATAAAATTATCTCTCCAGATGAAAATGAGTGAACTGGTGTGTA
Organism: Ptychodera flava; assembly: GCF_041260155.1. Classification (NCBI taxonomy): domain Eukaryota; kingdom Metazoa; phylum Hemichordata; class Enteropneusta; family Ptychoderidae; genus Ptychodera; species Ptychodera flava. Next base: position 36,467,161 of record NC_091930.1, read on the forward strand.
CATGAATTGAGTTTTGCCAGACTTGGTGAACGTTTACCAAAGCGAAAGCAATGGCCTATTAATTGATCGATGTTGAACGTTAAATCTCCTTTCCCGTTTTACCCTTTGAGCGCTGTAATTTTCTCCCACCAAAATTTTAGTGCAAAATTTTACCAATTGTATGAATTTTCTGTAATTTTTTGATAATTTTGGACCAATCGACATCACATTTCATTGGCTACAGGTTTTTCCCAATTTTTTTGCAAAAATTGGAGAAAAATTGACAGGGGTTTATTATATAAAAGGGACAAAAATAGACTTTGGCGCTCAAAGGATTAAAGTTCACGCAAGACCCTCCAATCTAATACTGAGGAAAACACCATGAAACGTTACGTGTTGTTGTCGCATGTCGCAGTTGTGAAGTCGCAGGTCGCAGTTTGACAAACACGCAGGTCGCTGTTGTGAAGTCGCAGGTTACACCTAGGTCTAAATGCCGAAGTCGCAGGTCGCATGTTTCAAACTCGCGGGACGCAGGTCGCAGTTTTGAAGTCGCAGGTCGCATGTCGCATGTCGTGACCGGTCTTCCATAGGATCCGGCGGTCGTGCTTTCACGAGCGCAGCGAGTGAAAGGACAGCCGGATTCAACGCAAACACGAGTGCAAATACCCCAGGTAGGGCAAGCTTGCTCGCTCGCCATGGGGTTCTGTTATATTACATATGTTTCCCCCTGTTTATTTTATCGAGAAAACAAAGGAACTAAAAACACAAGCGAACACATTTTAATAGTTTACGCGACCACATTGAAAGACAAGGATCACGCGCTGTTCTATTCATTTGCATGCAGGTATGGAATTAAGCAATAACCCACGCCGCAGGAGGGTATACACGAGATTTTGGTACAATGCGCGACATATAGCACGAGCCGATAGGCGAGTGCTATATGGAGCGAATTGTACCAAAATCGAGTGTATACCCGACTGCGAAGGGGGTTATTGCTATTATATTATATCAACTTGTGTGTCTTTGTTGTCTTGTTTGAGTATTTTCGTCACTTGAAGCCCAAAATGCAGAAAATGGACGTGTGAGAGATCGATCGTCCGAAATTCTGCGCCCGAGACCGAGCATTTTTATGTTGGGATTACGTACACGCACACAGTATACGATAAATACGCATACGTTCATCAACATTGCATTTTGAGTATTCCCATGCAACGCGAAGACTACCTGCTGCAGACACAGAAAACAGGTCAAGAGTTCAAATCAAAAGAAAAAGTAACAATTTTTTCGTAAATTTACATATGAACATAATCGCAATCATACCAATGCATAATCCAATAACACTAGGTCAAAATTTGTAAGACAATAGTTGTAAACATAGACACAAAACAGCACAGAACAGACAGTAAATAGACGGTACAAACAAAGTCAATTCATGAAAGAAAGATATATGGACCTCTGGCCAAAAGACCAAGAAGTGATGTCAGGTGTTTCGAAAATAGTAAATAAATGAACAATAAAGTAATATATGAACAATAGTCCTGGTTTTTTTTTTGGCATACTAAAAATAGATTTGTCTCATTCTGTACCGCTTACGCGTATACGGTATACGTCGACCGTCGCGACATTCAGAGGTGGTACAGTGAAGTTACAGAAAAACATGCAGTTTTGAAATAATCCACACGTACGATGACTGCAATTGTGATGAACAGTTGTACAGTGTGGTGTAGCCCGATGCAGCGAGAGCTGGACGCTGATATTGTTCGCAGCATTTGATGTCAAATTTTGTCGCAGTCGCCAGGAGTCGTCCAATGTTATTTTGAACTTCTTGGTCTACATCGTTAGGACACCCTGGTCTGTTGCACGCCCAAACTTTGGTAAAGAATATCTGACATACCGTTACTGTGAGGAAGTGTCAATGTATTAGTGTGTGAACGAATACTAGCTTCATTTTAAAGAGCGGTAGGATATATCACGTCTCGATTCCCCAATATCAAGAAAAGTGCACGGGGCGCTGTCGCCTCAATGCAATAATTCGTCTACATCACACTCAAATGTGCTGCTTCAGAGATGTATTTTATCATCGATCCCAACTTATTTTCACCAAGAGGTGAGTTACAGACCCACACTTTATCTGTGTATCAAAATTCGGTATTCTTTCTTTGAAACAAAGCGGACTGTTTCGGTTTTTCGCGAGGGTCTATGGTTTAGATGGGTACGTTCAAATGCAGCGAGTGGGAAATTTTCGAAAATGCTGGTTTAGGGGCCCGTTTTACCACTGCTATCAGTGCTAAAACAGTATTTTAGCATCGGTGAATGAGCTCTCGTCCAATCAGAATGGCGCATGGTAGCATGATATAATATAATAATGTTTTTGGTATTTGCACTGCAGTGCAAATACCGGTAGTATACGCGCGCTTCGATGCAAGTAATCTGTGGTACATATGTAATAATGTTCAGGGCTGCCGCTTCTTCGATCGAAGAGCGCAGGCGTCCAGCCATACCAAGGAAGGAAATCCGACTGGCGCTGATATCACTAGCCGTGATGGCGTGTTGTGTCTGTTGCTATCTACCGAGCTTCGCCGCCTTCAACATAGATCCGGAGTACAAACACGTCTCCCTGCATCGCATAACGGCTTACATCTATACCTTCTCAACGGCGCTTGAATCCCTCTGCGTACGCGTGGACGGACAGGGAAGTGCGGGGCGTGTTCTCTGCGAAGATGCGACCAATAAATAGTAAATAATAGTTTATTCCACTTGCACTGTAGGCCTCCAGCCCTATGTACTGGAATATTCTTATACATTACAGAAAAAGAAGTAGTTACAGAACACAGTGACCTTGAGAATGTAAATGAAATACAGTGAATTTCTTTCAAAAGGAAATAGGAACCAGCATTTCCCGATGACAATACAGTAAAAAATAAATCAGTTAACCAACTCTTTTCTTTTCTTAAATGCATAAAATAAGTACAAGCTTAACTTTCTTAGGACATTGTATTTGTGTTGACATCAGTTGTATAAATTTATCTATTGAAGGGTTGATAAGAAATTGAGCAGGTAAGTATTTTGCCCTGATGGAGTCGTATATCTTACATTGTAATAAAAATGATATTCGTTTTCGATGCATCCAATGTTACAAATACACAATCTATTTTCACGTGGGGTATTCTTTCGTCGACCTTGTTCGATATGAGTGAGTGGTTAGATAACCGAAAAGATGTTAACGTGGCTTTGAAAATGGGCTTCAAGGTGGTGAGAAGGTAAGGTTCTATCAGCAGCGCAGTTTTAAAAAGTCTAAAAGATTGTAGCCTGCTGTATGTACTAATTTCCACGTTCCAATCTTGCAGGTCTATATCTAAACATCGCTGCCTAAACTCAGAAAGAAATTTTGTTTCGTTACCAACTCCTGATTGTACCATGCCTCGGCAAACCCATAATGAAACAGTAGAGATCTCACAGCTTTTGCCCAACACTCACAGTTTCTTTCAACAAGTTTACATTGCTCCTGGTACGCCTGAAAAATATATCTGTTAACATCAACAGTTGTTTAACGTAGCCAGAACTTGATTATTTTTGGAAATCTTAACGCTCTCATACTAAATCTTCCCAGCTCTCCTCTCACAGCAATATTAACAACTGAACCATGTTGGCGCAAAAGAAATTTACAAAACTTAAAATGTATTCTTTCTATATCAGGCGCTTGAATATACCCCCATACCTCTGAGCAATAATTCAAAATTGGTGATATTTTTGCATCAAAAATCTTCAAGCATGTTCTGATTGGTACATCGCCTATAGCTTTGAGTTGAGAGGTTACAGAGTATAAAGCTTTAGCGGCTTGATCCGCTAACACTTTTTGAGCCTTAGACCACATGCCACTACATGAAAATACTATACCAAGATACTTGAAATAAGTAACCACTTTGACTGGCTGGCCCCGATAAAACCATTTTTCATAGTTTCGCAAACGTCCACCTCTTCTAAAAACAACAATATTTGTTTTTTCAAGATTCACAGTGAGTTTATGTTTTACACAGTAAGAGTCTAACTCGTTGAGTAATCTCTGCAGTTTGATTCTCGTTTCAGCAATTCTCGTTTCAGCAATCAGAACCATGTCATCCGCAAAAAGGAGATAGAAAATTTGCACCAATCCCATAGAACAGCCACTCACCCAAGTATTCAAAGTAAATTCTTTATGAAGATCGTTAAGGAAAAAGGAAAAAAGAAAAGGGGAAAGTATACAACCCTGTCTGACCCCGTGTGGACAATTGAAAAACTCAGTAAGCCCTTCCCTTCCGAGAACACATGTTTTCACCTCGGAGTAAATGGCGTGCAACATTTTAAGCATTTTCCCCTTAAGTCCTGCTTCTCTTAACTTAAGGAAGAGGGTTGTTCTATGAACTCGGTCAAACGCCTTCTCGAAATCAACAAAGGCGCAATACAATCTACCATGGCTAACACTTAAATATTTTTGAACAAGTGTATGTAAAATAAAAATATTGTCTGCCGTAGTATACCCTTTACGGAAGCCAGCTTGTTCTTCTCTGAACTGTACACAATTGTCTTGCCAAAATTGCAACCTATTATACAAAATTCTGGTAAATATTTTGCTAATGACAGGTAAAAGTGTTACCCCTCTATAATTGTTTGGGCTCTGTTTATCGCCCTTCTTAAAGATTGGTATAATAATACCTTCAGCCCAAATCGAGGGAAAATTGCTCGAATTGAAAATAGCATTGAAAAGTTCACGTAACATGGGAATAAGTACAGAACTACATGCCTTAAAAAACATTGGCGGGATTCCGTCTATTCCAGGTGATTTGTCACTTTTTAAACAATTGATACTTGCTACTATTTCTTCAACAGTAATCGGTTGATCTAAAGCGTCAATGACGGTTTCGTTCACCTCCGAGATCTCTGCATTCGTAAAAATGTCAATAGACTCATGCAAGTATGTCAGCAGATCTCTATATTGTTCTTGATCCTTGCTGTCCTGAGGGTTGTAAAGATTCTGAAAGTAGTTAAACCATGCCTCATTATTAATGCTTGGTGGTGTGTGAATTTTCCGCTTTTTAAAAAACGACCAAAACTTCTTTGAATCCTTATCCCTTAGTGCTAAATCAATTCTATGGGTCTATCTATCTTAAACTTGGATTTTTTTTCCTTTATTATTGCGATCCTTAAATTGCGATACTCTTTTTTCTTTGTTTGTACTGCTCCAAATATTCCAGATTCCTGTTCTTCCTGTACATAGTCAAAGACTTGTAAACTGAATTACGAGCTATCTGGCAACCTTCATCGAACCAAGTGTTTGTAATCCATGCCAACTCTTTGAATCATTCATTTGAGGCTTGGCAGCTTTGTAAAAAAACTGATTAAACTTAGTTGCCAAGCTATTGACATCTCCTTCAGAAGTAAGAAGATCTGTAAATTCTGAGCTAAGAGCTTCGTAAGGACTTTCAGAAAACTTATTAACAAAGTCTGCTGTATCAATACGATACTTTATGAATGGTTTTGAAGGTGGTACTTGTTTGGTGTCACTGATACTACGCCCATCACTTGTACACTTTTGTATGTTTTGTATGGGCATTGAAAATGAAAAGAGCAATGGAAAATGGTCAGACTCAATTCGATTACCAACTCTAAAATACAAAATGCTGGATAGTAGTTCTCTACTGACTAGCAAATAATCGATAGTGCTTCTACCAGTACCACTGAGAAATGTATATTCTCCATTGCTGTCATCTCTTGTTCGACCATTTACAATACTGAGAGAAACTGTTTTACACAAATTGATGAGATTTTCCCCATATTTGTTTGTCTCGGAGTCACAATTTTTACGCAACATAATCTGAGTATCTTCCATATAATCTAAGTCGTCAATAGGCAAATGATTTACACTATCGTGTACAATAAAGTCTTCCAGTTGGCTTGTACGAGCATTGAAATCTCCAAAAAGAATTGTCTGGCAATTATGGTATGTGCTACGAAAATCGGCAATTCTTTCCTCAATATAGTCAAAAATACCCTCATTTGCATACTCCGATGATCCTTGTGGGGTGACATACACTAAGCCAAGTAACCATGTAGTACTATCTTTTCCTGGCAGACAAAATTTCAACCAAATGACATCCTCATTATCACTGTGCAAATGTGTTACTATTTACAAATTCATCTCTGATAAAATAGCAACGCCACCTGATGGTCTTCCCCTTGTTGATTTGGGTGTACGAATAGATGCAAAGCTTTTATAACCATCTATGTTGAACACCTGTTTCCTAGTAGCCCAGGTCTCTGTAAAACCAATGATGTCATACTTTTTTATGTATTCAGTAAATTCTCTTGTCCCCCATTTTGATTTAAGTCCCCTGACATTCCAAACAATGAAATTCAAGTTCGATATGAACTTAATGTCTTGCTTTTTGGTTGCTCCAGGTTTGGGCCTTGGCCGCAATGCTAGTCAGTGCTGTCGTGTGGCTGCGAGCGCACTTGATTTGCATAATGACTTTCAGTGTTGAATGGCATGCGTATCACCTGTTGCGTTGTCTCGTCGTATCCGTAGACCCACACTTTATCTGTGTATCAAAATTCGGTATTCTTCTTGAAACAAAGCGGACTGTTTCGGTTTTTCGCGAGGGTCTATGGTTTACATGGTACGTTCAATGCAGCGAGTGCGAAATTTTCGAAAATGCTGGTTTAGGGGCCCGTTTTACCACTGCTGTCAGTGCTAAAACAGTATTTTAGCATCGGTGGAATGAGCTCTCGTCCAATCAGAATGGCGCATGGTAGCATGATATAATATAATAATGTTTTTGGTATTTGCACTGCAGTGCAAATACCGGTAGTACGCGCGCGCTTCGATGCAAGTAAACTGTGGTACATATGTAATAATGTTCAGGGCTGCCGCTTCTTCGATCGAAGAGCGCAGGCGTCCAGCCATACCAAGGAAGGAAATCCGACTGGCGCTGATATCACTAGCCGTGATAGCGTGTTTTGTCTGTTGCTATCTACCGAGCTTCGCCGCCTTCAACATAGATCCGGAGTACAAACACGTCTCCCTACACCGCATAACGGCTTACATCTACCTATTCAACGGTGCCTTGAACCCCTTTGCGTACGCGTGGACGGACAGGGAAGTGCGGGGCGTGTTCTCTTCGAAGGTGCGACCAATAAATTCAGTGGATACCGTAACGTGAACGAAGAACGTTGATATTTTAGGCGGAATTTTTCGTCAAAAATATGAAAGAATTCATTGACACCAAGTCTGAATTCTGATAAATTAATGTCGATGTGAGACATGTGTACGTATTTGTTAGCTCATTAACATAATATTTTGGTAGTTGTCAGAGACACAGACAAGGAGACAAAGTGTCAGAAATTAGAGTAATCACCGGACAATGTTTAAGGTAATATGCGCTTCGAAAGAGAAAGACTTTTTCTCAAACTTTTCTCAAGGAATATTTCAACCATTCTCTTTCAAAATCAAGAATAAAATTCCGGGGGTCACCATTTTGCAAATTTTGTACTACAGAAACTAATCGCAATGATCCAGATTTACCTGTATTTGAAACTGAATTCAAAATGGCCGCCATCCCTGTGTTAACTCTATGGAGAAAAATGTAATTTTCGAATTTCGAAAAACTAAGATGGTAAAAAGTTTTATTACACCAAGAGCTTTGAAATGAACCCCCACACGTGGTATATCAGTAAAGAATTGTAAAAGTTTGAGAGTCCAAATATCTGTCCCCGAAGCGCATTCTATCCTAAAGGGCAAGTCGCTTCATCCTTAGGTGTTTTTAACTATTTATATCCAGTGTCAACCGGAGCACTGTTATTTTTCATACTTCGAAAGGCACGCATTTGGATTTCCATCCCAGCGTCTATACCTGCAAAATGCGTCGTCGTTATTTACGTTTGAATCATTCTAGTCCGGGACAAGGATTCACTTTTACTATGATAAATCACCAGCGAGTTTACAAGGGCACAGCTGAGTTGACTAGCTGAATACTGTGTCTCTGAACCAGTCCTGCTTGAACAAGAAATTGTGGTTGACATTAAAAACAAAAATGTTTTCTAAAAATCAAAACATTACAAGAGCTACTGGCCTGTCAACGTCAAGCCAGAATTTATGAAGTTGCTGTTCATAGCAAATAAGTAAAATATCTTTTACATTAACTTAATTTGCTTTCAAAATTGTAATTTAAAACTACTGGAAAACTTTAGTGTAAAACAGGCACAGCCTATACTGACATAGTCTTCACCTGATCTATAGTTTTGTTGCCTTTCAGGAGTAGGATGATTAAATGATCCCTGGCTGTGGTTTTAATATGTTTGAAGTTGACAAACCTAGTTGTGTAAGTCATTGGTGTAGCGTTCATTTTAACAATTTTGTGTTTTATGTTTCAAAAGCAGTTGTATCTACTATTCTAGTATTTTATTACTGAAATTACTTCATAATTGTGATAAATATCAGTTTCTTCAAGTTGTGATGGCCAGATTGCCGTTCAAAGGCACGTGTCACAGCAGGCTTTAAATTATTTTAACATATGACATGAATATTTATTGCCATTTTTTCGAGACTTATGCATAGTAATGCATAGTTAAGACGTGTTTTACTGTGAACATTATAAGGAACCACTTATGTGTACAATTGCAGTAAAGGAGAATAAAACTCACAACCTCGAGAAAATTGATTCAGAGGTATGTGCTTCAGGGCCAGATATTCTAACTCGCAAACTGTTACAAATCTTTCATTGGTCTACCCCCCTGTGGGGGCTCATTTTGAGGCTCGTGGAGTAAACAGTTTTTACCGCCTTCTTTTTGTGAAAATTAAATCGAAGGTTTTATTTCTTTATCTTCGCAGAGTGAACACAGGGGATCGCGGCCATCTTGATTTTAAGTATCGGCAAATTTATAAGGTAATTTTGGTCAATAGTACCAACATTTGCTAGTGACCCCTGTAGTCCGTGGGCTAGAGGGGGTCTACGTGCACCCCCCCCCCCCACAGGATAACAAACCTGTATTTTTCAGAAGCCTTGGGATCCCTAGAATACGAAATGGAATTTTAACAGAAAAAATATAGGGATGGAATAGCTGTTATGGTCATGTTTTGAAGGGTACCGCAAAATCACGATTTTCCAAGCCAAATGCATTTTCGTCAAATCTGTCTTCTTGTAAGTCATGTGCTGAGCTCATTTTTTGTTTGGTATCATTAGAAAGGGAATTTATTCGTCTTTAAGATGACATATTACACTATGCAATATCTTCTACAGTTTTTGTCAAATATAACCAAAACTCACCCCTTACCCCAAAATTTAACATTGCAAATTACAGTAAATCTCAAATTCTACCAATTTTTTAGCTAGGCATAATAAACAATGCAATGTTTTATCTGAAATCTGTTTTATTTGATACAGGGACATGTCAGAAATATGAAATAGACTTTTAACAGAAAAAATATTGGGAATCTACAGCTGTAACAGTCATATTTTGAAGGGTACCGCAAAATCACAGTGTTGCAGATTTGCATGCATTTTTGTTAAAACTGTCTTCTTATAAGTTATCTGCTGAGCTTGTTTTTGAATATAGCCTGGCCTGTTAGGTACCATTGAAAAGGTAATTCATTGTACTTTACGATAACATATTGTAACATGCACTATCTTGTATAGTTTTCATGATATATAACCAAAACTTACCCCTTACCCCAAAGTTTACATTGAAAATTTCAGTCATAGCTAAAACCAAATTCTAAAATTTTTTTACCTTGACACAAAAAATCTGCCCGTTTTTGCTATAAAATTTATTTTATTTGGTACAGGGTACGGCGCGCCAAATGTTTCAAAAATATTTATCGTCATAGAGTAAAAATAAACTGTCAAATTTTATTTCTTAAAAAAAGTCTTAAACGTGTATGAATAATAAAGAAAAAAGTTCTTTCGTGCATATCATTGCATTTTATAAATGTACGTATCTTTTCATAAAAATAGCATTCATTTGAAAATACGTGTCATTAAATATTTGAATGTGTCTGTACAGAGAAAGATGACGTGCAACCGTCTTTCTTGATTGAAATAAGAATTCGATGGAATTACGGAAGAAAATAAATGAGAAAAGAATTATTGCAAAAAAGGGCAGAATGTTATGTAATGCTTAATTGTAAAATATTTTTTAAACCGTAATGAGAAGATAAACTTTTCAAAAATTTGGAAATACCACACTCCCATACTTATTGACGTACACATTCACGTGTATTGATATAAAGGTGCAAGTATGGCGCGCCAAATGTTTCAAAAATATTTATCGTCATAGAGTAAAAATAAACTGTCAAATCAAAATAATGTCTTAAACGTGTATGAATAATAAAAAAAAGTTCTTTCGTCTTGCATTTTATTAATGTACCTTTTCGTAAAATTAAAATAGCATTCATTTGAAAATATGTGTCATTAAATATTTGAATGTGTCTGTACAGATAAAGATGACGTGCAACCGTCTTTCTCCATTGAAATAAAAATTCAATGGCATTACGGAAGAAAATAAACGAGAAAAGTATAACTGCAAAAAAGAGCAGAATGTTATGTAATACATAATTGTAAAATACTCTTTAAACCGTAATGAGAAGAGAAACTGTTTGCAAAAAATGGAAATACCACACTCCCATACTTATTGACGTACATACACGTGTATTTGATATAAAGGTGGAATGAACGCTGATTATAAGGGAAAAAGCCAAAAAAAATCAATCACACACGCAAAAAATATTGAAATGATTAAAACAAAACCAAAAATAGTACTTTCACTACTACAAAAAATAAAACGAGCCACCATCAGGTCTGACAAAAAAAAGAAAGAGAATCACAATTGAAAGTCGACCGAGATCGCGCTGGCATGGCGTTGAGGCTGAAAAGAAACCAAAACGAGGTCAGCTTGAAAAAATCCCCAAAACGAGGTTACCAAAAAAAAAAAACGAGGTTAACAAAAAAAAAAAACCAGTAGGAAAAAAAGCGGCCGTTCGAGAAAAGAAAACAAGAGTGGGACACCCCGCAGAAAAAGCCCAACGTGTAAATTGAATAATTCTCAACGGCATGATTGTTACAGTTTAATGCCAGAGGGTTTTGGATCATCACACTCGGATGTTGGACAAGATATTTGGGGTATTTCAGCGATAACTCTGAGCTTCTAGTCTTCAATATCATCTCATGGACGTCCAAGTTACGTCCCATTCTATATTAAACAGTTACAAGTGGACAAAACACTCGTGGTAGTGGTGGTTCGTCGGCTGCAAGCGGTCCCCTCGCTCATGGCATGCCTCAATGTACACTCGAGGTTGTTAGCCAGCGGCCGGCGGTCCTGTCGCTGGTACAGTACCCCGGGTACAGTACACACCGGCGACCAGCGATCCCTCGCTGTACAGTGTAGGCCCTCCTCTCCCAAACCATAGACAGTCTGTGCCCAAACCATGGAGTCCTACCCGAACAATACGATGGCTAGCCGCTAGCCCATGGTTACATGTGGTTCGATACATAGCGGCTGCCGTGTGTATGCATAGTAAAATTGCTACCACGCAGCGGCCGTTAGGTATCGAACCACACGTAACCGTGGGTTTAGCCTCTGAACGGAGTGTGGCAAAGGCAAAAATACTCAGGCTAAAACACTCCGTTTAGATTCGAGGCAACGTTTTCACTAGTAGGACCTACATGTAGAACGCGAACGCGCCCGACTTGACAAACACTGATCAAGCTAGCGCTATTTCTCTGTATACTGTAACTCTGGGTGGCAGAGCAGTAAGTTACCGGCGTTACACGGCCAGGCCGTATATAACGCCGGTAACTCCACAGCCCTGCCACCAGAGCAATGAAACTTATTTTCAACTAAGTCCTGTCCTCGCTTCCATCACTAGGTAAACATCACTCTTTTTAATGTTGTTGCCGGTTACAGTTCGCGCAGCATACTCGAACTGAAAGAGATCTGATCTAAGTACCCTATTTTTAAGGTTTTAGAACAAAGTATAACTACAACGGTTGGGATTGTAGTACTGATACAAATAGATTAGATTCGAGGCAACGTTTTCACTAGTAGGACCTACATGTAAAACGCGAACGCGCCCGACTTGACAAACACTGATCAAGCTGACGCTATTTCTCTGTATACTGTAACTCTGGGTGGCAGAGCTGTAAGTTACCGGCGTTACACGGCCAGGCCGTATAACGCCGGTAACTCCACAGCCCTGCCACCCAGAGCAATGTATAGGCTACTGCACAAATATCGTAGCTCCATATATTGGACGGTGTGGAGATGAAGCTTTCTGCAATGGGGATCGACATGTTTTGTATGTGCCGGTCGACGCGGTCTAGCCCAGCGAGTATAGTGAGAGTGCCTGGCGTTGCGAAGGCCGGACACTGTCGCCATACTGTCGCTTGTGCACTGAGGTCCTGCGGGATCGCGGTTGCATCATAGTGCATGAACGTCGCTCGTCTTGTCGAACACGGAAAACGATGGACGTTCTCTCAACACGCGGCAGATTTCTTCAAAACTATTCATTTTTAATGCTTTGGGTGATCTTTGAGGATAGACGACATGGACGAGGAATTACCAAACAACGAGGTGGTTTATTATCATCGTATATGAATTCATTCCATTGTAGAAATCCACGGTTACATGTGGTTCGATACATAGCGGCCGCCGCGGGGTATGCATACCATGCGGCGGCCGCTATGTATCGAACCACACGTAACCGTGAAGAAATCATATAAACGGTGATGACAGAGCGGTGGAAGGCCTGCAGTTCGCTCCCTGCCATACCGCACCTAAGGCATCCATGTGTTCGCAGTGTTGCTATGAAGGGTCATGGGTTGCGGTTGTACGTCTCGCTCGTGATCTGAACTGTGGACTGTCTGAAATTGGCTCAGTTAACTTGACTCTCTGGAACTATTCGCTGTTAACCTGGACGTTCTTTAGGTGATATTGCCCACTTCACTTCATCAAGTACGGTTTCAAGTAGCTCTGCGTGGCAGGGCCCAGCCAACAGAGCTAGGATTCAAGTAGCCCTGCGTACGATGCTGTGTGTTCCGCTACAGCTAATCGCCGAGCGGGGCGATTAGCTGTAGCGGAACACACAGCATCGTACGCAGGGCTAGGATTCAAGATGTCAAAGTTATCACTGAAATGCTCAATTAATATTTCGTCAAATATTGGAGTACGTGGTGATCGGATTCCCAGCTGTTGGGGATTCATCGATCGAAGGAAACGTGAACAATGAGTGTTTTGAATAAATTAATAGTAATTTCGCGCGTTTGGGTTTTTTTCTGTGGCGAGTGCTCGTTTTTTTTTCTTTTTTTTCTTTTCTTTTTTTTTAGCTGTGGCGAGTGCTCATTTGTTTTTTTCTTTTCACAGGCCCACACGTTTTTTGTTTCTTTGCTCGTCCATGGCATTTTTTTTAGTAGATGATGTCCACTTTTGTCTAGAGCCATCACTTCCGATTTTTTTTTCTGATTTTCTCTCTTTACTGTCAAAGCGGCTGGTGGCTCATATTATATTTTTGATTTTCTATAATACGTTTTTTATGAGACGTACTGCTTTTTAATTTTCTTAAGTACATAAATAATTTTATGTATGCATGGCTTTTTTTGTCTGATTCTTTTATAATGATTTTCTGTATGTGGTTCACATTTCAATTTTTTGTAATATTTTTTCCGAGTGGTAGTAGTGGTTTTTAGTGATTTTCTTGTGATTTTTGTATACGTACCACTGTATAACATATTTTACTTTTTTGTTTTGTAAAATCAGCACTCATTGCACCTTTTACGGGAACTATTATACGTGTATGTATGTCGATAAGTATGGATGTATGACTTTTTCAAATCGTTGACAATTGTTTATTTCCTAATTACGCTTTAAAGAATATTCTCAAGTTAAAATGAAGTATTAAATGACATTTCTATCTTTTGTTTTTAATTATACTTTTCTTACTTATTTCCTTCCTTAATGACACCGAATTTTTATTTCAATCGAGAAAGACAGTTTATTTTTGCACTGAATCGATAAATATTTTTGAAACATTTGGCGCGCCGTAGTGCAAGGAATGCTGATTATAAGGGAAAAAAGAAGAAAAATCAGGCACACACACAAAAAATATTGAAATGATTAAAAACAAAACCACAAATAGTACTTGCACTATTACCAAAACACAAAATGAATCGCCATCAGGTCTGACTAAAAAAAGAAAGAGAATCACAATTGAAAAGTCGACCGAGATCGCGCCGGCGTTGAGGCTGTAAAGAAACCAAAACGAGGTCAGCTTGGAAAAAAATCCAAAGCGAGGTTACAAAAAAAGACGAGGTTACCAAAAAAAAAAAGCTCAGTAGAAAAAAAGAGGCCCGTTCGAGAAAAGAAAACAGAGTGGGACACCCTGCAGAAAAAGCCCAACATGAAAATTGAATAATTGCCAGAGGGTTTTGGATCATCACACTCGGATGTTGGACAAGATATTTGGGGTATTTCAGCGATAACTCTCAGCTTCTAGTCTTCAATATCATCTCTTGGACGTCGAAGTTACCGAGACGTTCCATTCTATATTAAACAGTTACCAGTTTTGGTTAAAAGTGGACAAAACACTCGTGGTGGTTCGTCGGCTGCCAGCGGTCTCACTCGAGGTGGTAAGCCAGCGGCTGGCGGTCCAGCCGCTAGTACAGCAGACCTACACGCCGGCAACCAGCGATCCCCTCGCTGTGAAGTGTAGGGCCGCCTCTCCCCAAACCATAGACAGTCTGTGCCCAAACCCCAACAAAACGATGGCTAGCCGCTAGCCCGCGGTTACGTGTGGTTCGATACACAGCGGCCGCCGTGTGGGTATGCATAGCACAATTGCATACCACGCAGCGCCCTAGTTCTGCATGACAGGGCTGTGTGTTACCGGCGTGCACGGCCTCCCGTATAACGCCGGTAACACACAGCCCTGCCATGCAGAGCTAGCAGCGGCCGCTATGTATCGAACCACACACGTATCCCGTGGGTTTAGCCTCTAAACGGAGTGTGGCAAAGGCAAAAATACTCGGGCTGAAACACTCCGTTTAAATTCGAGGCAACGTTTCACTAGTACATGTAGAACGCGAACGCGCACCTGACTTGACAAACACTGATCAAGCAGCCGCTATTTCTCTGTATACTGTAGCTCTGGGTGGCGGGGCAGTGAGTTACCGGTGTTATACGGCCAGGCCGTATAACGCCGGTAACTCACAGCCCTGCCACCCAGAGCTATGTATAGGCTACTGCACAAATATCGTAGCTCCATATATTGGACTGTGTGGATATAAAGATTTCTGCAATGGATATCGACATGTCGTGTATGTGCCGGTCTAGCCCTGCGAATATAGTGAGAGTGACTCGCGTTGCGAAGACCGGACACTCTCGCCATACTCGTAGTCGTAAGGCTTGTACAGTTGCGTCGCTCGTCTTGTCGAACACAGAAAACGATGGACGTTCTCTCAACACGCGGCAGATTTCTTCAAAACTATTCATTTTATCATGATTTGGGTGATCTTTGAGGATAGACGAGGAATTACCAAACAACGTGGTGGTTTATTATTATGGTATTTGAACCCTATGTATCGAACCACACGTATAAAACTGTGTAGAAATCATGTTGGTCAAACGGCGATGACAGTGCGGCTCGGGTGGAAGGCCTGCAGTGGGCTCCCTGCCATACCGCGCCTAAGGCATCGATATGTTCGCAGTGTTGCTATGAAGGGTCATGGGTTTACGTCTCGCTCGTGATCTGACCTGTGGACTGCCTGAAATTGGCTCAGTTAACTTGACTCTCTGGAACTATTCACTGTTAACTTGGACGTTCTTTAGATGATATTGCCCACTTCATTTCATCAAGTATGGTTTCAAGTAGAGCAGGGCCCAGCCAAACAGAGCTGAGTTTCAAGATGTCATGTTATCACTGAAATGCTCAATTAATATTTCGTCAAACATTGGAGTATGTGGTGATCGGATTCACCGCTGTTGGGGATTCATCGATCGAAGGAAACGTGAACCATGAGTTTTTTGAATAAATTAATTGTAATTTTGGACTTGTTTTTTTCTGTGGCGAGTGCTCCTTTTTTTTCTTTTCTTTTTTTTTTTTGCTGTGGCGAGTCCTCATTTGTTTTTCTTTCCACAGACCCACGCGTTTTTTTGTATCTCTGTTCATGGCATTTTTTATTTTTTTTCGTTTTTATTTTATTTTATTTTATTTTTTTGTAGATGAGATCCACTTTTGTCTAGAGCCATCACTGCCGAATTTTTTTCTCTGATTTTCTCTCTTTACTGTCAAAGCGGCTGGTGATTCATATTATATTTTTGACTATCTATAATACGTTTATTATGAGACGTAGTGCTTTTTAATTTTCTTAAGTACATAAATAATTTTATGTATGCATGGTTTTTTTTTGTCTGATTCTTTTATTATGGTTTTCTGTATGTGGTTCAAATTTTTATTTTTTGTACTATTTTTTCTGAGTGGTAGTAGTGATTTTTAGTGTTTTTTTTGCGAATTTTGTGGACGTACCACTGTATAACATATTTTACTTTTTTGTGAAATCAGCACTCATTGCACCATTTACGAGAAATATTATACGTGTATGTATGTCGATAAGTATGGATGTATGACTTTTTCAATTCGTTGAAAATTGTTTATGTCCTAATTACGCTTAAAAGATTTTTTCTCAAGTTTTAATGAAGTATTAAATGACATTTCTGTCTTTTTTTTTTTAATTATACCTTTCTTACTTATTTCCTTCCTCATGACACCAAATTTTTATTTCAATGGAGAAAGACAGTTCATTTTTGCACTGAATCGATAAATATTTTTGAAACATTTGGCGCGCCGTATACAGGGACATGTCAGAAATATGAAATAGACTTTTAACAGAAAAAATATTGGGAATCTACAGCTGTAACAGTCATATTTTGAAGGGTACCGCAAAATAACAGTGTTGCAGATTTGCATGCATTTTGTTAAAACTGTCTTCCTGTAAGTTATCTGCTGAGCTTGTTATTGATTATAACCGGGTTTGTTTAGTATCATTGGAAAGGTAATTAACTGGTATTTACAATGAAATATTGTAACAGGCAATATCTTTTATAGTTTTCATGGAATATGACCAAAACGTACCCCATACCCCAAGGTTTATATTGAAAGTACTGTCATAGATAACGTGATCAATTTCCGTGAATTTTTAGCTAGACATGATAAAAATAGCTCTGTTTCGGTATTAAATCTGTTGTATATGGTACTGGGTCATGTCAGAAATGTGAAATAGACTTTTAACAGAAACAATATTTGGACTGTATAGTTGTAACAGCCATACTTTGAAGGGAAATGCAAAATCGCAGTACCGCAAACTGGCACCTTTTTTGTTAAATTCTTCTTCTTGTAAGTCATCTGCTGAACTTATTTTGTGACACAACCTGGCTTGTGAGGTATAATTAGTAGGGCAATTTATTCTTCTTTAAGATGACATATTGTAATATACAATGTCATTCATAGTTTTCCTGGAATATGGTCAAACTTTACCCCATACCCAAAAAGTTCAAATCGCAAATTACGGCTCATCTTAAATTCTACCATTTTTTGCTGCACATAATACAAAAGGCAATTCTTATTTAAAATCTGATTTATTTGTTACAAAAGTATGTCACAAGTATAAAATTAACTTTTAACGGGAAGATGATACAATTTAGTAGCCACTTCGATCATTTTTGGAGGGGGAACCCATATATTGCAAATGTATGTGTTTCGGCAAATTTGCCCTGATACCTGGGTACCCTTCCAAATATGATCCAAAAGGCTACAAAATCATATTATGTTCCTGTTAAAAGTTAATTTCATATTTGTAACATACTTTATAACAAAAACACAGATTTCAAAGATTGCATACAAGCATTGCCTTTGGTATGTAAAGTTAATAAATTGTAAAAAAAAGGTAGAGTTTCAGATTTGCAGTAATTTGCTGTGTAAACCTTGGGGTATGGGGTAAGCTTTGGTCCTATTTCATGAAACCTAAACAAGATATTCCATATTACAATATGTCATTTTAAAAACTAGTAAATTACCTTTCTATTGATACCTAACAAGCCAGGTTATGTCAAAAATCAAGCTCAGCAGATGACTTATAAGAAGACAGATTTAACAAAAAAGCAAGCGAGTTTTCAATACTGTGATTTTGCGAGACCCTTCAAAATATGACTGTTACAGCTCTAGAGTCCCAATATATTTTCTGTTAAAAGTCTATTTCATATTTCTGACATTCCCCAGTACCAAATAAAAAGATTTTATATAAAGCATTGGCTTATTGTTATGTCTAGCTAGAAAAGTGGTAGAATTTGACGATAGCTACGAAAGTAATTTTCGATATAAACTTTGTCGTATGGGGTAAGTTTTCGTCATATTCCATGAAAACTATATACATATGGCATATAACAATACGTCATTTTAAAAAGTAGTAAATTAGCTTTTCAATGATACCAAATAAACATGGTTATGTACTAAAATAAGCGCAGCAGATGACCTACAATGGGACAAAGTTAACAAAAACACATATGAGTCTGCACTGCTGTGATTTTGCAGTACTCCACAGAATATGCCTGTTACAGCCATAGAATCCCAATATTCTTTCTGTTAAAAGTCTATTTCATATTTCTGACATGTTCCTGTACCAAATAAAACAGATTTAATAGCAAAAACGGGCAGATTTTATATGTCTACGTAAAAAATGGTAGAATTTGGTTTTAACTATGACTGAAATTTTCAATGTAAACTTTGGGGTATGGGGTAAGTTTTGGTTATATATCATGAAAACTATACAAGATATTGCATGTTACAATATGTCATTCTGAAGATTAGTGAATTATCTTTCTAATGATACCTAACAAGCCAGGTTATATTCAAAAACAAGCTCAGCAGATAACTTATAAGAAGACAGTTTTAACAAAAATGCATGCAAATCTGCAACACTGTGATTTTGCGGTACCCTTCAAAATATGACTGTTACAGCTGTAGATTCCCAATATTTTTTCTGTTAAAAGTCTATTTCATATTTCTGACATGTCCCTGTATCAAATAAAACAGATTTCAGACAAAATATTGCATTTTTTATTATGCCCTGACATGTTCTTGTATCAAATAAAACAGATTTCAGACAAAACATTGCATTTTTTATTATGCCTAGCTAAAAAATTGGTAGAATTTGAGATTTACTGTAATTTGCAATGTTAAATTTCGGGGTAAGGGGTAAGTTTTGGTTATATTTGACAAAAACTGTTGAAGATATTGCATAGTGAAATATGTCATCTTAAAGACGAATAAATTCCCTTTCTAATAATACCAAACAAGTGAGGTTATGTTAAAAAATGAGCTCAGCACATGACTTACAAGAAGACAGATTTGACGAAAATGCATTTGGCTTGGAAAATCGTGATTTTGCGGTACCCTTCAAAACATGACCATAACAGCTATTCCATCCATGATTTTTTCTGTTAAAATTCCATTTCGTATTCTAGGGATCCCAAGGCTTCTGAAAAACACAGGTTTGTTATCCTGTGGGGGGGGGTGCACGTAGACCCCCTCTAGCCCACGGCCTACTTATTTTTACTCTCTATTTGGTGAGAGAACGGTTGAAAGTTTTCCCGAGGCAATAGGTTACTGAAATGTTTGTTTGACAGTTCTTTGTTTACGAAAAAAAAAATTGCATTGGTTTATGGACATTGTTTATATTAATAAGTTTGATTCTGTTACACCGGCCTTAGAAAGTGTTATACCAAGGAAATGTTAGAAATTTACACCACTTATTAAAGGTCAAGTAGCCTTTAATCAATTTTCTTTTATTCAAAGATTCTGCTGCAAAATATATGATTAAATCCCCGTTCGGATTTCATCTAAAAATCTAGCGACGCATTTACTATATAACGATTGCAATTTCAAAAGAAAACAAAATACAGAAACGCGCCATAATCTTCTTAACATCCTCCCTATCTCGAACCTTTTTTGAGTCGGGGTTATTTGTATGAAGTCATTCTCTTGTCAATAGATGTTTACTGCTTTAATTTTTCACAGCGCTTGACCTACATTGTAAAAACTCGTACGAAGTGAAGACCACGGTTATAACTTCAAACAAAATTGAAACACAATGTACAAGGGTTGGATGAAAAGTTTTGACTACCTATGAAGTCCTACTAGAATGAGTTTCTATGCTATTTATTTTTCAACACAGTCCCCCTTGTCATTGCGGTCCACACACTTCTGCCAGCGGAGCTGCAACGCTTGGATCCCTGCTTTGTAGAAGGTTTCATCTTGGTCGTAGTCAAAGAGGTCCTTAACGGCGGATATGACGTCATCATCATCGTCAAAAGGCTTTCCAGCTTACTGCTTACTCATGGTTTGAAAGAGATGAAAGTCTGAGGAGAGTATGGTGGATGTGGAACAAGTTTGAAGCCGCAGTCACGCACTGTTGCCATGGTAATGACTGACTTGTCGGGTGGAGCATTGTCCTGATGGAACAAAACACCTTTTCCTCAACTTTCCTTATCGTTTTTTTTATAGCCTCCCGTAAGTCTTGTATCAGCAGTCAAATACGCCGCGAACTGAAAATAAACCAGTCAGTTAGTCATCTGAAGAGTTGAAATAAATGCAAACCAAGCTTCATTGATCTGGCATCGCTTCTTCATAGCTAGGCTCAAAAACTTTTCATCCAACCCTCGTAAATGACGCCCTCAAGGTAAGGGCATTGGTAAGTTTTAAAGTAAGAGACATGAAGATATCTTAATATGGCCACAAAAGGGAGGCGCTTTTTAGAAATAGAAAGGAAGTTCGAATCATTCTACCCTAACGAAAGAGTGTCGCACGATACGGCGAAGTGTTATGTCTTGCGGGGAAGAAAAACCCTGGAGTGATCAGAGGGTTCTGGAAAAATCCATTAGTGTGGATTGAAAATTTTAATATTGTACCAGTCTCGTGTAATCGGAGAGGAAGCTTTGGACTTTCGCTGTCATTATCAGTGTTCTACCTCGCAAAGGTGAGTGTAATTTCAGGACAAAGGTGTGTCCGTTCAGGATTTAGTGTTCTGTTAGTAACACACAAAAATGTTGCTCACAGGTAGTGAGTGAATCGTTGCTGACAACAACATACAAAATTGATCCATGGGCGACTTTTCAATTACCCCTCACGTGACCTCCTTAATTTACACGAATCGGGAAAGAGACGCCGATGAGTGAGGTTGAAAAGGAATGCAAGGGAAAGAGTTGAAATTGTTTTATCAAGTAAAACCATCGTTACTTTGCAAAATAGGTAAACTCTGGATCATTTTACACCTTTCGCCGTTGTCCTCCATATACTAAACCTGTTCGATGTGCTCGAATTAGGAAAAAAAATCGTCATTTGACAAACATGCGGTGGGGCTGTGTACGGTAAAAGGTACAACAATATGCGACTTTACAGGTAAAAATGAATTGATATCACATTCGATGGTATACAAGTCACATTCATGTCAAGTAAGGAGCTGGTCAGTTTCTTCGGCCTGGGAGGGGGTCGGTTGATTATTTTCTGCCGACAACAAAAAGTGGCTGACCCCCTACCCCTGTTACTACTTTCGAAACAACACACTGACACACCTGGTTGTTGGGTGCCAAACGTATTCATTATACCTGAAACTCAACGTTTCGCTTTCAAATTACAGCTTCCTCATGTGTTTTCTACAATGAAAAGTACGAACAGAAAAATTACACTGGTTGAATTGTTTAGGAAAATGAACAATGTAGAATCAAAAATATCGGAAGTTTTTAAATGTACAAAAAACGACAGGAGAGAGACTATCCTTGAGGCTGTGGGTATGGTCGAAAAACGACGAGGGCTGGAAACTGGCGCTCAGAGGTCCAGACGAGTCCCTTTAAATACCCAAAAGTTGATGTGTGGGGGCGCTATTGAAACCTATGTAAATCTTGGGCGAATATTTAGGCCAGTCGGGGACAGTGTATCATAATGTAGGCCCGGGCAACCGGGGTATCTTTTTTGTGACGTACTGAGGAGAGGTGGTTATTGAAACGAAGTCGGAGAGATGTTTTGGTTTCCCCGACATACTGTTTATGGCAGCGTTGACATGTAAGGAGCTATACGACGTTTTTGCTGTTGCAGTTGATGGTACAGCCATGGGCCAGAAAATGGTCCTTGGGTATGCAATCATTTTAATTTATGGGGATCTGGAGAGTAAATTACTTAAGGGGGCATACAGTACAACCTGGTTTAGGCATAGATTCGTTGATGACATATACAGTAATTTTATGACTACGGGAATGGCTAAACTGGTTACTTTATTATCACTAATGTAATAATTTACATCATTTGTCAAGTGATCCACCTTGTCAAAAGATTGTAGCAGGCAATTACAAGTGTACAACGTTACAGTGTGTTTAGCGACAAAAACTATGATCACAAGATACAGTTTTTGGCAAAGTGAAAACCTTTGAGTTTAGTACATTGAGGATGCATAACTTGTACCTAAGAAATCACACATCGATATCATTTAAAAGTTATCGTTGATATTGAGAAGGTATTTTTAATAAACAGCAAAATGGTGA
This sequence comes from Ptychodera flava, assembly GCF_041260155.1. NCBI lineage: Eukaryota > Metazoa > Hemichordata > Enteropneusta > Ptychoderidae > Ptychodera > Ptychodera flava. The sequence continues at coordinate 36,489,748 of NC_091930.1, forward strand.
AAGAGCGATAAGGGACTTTGTGTTTCAAGTTAGGTCATTTCTTTAACTCCGTCGTATTTTCTGCGCGCCTCCGGGACAGACATTTGGACTCTCAAATTCCTACAATTCCTTTCTGATCTACCACTTATGGGGGCTCATTTTAAAGCTCTCGGAGTAAAAAATACTTTCACAGTCTTAGTTTTTCGAAAATCCAAAATTTATATGCACCTATCAAGGTAAAAACATAGGGATAGCGGCCATTTTCAATTTCAAACACCGCAAAATGTTGGCTAATTTGCTTCGCTAGTTCCAAACTTTGCACGGTGACCCCCGATTTTTATTGTTGTTTTGGTAAGAGAATGGTTAAACGTTTCATTTAGGGCAAGAGTTGAAGTCTTTCACTTTCGAGACATGAACTACCTTAAACGCCCTCATCGGTCGTACATTGCAATGCTCCGTTTCGCTCCCCTTTATGATGAGAACAGATTTCTCTGTTCCAGAAATTTAATACTTAAACTTGATAAAGGAGCGTGTCGCACGTAGGGCTTAAGATAAGAACTCGAAAGGGCCTTAAATTCTGATATTTCAAAAGAAACATTGTAGGCTGTTATGTACAGGAAAAGCATATTACTCCTGATATCAGATTTGTAAACTCAAACTCATGCATCGGATTACTTCAATGCATGAGATGTCAACGCCCGAGGGCGCTATCAGGTTGTCACGTACAAGGCTTTGTGTATAAAACCGATTTGGTTCAGTACCACACATAAACTTTGGAATTATTCACCACGGAGATTTAAGAAGATTATTCGAGCAGCTGGTCATGCTCTTCGTGTTGCCATCATTAAGCAAATTGGCAAGATCCTTGTGCAAATTACCAAAAACAAATATATATTTACTAATTTCTCCCAGGTCCACCGTACGTCACAGTCTTGCTTACCAAGAGTATACTGTAACAATAAAAAAAAAACATCTTTGAGATTTGAAGAGAAAAAAACAAGTAAATCCTATATCTTAGACTAATCAAAAGAGTGATGGAATTTTACGGAGCAAAGAGAAACTGTGAAATTAAAGGAAGAGCTATGTAAAGGACAAAACTGGGAAGCTTTTAACGTGAAAACTTGCAGTGAAGTTTCTTTCAAAAGTGAGCAACCTGCGTCAACAACATCTTATTTGTAGATCGGGGTTTTTGTGAATGATATGTGCCCCATTAAAGTTATGATGCCCAATGTTATTTCGTCGCAAAGAGTTTGATTTGCCCGGACTTCTGGAGAGGTGCTTGCACGTCTTGAAACCTATGACGATGCGGACACAATTTAATTGAGGATAACCATGTTTGACAGTTTTGTGAATTCGATTGCTTTCTGACGAGTTTGGTTTTCCATTTGTAACTTCGAATGCCGCCATCTATATTCCCTTGCGATCATTCCCAAGACTCGACATTCTATGGTTCGAATTATTCACAGTGCACATACAATGCAGTGCATGCGTCAATCCGTGTGCATTAAGACAAAAAACCTCATTATATATATATATATATATATATATATATATATATATATATATATATATATATATATATATATATATATATATATATATATCAAGCGATACACCTTATGCAGTTGCGATGGCTATTTGTTCTAATAGCTCAATCATAGAATAATATCAATTTTTCATAACGAGCATTACTTGTCCTTATTTATTTTACTCATCATTTCATAATTTGAGACAAAATATAGATAATTAAGATAATATAGGTAATTTTTCCAAATGTTTAGCTTCGTTTTCCCAACTCAAGTTTTTAATAAGTATTCATTTTTTCTTAACGCATGCTCCATATTCTCTTTACTTGTACAAGTTCTTCCATGGGAAAAAATGCACGACCACGTGCAAGGTTTTGGCGGTTTGAATGTTCTGCAGCCTGAACAGATGCCATATTCTGTACGATTGATTTTATAACTCGGCTCAGTGTAACATAAAAAGCTTCATTGGAAAATATTTGATATCTATAGAAGGATCGCATGCGCTCATAGTCTGGAAGAGTGAACTTATCGTCGCCATCTTGCTACATTTGCGAATTACAGTGTTTCTTTATTGCTTTGCCCGCGCGCGCAAAAAAAAATCATGATCATGTCATTGCTTTCCCGCGCAAATAATTTGATATCACCGGTTGTAGGGCATTGCTTCTGCAGACACGCAGGCTAGCGTTCCGAAATTCTTTGTCCGTCAGCGCGTACACTACAGGATTGATGGCGCCGTTGAGGAGGTAAATGTACACCAGCCGTTATCCGCAGGAGTGACACGCGTTCGTAATTCGGATCGATGCTGTACGCCACGAAGCTGGGTAGGTGGGTACAGACGAAGCAGGCGACCACCGCGGCTGATATTTTGGCAAGTTTGATCTGCTTCTTCGGCAGAGACGGAGATCTACGCCCGCCAGCAGTCGCGGATGAGGCGTTATCGTTATTAGACGAGGTAAGGCTACAGGCAGTAATTTGGTTCTGTGGACTCTGACGTAGAGGTAGATTTTTGTATAGCTCCATACGATGATGACTGACGATACGGGTGCGATGCCAAAGATGAGTACAGCAGGGAACTCGGCGCAGCTCTGTCCATGTTACATAAATCAATAGTTGGGTCATACCACGCTCGCCGATTCCACAGGCTGTGAGGCTGTTCGGTACAATTATACTGCCGCACCAGGCTGCAAACACTTGGTACAGAAATCTCCGTCCACCGTAGATGGGAGCGATACGAAGAGACAGGTTTGACGATGTGTACGTAGCAGTTGACGGCTGTCAGGACGTGAATAATGGTTGACGCCATAGCCAGTGTTTGACTCACGGAGCTCAGTATGACGCAGAACTTCTCAGAAAGCGGCCACCCGTCCAGAGCAATGGACACGACAGAGAACGGCAGGGTACAGGAACAGTAAATGAAGTTAGCCAGGGCCAAGTTTATGATGAAAAATCTCACTTTGGTTCTCAACGACTTGTGACACGCCAAAGCAGTAATCACCATGGCATTGCCAAGGCTACCAGAGACAGCTGCGCGTCCCAAAACCCACCCAGCAAGTATCCTCTCCTCCAAAGCGACGCTTTCTCCAAAACCGTCGACGTTCGAATACTGTGTAGATAAACTTTCATTGACATTATATATTTCCCTCAGATTGGAGAGGTGTAGCGCCGCCATTACCCCATCACCCCTACAAAACAAAGGCTGGTTTGTTAGAGGGACTAGATTATGTCGATGTCTAAATCTGTTATACACCAATATTAAGATTATACTGACATCGGGTGCTTCCGTGTCGAAAAATATCATATATTATTGCCTGAATACATGGGTTTATGTGCCCGAGAGCAGGTGACAAATTGCCCTCCTGGCATCGGGCAAATTGTCTCCTGCGAGGCAATAATATTTTTATTACATGCCTCAACATGAGTGACTTCGAATTCCTGCACGATTCTTCCTTCATCGACGACCTAGAGTCTATACCATCGGCACAACCAAACCAGGGCAACCTCGACTTGACGTTTCCGTCAAACCAACCCAGTCCTCCTGCTACCAGCAGCGCTCCACAACCCGACACTATAGTGAAGATCAAGAAATCTCGTCGCAGGCTAGAATCACTCTTTGAGTGAGAAGAGACGTTCAAACGCTTCCTAGACACGAAAACGACACCAAGAAGCCTACAAGTACGCCTCAGGGCGTACCTACCAGGCCCTAAACCCAGTGCGGATTTCATCCAAAAGTGGTGCAGAAGCTGGAGCACTACTGTGGCAACTTGTTTGTCACGCTGTAATCTAACTATATCCCACAACACCAGGCTGAGCACAACAAGACCATCGAAGCGTTCCGAACCCAATTACTACAAGAGATCGACAGCTATCCTGATCCTTCGACCAAGAAAACGGCAAAACGCCTTCTTAACCGATATACAGAATCGGCTAAACGGAAGGCCAAACAAAACCCTAAACACAAACGCCCGTAAAGAGCGAACACGAAGTAGGGTACACCGTCACCTCCAAACCCAAACCACAAACGGACTTTTTCAAGGCCACCACACTCTCCAAAAAGAGAACTATTGTAAAACTAATGGTAACACATACACACACTCAAAACTGTGCCACCAAGCAGAGAAACAGAAAATACAACAAATAAAGCCAACAAAACACGGAACAAAAAGAGAAACCATAACACTAAACACAAAACAAATGCCCAACAACAACTTAAAAACAACATGAATCATAGATTCATAAAGAATCTATCATCACACAAGGTATTAAAAGCAGAAATCAATGCACTTGGAAAAGGACTTAAATTTATTCCAACACCAAAACGTCCCTCAAGAATTAATCTCTTACAAGACGCAAACAAATTTATACGGAGAATGAGACTCCAATACATAATGCGACACAAAACAACCTAATACCAAAAATTCAAACACAAGTCCTTGTGGTCTCCACACATAACTGAAAACAGAAATCTGGAGAACTACCTAGCAGCTACTAAGTTAGCTTTGGTTAATATCCCCTTTCACGAAACTGGACAAAACATGACACGTGCAGAAAAGATAGCAATTAAAACACTATCCAAGAACAAAAGCATCACAATAAGCCGTTTGATAAAGGAAGGGGCCCAGCCATAATAAACACGATAGGTTACATCAACGAGTGTGAACGACAACTCAGCAACCAACAATACTACACAAAACTGATAGCAGACGACACACAATGTACTATCCAACAAGTACACAGTCTAACAACAAAAATGTATGATAAAAATTACTTAGATTATCATACATACAAATACAAAGACCCAACCAACACGAAAATACGCACACCACGATGGTATTTACTACCAAAGATACACAAAGAGACACCAACGGACACAAAATTTGCAGGTCGCCCTATTATCAGTGGATGCTCTAGTCCGACATTCCACATATCAGAATTCGTCGACCATTTCCTAAAACCAATCGTGAAAAAACAACCAACGTACATTAAAGACACCACTGAATTAATCCGGAAAATTGAGACAATCAAAATTCCGGAAAATGCATTCTTAGTCACACTAGACGTAGTATCCATGCATACTAACACACAACACGATGAAGCTATACACCTAACAGGCAAAGCTTTGGACGCCGCACGATCGACTTACAACAACCACAAACACCAAATTCAAATGCCACCAACGGAATACCTGTTAGCCATGCTAACTCTAATTCTAAAAAACAACACGTTTGAATTCGACAACGAATTCTACAGACAAATATGTGGTTGTAGTATGGGATCTCCGGCCTCTCCAGAAATTGCCGGCATTACATTCCATGAAACGGAAATGAAAATAATACATGAACATACATCAAAAATATTACTCTGGCTTAGATTCAGGGACGATATTTTCATGATTTATACTGGAACACAACACGAACTGAACGAATTCATATCAACAATTAACTGTACACATCCTACATTCAAATTTTCGTTCGCAGCTCGACACACGAAATCATATACCTCGACCTTGTTATACACAAAGGTCACAGGTACAACTGCGAAAAAATACTAGACATCAGAACCCACACCAGAACAACCGACACATTTCAATTCCTACACAGAACATCATGCCACCCAAAGTCTACATTCAAAGGCCTTACCAAAGGCGAAACATTAAGATATATCAGAACTTGCAACAATGAAAAAGACTTTATTAATAAAGTCAATACATTCAATGCAAGACTAATTGATCGTGGCTACAAACAACAGGAAATCTCTAAAATCATTTCAGAAACAAAGTTTACAACACGAAAAGCACAACTAGAACAAAAGAAAACAAACAAAACGAAAAACACAATAGTATTCACACAAAAAATATAGTCCATATATTAAATCACATGTACAGACTATGAAACAAGCACTATGTGAAAATTGGGAACACATAGAAAAAGAAGAAACATTAAGGATTTATTCCAAAAAAACCCGGTCATTGCTACAAGAGAAACTCAAACATCAGCGACACACTGATAAATGCCAAAGTTCACGACATGAGGAAAAAAACAACACACAAACTAACACCAAACGATCCTAACATAAACATTCTAGCGTTCCTGTTAGAAGAACAAGAGATCGGCACAGAAAATACGTCAAAACAATATTGAAACAAAAAATATGAAACAGGCACTGTGTGAAAATTGAGAACACATAGGAAAAGACAAAACTTTAAGGAATTTATTCCCAATAAAAACCGATCATCGCATACAAGAGAAGCTCAAACATCAGCGATACACTAATAAATGCCAAAGTTCACGACATGAGGAAAAAAAACGCACAAACTAACACCAAACGATCCTAACATAAACATTCTAGCGTTCCTGTTAGAAGAACAAGAGATCGACACAGAAAATACGGAAAAACAATTAAAAATATTGAGATCTACTCATTTCTGTAAGCGACTGATGAAGGAACCAGTAACTGATTTCGAAACGTGGGGTCAAAGAATCATTGCTGTTTTATACACACTAGATTACGCCCACGTCTCGCCATGGCTTTGATTAAAATTAACAACGCAGTTGTTGATTTTCACATTAACAGCCAAAACACGATTTAAACAGAATACACACTAAAACACAACATGAAAGGATAGGTGATGTGTGAAGCCACTTTCCCTTTATTACACAGCCAAACACTTAATTGTTCTACATTTCGTAATTTATCTATTGCGTGCTCTTCCGAGCATATGCCAAGATACTTTCTCGTGCACACGAGAAAGTTTCTCGTGCTCGCGAGAGACTGTCTCGTGCTCCTAGTCGCACCGATGTCTGTCTTTCTGTGTGCCGGTCTGTCCGTCAGTCTGTCTGCCCGTTGGTTCGATATCTCCAGAAAGGCTGATAGGAATAAAATCCGGTACATGTATTTTGTTAGAGAATGGTCGGAACAAGTGAGATTTTGGTGGAGATTTGTTACAAACCTTCTAGATAGGGTAATATATCTCCATAGACAAATAAAAGTTGATGATACTTGATTAGTGCATTGAATGTTGTATACCATTTTGAATTTAGCTAATTTCTCTTTTGCATATTTAACGAATTTCTCAAATTAGGGAAATATATCTTAACATATTTCATCAAAGGTCACTAAACTTTCTATGCACATTGGCGAACCTGTGATATAAAATTCATGACGGTCATTTTAGTATTTTGAGATAAATGAACTACTAATTAGCATATTTAATGAACTCTGGAGAGCAGAAATATATATCCGGATACACATGATCACAGTTGATACAACTTGCTCTGTTCTTTAAATATACCATGATGAAATGTTAATGAAGGTCGATTAGTATTTCTACATCAGCTAAGTCACTAATCTTCAGATGTAACAAACTTTACATTTTAGGGACATAAGACGGGAACGTCTTATGAATTAAAGCACAAGTATAATATTGATATAGAAACATTCTTACAATACTCCTGAACACAAACAAGAAGAAATATTTTACAGTTTTAATGCTCAGTGCTGAGGGAAACAAAAAACCTAAGAAAGTGATAAGAGAAATCCTCGATTAAAGCTGCAAGCAGCCTTGGCGGGGACCAAGTTGTTGCCATGATTGAAAGTACTTGCACTGATTATACTATGAGCAAAATATGAGCTTAATTGGGTTTTTTGGTTCTTGTAAAGAAGAATTTTGATTATCATCTGTTGGTTATTGTGAAAACCAATATGGCTGCTATAGCACGTGATCAATCAATATGACTTTCGCAAACTTGAAGTACCCTTACCAGGGATGATATTAGAAACAAACGGTATGTTTGTTCTGAAGAAGATTGTTGAAAATCATTCACAGGTAATCGCAGTTTATTTTGCAAAAAATGGCTGCCAAACCAAGTGACAGATGGAAACGCATTTCGCAAACTTGATAGTACTCACATTTAAGATGATACAAGTGAAATTTCTAATAAAATGATGTGTTGGTTCTTGAAAGGAGATTTTTAAGTTTAAATTTCGATTGTCGCAAATTCCAATATGGCAGCCAAAACACGTGACCGATCCAAGTGCCTCGAAATTTCTCACCCTATAGATGAAACGTGTAAAATTTCAGTTCAATCGGTGTATTGGTTCTGGAGAAGAAGATTTTTAAAGATTAAATTGGTCTTTTTTGAAAATCCAAGGTCACCTGACCCTACGCGATTTTATTTGCAAAATTTTAAAGACCTGAGGCCATGCTTGCTATATAAAAAAATTCAAATCGATTTGACCTCTATTTTATCTGGAGAAGCCATTTTTAGAGTTTTGAAAATCCGATATGACCGCCAGTGCCCGCCAGGTCATGCTGCCAATCGAATTTTTTTTATCAGTCCACCATCCAACAGGCGTTAGCCCAATTACAGGATGAGGTATGCATAACCCACTAACCCCCAGTGGAGCACTGAGGAGTAAATTGCCTTGCTCAAGGCACAACACCGTCCTGGAGTCTCGAACTAACCGTCGTCCGACAGTGAGTCCGTCACTCTGGACCTACTGGGTCTTGAACCGGGTTTCGAATTCACCACCCTCTGATCGTGAGTCCGTCACCCTAACCACTGGGCCACGGTGCCTCCAAAATTACTGCAAAATGTTTGGGTAATTTGCACGAGTTCTCGCATGTACCTATTAGCCCTGCATGTTTTAGAAGTATACGTCAATCAGTTTTTGAACTGTAGGTGAGCAAAAAAGTTACGAAAGAAGAAGAAGAAGAAGAAGAAGGAGAGAGGAAAAATATTGAACTCCTATAAAAACAATATAAGCCCAGCCCGTAGGCTTTGGCCCCTAATCAGTTCGTTGCCAATCTAAATTTAGAGGTTCGTTTGCGCAATCGTAGTTTGGACGACCTCGTGAACATTGATACGCACATGCGTATTCAATCCCTGAATGCGTCAAAGAGATTACAGCGGGAATCTATGTACGTACGTGTTGCCTACTTTATCTGACGCGGAAATGGACGGTGACCGGCAGCAGTGCAGCAAGAAAAGTCATAATGCCCGGACCGATCACCTAGCAATGTTAAATGGCACAAGATCACTAATTCGAAGATAGTTCGGAAGAAAAATAGTGCAGACCTTGAAGTTTTGATATCTGCATGGATGCTTGTTTAGTTTGAACTTTAACGTCAATAATTTTTGTAAAGATATTTTTCTGCCTGAATCAAAATGCAGACTGTTGTGAATAATGGCTGAAGCATTTGGTGGTAATATGAGGAGTTCTAGGGCTAATAGAAATCATAACAATAAGCCTGAATTTTGTCAAAAACACCACTGAGGGCGCTATTTTCATCGCTATCTCAAAATTTCCGTGGACTTGCCCACACGAAAAATTAATCAGTAGTCAAGCTGACATTGACCTAACACCTGTTAAGAGGATTCGTGCCGCTGAATGTTTTGAAATAGGAAAATCGAGCTCAACGCTACTGTGGTGGCCTATGGGAAATGAATTAGTGGTCTTGTGCCAATGGCTTATTTAGACCTCGAAGTTTGCTTTGCTGTACGTTTTGCTGATGACACCAACTTATTTAAATATCCACACAATTGTATCATAGATATTAATAATATTGATATTAATTTTCATAAGGTTTGTAAATTGTGCAATGCCAATGAGTTAGCTATCAACTCAGATAAGACAAATTATATGATAATTAAGTCAACTAGGAAATGTGGAAATACTGTTGGAAAATTGAGTGTTGACGGATCCCCAAATGAAGGCATTTTATCAACCAACTACTTAGGAGTTTCTAATGGCCACCACATGGCTTGAAAAACACAGATTGATAAAGTTGGTAAATCAATTGCTCCCCTTGTAGGTGTTACTTTGTTTACTTTAAACATACCCAAATTCGTCATTTTGTTCCCAGATCAACTCTCATCCAACTTTACAACTCGAGAATTCTTCCTCGAATTTGGTCCTGCATTGAAATATGGGGAAACACATACTCAACTTTTCTCCAACCCATCCTTTAATCTACAAAAGAAGTTGGTACGGCTTATCACTTTTTCAGATTTCCGTACACACATTGTCCAGTAACTCAACATTTTTGACATCCAAAAGCAATGTAAATTAAATACTTGATTACAATTTTTATTTAAAGAATAAATCGCTTTGTTCATGATGAATATCACTACCTCTACAAACTGCCCACAATTATCCAAGACAGCTTGCCAGGAACGACAATTTCTATATCCGAAAGAAAATCTCTCTATAAATCAACAGAGTATCAAATATTTTGCAACCAAGCATTGAAAACAAAATAATAACAGAACCACTTTTAAGCTACAATTGAACCAATATCTTCTTTAACTTGATCTGTTTATTTATTGTGTTCTGTCACCTTACTGCACCTGCCTGGTTTTTATTTATTTATTTATTTATTATTTATTTATTTATTATTATTTATTTATTATTTTATTTATTTATTTATTTATTTATTTATTTATTTATTTATTTATTTATTTATTTATTTATTTATTTATTTATTTATTTATTTGTATTTAAACATCAATTGTCAACATGATGCAAATGTAACGCACTTCACGCAGAGCTTCGTATTTGGGCCACAAGCTCAACTAGTTTCTTAGGAACTTTTTCTTCATAACTCAAGCCAGAATCATAATATTTTTGAGTGAATAGCTTACATTATGAATGTTTTGTTGTTTCTGGCGAATTAAGATTTGTTTACATTAGACTCATTCGTGTCCTTTAGCCAGACTCTCAGGTCATCACTTTGGACATTGCTGTCTTAAAGTCAATAGTATTTCATCAGAAAAATAGTAAGTCCGCGTAAGGCCGCAACAAAAAAACTCCGACAGAAGCCCAGCTCGCTAAACAAAAGTATTGAACATCGAAATGTAAGCTAAGAGACGGTTTTTAAGATTCAATATGTGTAATTATATCGGAATAAATTCTTTTCAAGCCACTACTTCATGTACAATATTGATATTTTTCCGCGTCCTTCTTTGACTACCATCTGCACATATGTCAAGGATGTGTCAGTCGGCAAATCGAACGTGATTTGTTGGAGATATTTTTACAGCGTCTTCACCATAAGTACATATTGAAGGACATTTCGTCGCTCTCCGCCTTCCTCGATCTGCATCTCGTCAATTTTAAAGAGTGCGAAAATTCACGGTCCATACTTTTTTTAACATCGCAAGTAGTGATTGACAACAGCATCGGACGATTTCAACACCACAAAAAAAAATCAGACAGAACTTTGGAAATATCGCGAAATGTGTAAACCTATCTCTCGGCAAGGTTTTTCAGCAGGAAAAAACTCAACACATCAAAAAACACATCTTTTTAGAACTGTTAAAATTAATAGATTACAATAAATCATTTTTGCATGGTAATTATATATATGATTTAATATAATTTTGTTAAAAAGATGCATTTTTTTACTTTCCACGGACATATGTTGAAAAATGCTTAAATATTGAATAGATAAAGGGCAATGAATTTGATCAATAAGTAATTCAAAGTAAATTTGATTCCTGCATGTATTTGACAAGTAATTTCATCGAATGAATTGTTTGAAGAAAGTGAGTAAAAACACGAGGTATTAAAGCTGCAAGCAGCTTCAGGTGGACCCAAGTACTCGCAAACACTGGCAAAAGGTATCAAAATGATAATCAATAACCCTCTTAACCCTCTAATGCTGTTAGGCGCTTCATCCCATTTAATGTATAGGGTGACGCATTTGTGGTTACTGGATTACAGGCATATTTGTGAAATCAAGGTTAAAGGTCGCCTGTGTCTCTTGAGGACGTTGACAAGAAAATTAGTTCCCAAATTTATCCATGTATACCAAAAATCAGACGTCTAGTTCTATTGTTTAGCCCAGATTTAGATATGTGCATATTTAATTAGGTTTTTGATGTGATGCCTTTATGTAGTTCATCTCATCAAATATAGAGGTAGTAGCATTTGTGGTAACTGATTCATAGGTGTATTTGTGAAATCGAAAGTTGATTTGGGTCACATGATATTTGTGCAAAAAAAATATTCCCGTATCAATCCCTCTGTACCAAAATCAAACCTCGAACGCTGTTGGCTAGCCAAGAAATAGATATGCACATAATTAATGAGGTACAGGATGTGGCGCCATAAGGTCCCCCAACATACCGTATATGTAGGGTTGTGGTTACTGATTTGTAGGCAAATATGCATATTTTAGGTCAAAGATCATCGGGTCAACATGACATGTTGAGAAAATGAACTTTGCTCTGATATTTATCTTTTCCAAATTTTCCCTATACAGAAACTGGCCTGGTTTGGATTTTAACACATGCACTGATACTACTAATACTAGATCAGAGCTTCCGTTAACGCTAAATCCTGCGCATTTCACGCATAATTAGTTTGAAGAACGCAAAGTAAAATGACGTCAGTGTAATCCGATACGCATTGAAAAAATACCGTCAATGACGCTGCAGGTTCTCTAATTGGTGGCCAGGTCAGATAATTGGTTATTTTCATGGAGTTGCTGGCAAATACTTGATGATGTAGTGGCATGAGGTGGATATGGACCCAAAGAACCCAAAAGATGATTAAATATATAAATCAGAAAAAATTCTAAGTTACAGTATAAACTGCCTAAAGATAGTTCATTGTGGAAAGAAGTTGAATAATTCAGAAATAAGAAATAACAATCCTGAAATAGTAATGACGCACTTCCCTGCTGACCTGAGTGCATGTGAAATGCACAACCTGGCGTCTGTAAATTAAATGTATACCAAGTGAACATTTAAGTCACTATTAACTGTTAAATGCAATTTCTAAAGAGTCCTTTGAAAATGATGAAAAATGCTTATTTGGGGTTTGTGTTTGTAAACGTACCTCATGGCCAATACTAGTAATTGTCATAGTATAGAAGAAAATTGAAAGTGACGAAATTACTGTTTTAATAGGAATATTTTCCTTGAAATACATGACCCTGTAAAGAATATATGCCGGAAGTGTTGAAAAGTAATTTCTTTAAAGAAATTACTCTGTGATAAAGGATGTTTATTCTTTGAGTGTAACATATTCAAACATTGCAGTTTATTCAATGTTGTGCAGTGCAAAATTTTTTAAATGCCTGAAAAATAAAACTTTTGGAAGAATTACAGTCTTTGTGATGTAAAATTATGGGTTAACAGAAAAATAATGGTTAATCTGTTTGAAGTACTACTTTACTATGATTTAAAAATAAGTGTGCTGTAAGTGGAATGGTGTGGCTGCATCCACATGCAGCAATAGGAATGCCTTTGTCTCTCGCCCCTCATTTCCAACCTGTCCTATCCCTGAAAAAATAGTTTGGTCCTATATATATAATGTCAATAATTTCTGTATTTTTTAAAATACACCCATCTCAAAAACTTTTGATCATAAATATTTTCATTGTTTTTTCCTTCATTATAACTGACCAGTCAGTAAAACTGTTAACTCTGAATATTTGTGCATTTTTCCTCAGTATTTGGCATTTTCAGAATATCTTCTTATTCAATTTCTGTCATTTTCTAGAAGTTAAAAGGCTTCTTTGTGTTGGTCAGGCTTTCAACAGGCAGTAAATTCCACAAGCATAATGACAGTACTTCATATAGGAAGGTCTGCCTCTAGAGGGCCGGCATCATGAATGGTGTTTGTTAGTTATTTTCTCCACATAGGCTTGCATATTAAAATGGCCGCCGTAGCGTAGCCGGTACTGGTGTACGATTTTCCTGTCTCAAAGTTTCACTCATTTTCGTTCATATGACTCTGAAACTCCAGGAAAAGATTGGGAAGAAAGGGTTATCTTGAAATATTGAGGTATTCGCCGACATTTTGCAAAATTAAGTGAGAAAAATGCTGCAAAAATGCCGACAGGCTTACACAATGACCGTTTTCAGAGGCATATGCAGATTATGCAACACGCCCATATCACGTAAGGCAATGAGGGGATATCCGGGCAACGCAGTACCACGCACACCTAGCGCACACAGAGCGAGCAAATACAAAGTGAGTACGCCTACAACGTCAGCTCAGTAAGTCTGTAATTAATGGATCGCAGTCATCTATGTTACCTTGGAGAAAGGCTTAATACTGTGGCTAAGTCCCTTTTAATTTTTGTCGCAGTTTAAAATCATTAATTTACACCTCAACCCGAACCATGAACACCACCACCAGTTTATGATATGACCAATCACAACACCATGACGTCGACGGATCTTGACAGACGGAAGTAAAAGTTGACACGACCATACTGATTTTCAATTCTAATAGCTTCTCTGTCTATAAATAGACGAGAAGCTAAAAGCGCAGTTTCGGTAACAAAGACATGAGCACAAGTGGTTTCCCTCCAATGCGTAGTTTATCCATGACTAAAAATTAAATGTTTGGTGATAAAACATGTTCATGATTTTGCAACATTTTGTCCTACATCCTGTAAATCACGTCGCCTCAATTGTTGCCTTCAAGGCTGTACCAACATAAATGTAACATGTTCAATAGACTTTGTCGTTATTTAAAAAAAATCTTTTTTTTCCGTTGCGCTTGATGCGTACACATGTAGACCTACACTTTTGATCAGGGTGGTACTACGGCGCGCCAAATGTTTCATAAATATTAGTCGATTCAGTGCAAAAATAAACTGTCTTTCTCGATTGAAATAAAATTCGGTGTCATTAAGGAAGGAAATAAGTAAGAAAAGTATAATTAAAAAACAAAAGATAGAAATGTCATTTTATACTTTATTTTAACTTGAGAATATTCTTTAAAGCGTAATTAGGAAATAAACAATTGTCAACGATTTGAAAAAGTCATACATCAATACTTATCGACATACATAAACGTATAATAGTTCCCGTAAAAGGTGCAATGAGTGCTGATTTTACAAAACAAAAAAGTAAAATATGTTATACAGTGGTACGTATACAAAATCACAAGAAATCACTAAAAACCACTATACCAGTCGGAAAAAATATTACAAAAAATTGAAATGTGAACCACATACAGAAAATCATTATAAAAGAATCAGACAAAAAAGCCATGCATACATAAAATTATTTATGTACTTAAGAAAATTAAAAAGCAGTACGTCTCATAAAAAACGTATTATAGAAAATCAAAAATATAATATGAGCCACCAGCCGCTTTGACAGTAAAGAGAGAAAATCAGAGAAAATCAGAGAAAAAATTCGGAAGTGATGGCTCTAGACAAAAGTGGACATCATCTACTAAAAAAAATAAAAAAAAATAAAATAAAAAAAAATGCCATGGACAGAGCAAATACAAAAAAACGTGTGGGCCTGTGAAAAGAAAAAAACAAATGAGCACTCGCCACAGCAAAAAAAAAAAAAAAAAAGAAAAAAAAGAAAAAAAAAGGAAAAAAAACGAGCACTCGCCACAGAAAAAACCCAAACGCGCGAAATTACTATTAATTTATTCAAAACACTCATTGTTCACGTTTCCTTCGATCGATGAATCCCCAACAGCTGGGCATCCGATCACCACGTACTCCAATATTTGACGAAATATTAATTGAGCATTTCAGTGATAACTTTGACATCTTGAATCCTAGCCCTGCGTACGATGCTGTGTGTTCCGCTACAGCTAATCGCCCCGAGCGGGGCGATTAGCTGTAGCGGAACACACAGCATCGTACGCAGGGCTACTTGAATCCTAGCTCTGTTTGGCTGGGCCCTGCCACGCAGAGCTACTTGAAACCGTACTTGATGAAGTGAAGTGGGCAATATCACCTAAAGAACGTCCAGGTTAACAGCGAATAGTTCCAGAGAGTCAAGTTAACTGAGCCAATTTCAGACAGTCCACAGTTCAGATCATGAGCGAGACGTACAACCGCAACCCATGACCCTTCATAGCAACACTGGAACACATGGATGCCTTAGGTGCGGTATGGCAGGGAGCGAACTGCAGGCCTTCCCCCGCTCTGTCATCACCGTTTATATGATTTCTTCACGGTTACGTGTGGTTCGATACATAGCGGCCGCCGCATGGTATGCATACCCCGCGGCGGCCGCTATGTATCGAACCACATGTAGGCTAACCGTGGATTTTCTACAATGGAATGAATTGAATGAATTCCTCGTCCATGTCGTCTATCCTCAAAGATCACCCAAAGCATTCAGAGTATGGCGAGAGTGTCCGGCCTTCGCAACGTCAGGCACTCTCACTATACTCGCAGGGCTAGACCGCGTCGACCACAGGTTATCGTAATGTTGCTTGGATAGTCGTTCGAGGCGGGCGGCCGCAGGTCGCCGTTTACTTGGAAAAAATAGGAAGTGAATATTGCCAAGTTTTTAGGCCGGCCATACTGGAGCAATAAACATTTGAAGGTATTTGTGATAGTCGGGGATCATTTATTCGACGCCAGATTGTTTCTTTTGTTTCTTTTAGGCTGCTTGTCTGAAATCGGTGTCTGACCTTTCTATTTTTCCAAGTAAACGGCGACCTGCGGCCGCCCGCCTCGAACGACTATCCAAGCAACATTACGATAACCTGTGGCGTCGACCGGCACATACAAAACATGTCGATCCCCATTGCAGAAAGCTTCATCTCCACACCGTCCAATATATGGAGCTACGATATTTGTGCAGTAGCCTATACATTGCTCTGGGTGGCAGGGCCGGCGTTATACGGCCTGGCCGTGTAACGCCGGTAACTTACAGCTCTGCCACCCAGAGTCGATACAGTATACAGAAATCGTCAGCTTGATCAGTGTTTGTCAAGTCGGGCGCGTTCGCGTTCTACATGTAGGCCTTATTATAACACGCCACATGCTCATTCCGTGTCGCGATTCGCCAGAATACGTCACGTGACGAGAAAATAGATACGTCTAGTCCCCACCAAATCGACAAAAGTGACGTCAGAGGGTATTTTTTGAAAAGCTATTTCCCTAGGGAAATAGTTCTGACCAAATTTGGAAAAGTGCCCGGTCACGTGACCGTAGTGTCGTCTGCAGCTTTGCAACAATGGCGGGTGATTAGAACGTGATGTAGGTGACGACACATTCTCTAAAACAGATTTTCCAACATTTTTCAACATTGCAACAACGTAGGAACTTGAATAGCTCATCGACGAAAAAGATTAAAGTGCAACTAAGGATGTCGCTAGGTATGCTTTGAATATTTTTTGAAAGAAAGTGGTACCACGTACAACTGAAACCGCTGTGGAAACATCGCCCAGTAAACTTGTCACAATGGATTGTTGCGGTGCAAAATATCAAAACACATTAAAAACTATAACAATACAACATGAGCATGTGGTGTGTTATAAAACACCTATAGCCTGGTCTTTATTCGGGCTATAGCGCTCGTCTATTACCCCTCGTGGCCGTGTGTTACCAGAAACACATCGCTATACCCCTCGGCCTACGGCCTCGGGGAATAGCGATGTGTTTCTGGTAACACACGGCCCCTCGGGGTAATAGACGGTCGCTATAGCCCTCATGACCAGGCAATAGGTGTTTACTAGTGAAAACGTTGCCTCGAATCTAAACGGAGTGTTTTAGCCTGAGTATTTTTGCCCTTGCCACACTCTGTACAGAGGCTAAACCCACTGTTACGTGTGGTTCGATACATAGCGGCCGCTGCGTGGTAGCAATTTTACTATGCATACACACGGCGGCCGCTATGTATCGAACCACACGTAACCGTGGGCTAGCGGCTAGCCATCGTATTGTTCGGGTAGGACTCCATGGTTTGGGCACAGACTGTCTATGGTTTGGGAGAGGAGGGCCTACACTGTACAGCGAGGGATCGCTGGTTGCCGGTGTGTACTGTACCAGCGACAGAACCGCCGGCCGCTGGCTAACAACCTCGAGTATACATTGAGGCACGCCATGAGCGAGGGGACCGCTTGCAGCCGACGAACCCCCACGAGTGTTTTGTCCACTTGTAACGGTTTAATATAGAATGGGACGTAACTTGGACGTCCATGAGATGATATTGAAGACTAGAAGCTAAGAGTTATCGCTGAAATACCCCAAATATCTTGTCCAACATCCGAGTGTGATGATCCAAAACCCTCTGGCATTAAACTGTAACAATCATGCCGTTGAGAATTATTCAATTTACACGTTACGGCTTTTCTGCGGGGTGTCCCACTCTTGTTTTCTTTTCTCGAACGGGCCTCTTTTTTTCTACTGTTTTTTTTTTGTTAACCTCTTTTTTTTGGTAACCTCGTTTTTGGGATTTTTTTCAAGCTGACCTCGTTTTGGTTTCTTTTCAGCCTCAACGCCATGCCAGTGCGATCTCGGTCGACTTTTCAATTGTGATTCTCTTTCTTTTTTTAGTCAGACCTGATGGTGGTTCGTTTTTTTTTTTGTAGTAGTGAAAGTACTATTTTGGTTTGTTTTTAATCATTTCAATATTTTTTTTTGTGTGCTTGATTTGTTTTGCTTTTTCCCTTATAATCAGCGTTCATTGCACCTTTATATCACATACACGTGTATGTACGTCAATAAGTATGGGAGTGTGGTATTCCAATTTTTTGCAAACAGTTTATCTTCTCATTACGGTTTAAAGAGTATTTTACAATTATGTATTACATAACATTCTTCTCTTTTTTGCAGTTATACTTTTCTCGTTTATTTTCTTCCGTAATGCCATTGAATTTTTATTTCAATGGAGAAAGACGGTTGCACGTCATCTTTATCTGTACAGACACATTCAAATATTTAATGACACATATTTTCAAATGAATGCTATTTTAATTTTACGAAAAGGTACATTAATAAATGCAAGACGAAAGAACTTTTTTTTATTATTCATACACGTTTAAGACTTTATTTGATTTGACAGTTTATTTTTACTCTATGACGATAAATATTTTTGAAACATTTGGCGCGCCGTAGTGGTACGGTAGTTTTTCCAATTGCTGTTTACGGTTTAGTCATTACTTCCTAAATATGTCAAAACGTAAGACCGTCAACAGTTTCTTTGCACCATCGAAAAAAAGTGAAAGTAGAAAAGACGCCGAGCAAGCAAACCAGCGACGGTAGCAAGCCACCGAGCAGCAGTGATGTGTCATCAACGTTTCCATGTTTCCATGGCGACAAAGTCGGCCATAATTGTAGCCGTGATTTCAGTCTCATCTTTCCCATGTGAACGTTGGTTCAGTACCCAAAACAGGATTAAAACATCGAAACATAGTTGTTTGAGTTAAGATGTGATAAATGATCTGATGGTGATTACGATGGAAGGGCCAAAACTTTGCGAATTTGATTTCGAAGCACCAATGATAGAATTGAGGCAGCAAATTAAGACATCGTCGGAAGTAAGAGACAGAAAAAGTAAAGAAATAAATACCGTTGACAGAAAACAGAACAGGACTGAATTAAAAGATCGTAAAACTAACCAACGAAAAGACATTGTCACTGCTGATGTTAATTGAACACTTTTTTATTGACTTTTGAACCGGTTTTCGATTTCGTCCATACAGCTACTTTATAGGTACTTACATAGTGTACGCGTTTCTGATACATTTTAAGCAAATAAAAAAACATTTGCGTACAGGCTTACGCAGGTCTGAAAATCCTAACGGAAGGTCTGATCACACGATCCGTCGACAATATAAAGGTGGCACCCGATAAAAATATTGTTCTGGAAATGGTGATGGCCAGCAGATTGCTAACGTATGGCGCCATTGCCTTGCTATGATGACTGTTGCTAAGGATGTTTGGAAGGTTATAGTGTGGGAATTTTCCATCATTTACTTGATCCAGAAAATGGATGATGGTGTGGTTCTTTTGGACGCCAATTACAAGCACGTTCCAGAGTCACATGATTGGCCAGAAATTGCTGGAAGAAAGCGTGTTCTCAGTTAGTTTGAGTTTGGCCTTCCTAAGAACGACTCACTGTCAACAGTTCTGCTATGTTTTACCTAATTTCGCCTCTTTCTACTGTAATAGTCAGCCCAGAGTCTGTCGATCGCAAGATCATAGTGCTATTTAGCTACGGAGACTTGCTATAGCTTTATTTAGTCGAGGGCAGCGCAACTTGCGAGTATGTGTATGCTTTGAGGACCTCCGCTGGCGCAGGCTTACTGTCAGCCTATCGTAGATTAAAGTTAAGCCAGTCCTGGTGGAGAGTTTTGTGACAATATTATACATTAATTCAAGGTATTAAACACTTGTGCATACTTCAATAACAAAAACAGTAAAAGTTTTGAAATTTGAAAGTAAAAGACACAATTTGAGAAAAATGAAAACCCATGTACTAATAGTATTGGTAAAGTTAATGCTTTGCCCTGTCGCGAAAATTTAAATTGACAGTAGGGTATTAAGGCAAAGTGACGTATTGCTAAACATTGCCAGTACCACTATTATTCATTTTAATGGGGGAAAACATTCTTTCTGTGTCTATTGTACTTGTTGCCCTATGTGAAAGCAATCTTTTAAGGCAAAATCTTGTGAATGTCATATGGAGCGTTCAAATTGAGGAGAGCGTCCTCAGTCACAATAGCTAAATGCAAATATTGCAAGTTTTTAGGCTGACAGGTTTTCAGCTTGCAATTGAAATTGCGCAGTACAGTTGCGATGGCAATGATAGTGATGGTACAATAAGTCCCTTGTTAAACACATTGTGTTGTTATCATTTTAAATGTGAAAATTCGCAGCAAACATAGTGATTGACATACGCACAATTAATTGTGGGAATAGTAATATCAATGTGAAACCTTGCGCCAGGCTGCGCTCTTACATATTTTCAAAATAACAAAAATGCAAATAAATACTAATCATACGGGCAATTGTGATGAATATACAGTACTATCATTACAGAATCATCCGTAGACCAGCAGTTTATAGTGACCGGAGATTATCATATCTGGCAATAGCCTCCGCACCAGCACGAGGCTCAACCTTGAGAGCTTGCTCTTCACATTGATGTGATGATGATAATGTACATTTAAGATTTTAACATTAATTGTTCCGTTGTACAAACGTTTGAAGAATTGCCATTTAATGAAGTCATTCCAACAACTAAGTTGCTAAGTAGTGACACGCATCAGGACAACCTATAGTCCTCTTCTTCGATGCAGGTCAGAGTTTAATAATCCGACACCTATTTGTCAACACACAAGCGATGCCCTAAGGCTTCTATACGAAATCATACGTGCTCAACGTTTCCAACCACTAATACCCTCATACCATGTAGCAAACCCTACTGTAGGTACATCACATTGGGATGATTAAACTTATACAAAACTTTTAAGAGATAAGTGATATGAGACCTTCTGGAATTCAGCATGTGATATTTCTGTTCAGGAATTGTCAGTCAGCAATTGCAAAGCAAACGTGATATGTCGGTGATAATTGTACACCTTCTACGCCATAAGTACATCTTGAAGGGCATTTCGGCTTTCTTCCATCTTGCATCTTGTGACGAGCAATTTTATGGCGTACGCACTTCAACGGTCAAGACAGTTTTGATATCCCTGGTACAATTACAGCCTTGGACGAATTCAACACGACGCTAAAATCACGCAGCTCTTTGGAAATGGCGTGAAATGCCTCAACTTCTCTCATAGCGAAGTTTGTTACCACGAAATATCTCAAGACATCAAAACACAACTTGCCTTTACTGTTAAAGCGAATATTCTACAATGAATCATTCTTACAGGTGATTTTACATATTCAAGATATGAGATAATGAAAACGAAACAAAAATACAGCATTTAATTAATTGGTATATATGTGACAGAGGCTTAACTAATATTATTAAACGTGGTAACCATATATAGATAAAGAAGTATCTTGAAGTGACGGTAAGGCGCAGAGCCTCACGATCACATCTATCTGGCTTTCATTTCTCCCTGGCCAATACTTTTAGTATTGGGGGCGATGGGCCAACCGTTTATTGACGGTTAAGGGCTAGGGGAGCCAAACGTTACCGGGCGAAACGAGTGGGACTTATTACACTATGTTATGCCGTGTGCATCAACAATTTGAGCTATATTTCTTCGGTCAAGTATGCCTACATGACTACTCATTAACACCGTCCCAAAAATAATGACGCTTTCAAATGTGAACTTGAATAAAATAATTCAGAAATACACATTTGTAAAGTTGTCGCGTTCACGCCAACAAATTTTCCCTGGTCAAATAGTGCCACCTGATGGACTACGCATGTTCGATATACGGGACGTTTTAATTCCGTGACAGTGTCTATGAAAGCCTGTAAGGGACATTTTTAATGCAAACAGAAATAATATCTCGTACGGAAAAGAAACTATCGTGGGCAAGAGAGACTATATTTTACAGCAAGTATAATTTCTTGTGTTATTGTTTTGAAACTAGGGAGCCGACTTTCACTTTAATCAAGGTGTTGCATTTGTAGCCTAACAATTTAATAATAATGTATTTCGGGTAGATGTTTTTGTTCTGTCGTGAACAGATGGTACTTTCTCATTCCAACGAGTTTTTCGTACTCACGAGATACTGTGTTGTATTCCTCGTCACACCGATGTATGTCTATCTATGTGTATGTCCGTCAGTCTGTCTGTCTGTCTGTGTGCTAGTTGGTGCGATATCTCAAGAACAGGGGATATAATTGAAATGAAATCTACTACATATATATCTCGAGCAAATAGCAAGAACTGATGAGCATTTGGTGGGTGTACCTTGCATATGTTATGCTTATTTTCATGATTAAAGATTTTGGAGAAAAACATACACACTGATAACGGCTGAACAAAATTTGATAAGATTTGTTGCAAATTAAAGAAATATATTAGGGAAATATATTTCAATAGACTTATTCAAAGTTGATGAAACTTGCTAATTACATTGAAGATACTAATAATATTATTATATTGATGAAAGTTTACATTATGAGATCAGCTAATAACTAATTTGCATATTAAACGAACTTTCCTAATTAGAGATATAAATTTTGATTGACTTGATCAAAGTCGACGAAACTTGCTATGTAAATCGGAGATACTTTGATATAACATCCATGAAGTTGTTTTAGTATTTTCAGATAAACTAACTAACAGTGGGCATATTTAATTTACTTCCCTGTGTAGAAAATATATCTGATTACCAGTATTCATTGAATTTACTATGATAAAATGTTAATTAACAATTCGTTTAGCATTTTTACGTCAGCTAATAATTACTAATCTAAATGATTAACACACTTTCCAAATTAAGAATATAAGACTGGAATGACCTTAGACCAATTGTTGTTCGTGAGCCAGTATCGTTGTATTTACATTGAATGAAACACTAAATTAAAGTATGTTCCCATTGTTAACGATGAACTCTTAGTCGTATTTATTTCACCCCTAAATTGACTTATCATTTGACTTACTTTACATACATAGAAAGATCAAGGCAGTAAGTTCAATATAAGTCAATTAAGTTTCTAGGGGATGGGGTTAAGCGGGAAGTTAGGGATTTCAGTTTGTAGTACACATTGAACTATTGACGTCACCCCTAAACTTCTTAATCATTATATTGACAGCACTCTTTCACTTTCAGACCTACAAAAGTGCTCGGCCGCAAATTTATCGCGCATCTCATGTCATTTCGAACCACTTTAAAAATTCGCAATGATTTGTGTAAAAATTGCAGTAAAACGCAAAATCTAACTAAATGCGCGAATGAGGTTTGGACATATTTCTGCATCCTCCTTTATTTCCAGATCTGAGCATTGTCTAGGATATGTAAGTCGCCATATCGAACGTGATATCTTGGTGATAAATTCACACCGTCTACATAGTAAGTACACATTGAGGGACATTTCGGCTTTTTCCGCCTTTACTATTCTCCAACTTGGCGATTTTACATCGTGCGCATTTCACGGTCCATTAATTTTGGACATCGCAAGTGTCATCGTCTTTTCAAAGCCGTCAAACTAGCGGTGTAAGATAAAAGAATGTTTTACTGAAACCAGAAAATTAGCCATTCAAACTTTCGCATTAGAAATTTGCAGACAACATTCGACAGCTATAGCAGAAAAAGTTCCACAGAAGAAGATTTTTGAAGAAAGTCGAGCAAAATATAGGATAAAATTCTCAAATACTACAGATGGAAATGTTACATAACTTTTTAAGTAAACATGATTAGGACATACCGAAAGACCTATACAACTACTTTTATACTTTATTAATCTCTAGTACGTTCTTTAACTGTTTCTGCCTACTTTTGATTCACATTTGTTGTCTTTGGCAAGGACTAGATTATTTGTTGAAGAACTACCTTTTTGGTCCTCACCAGACTTTAATGCGTTTATGATATTATTATTATTATTTTCATCGTTCTGATACTTATATTATAATTGTATCATATCTGTATCATTTGTATTATTTTTTCCGGTGAAATAATTAATTAGACTGCGCATAGAGTCTGAAACCTGTGCGAACGGTAGTGTTAGAGAAAATACTATTTGAGAGGCAAATAAATGTGATAAATGAACAAATGCGATAAGTGAATAAATGAATATATTAAAACTTAGTCATCGTTGGTGATTTTCGGCTAAATACAAAAGAGAATCGAGTTTCAAGAAGATGTACATAGTTGTGAAAGTTGGCCATTGACAACGGACACAAGGCTGATAACTCTGAATAACTCTGCATCGCTGAAAGTTTAGTCGTTATAATACATAAGATAAGCATGAATTCGCTCCATATAAATATATAAAATAATTGATTTTATCTAAGTGGAACAACAGCATGTTTGTTTGTTTGTTTTTTGTATTTTGTAATGAACTACTAGCCACCCCTCATTTTAGCATCATCATCAATTTCGTTTATAGAAACCAGTTCTCCAATGTTTGTCCAGAGCAGACCTGGTATGATTTTACCACCGTACCACAGCATCTCAAGTTCCATACTTTAAATTTTCAGTCATATGAATATCATGTTCCAGTAAGGGCCTAGACTAAATAAAGAGGGGAGGACTGGTGCTTTTTAAAAGCTGAATGCATAAAACTCCAGGTCTCCACAGTATGCTTGCAAAAAATATCTCTCTCTTCTTCTTGATCAAAAGCGAGTAACCCTCCCCTTTGTCCCACAATTTCAATGGAAATAAAAAAAATATCATGAAAGGTTAAGTGCAATTCGTTATTCTACCTTTGGTAGGTATTACTGTCGGCGGTCTCTGAAAGATGATATCTGTGACCTTACTTTCAATGGCTACAAAACTTGTGTCACCAGTCGCAGAGACCTTTAAAGCCCAACGTTTCCAAAATGCAAGACATCACTTGCCCCGAGATGTCTATTGGGTGGCAACATTAAAACAAGCTGTGGCAGAATACGACTTTGACAGACACGACGTAACTAATCACCGGAGACAACAGCCGTGCTAAAGGTATAATTTGTCAAATCGATTCATCAAACATGGTAAGCTATAGTGCTGAGATTTCAACCAAATAGGGGGAGTAGAGATAATGTGTAGTTTCTCATTTCGAACTTTCGTTTTCCTCTGGTTTATATTTCTAAAAGACAGAGTACAACATCGTTGTTTTTCTAGCGCGCTAAACAAATCTTTTTAGTTTTCGGCTAAGAGATTTTTAAATGTATCTGTGCCAAATGAGAAGAGTTAATATTTTAGCAGTAATTGTTTACATGAACTATGTTTAGTAACTCGACATGGCAAATTTAATTATCTTGTCAGTTTTAGTGGAGGCCCCACTTCCCGCAACAAAGGATAGACCTTGTCTCTAACTAATTAATCAATTTGGCACACCAAAACAACGGTTGGAGCCAAAACTTTAAATTTAAGCAGTGATTATCAGAAGGTAGGTTCTATATACAGACAGTACATTCATTTTCGCCAGATAACAAACAATTTTCAAAGATTCTCACAGCTCTTAAAATGAAAATTCGCTATTCTCAAAATAAATCATTCGTTAAATTTCAAGAGATATAATGGCTAACAACACTTCTGCAAACCTTCGAATATAATATTTTCCACTTAATCAGATGTTTAGTTTCTGATAAGAAATTTTCTACCGAAAACAGAAAAATTTATGAAATTCACTGATCAGAGTAATACTTCACGGCCTCTGTTTTATATGGCTGTTGAAACCAATATACAGCGCAATCAACAAGATTTCCTTCGGGAACTTAACCAATCGATAGCATCCAAAATCAAACTTAGACATAATTGAAAGAGATATATCGTCACTTTATCGGTACAATATGAACAATATGAAAGGATTGTGCAGATTTCATTATCATGACCACATACTATCATAAAGCCGAATATTTATTAGGGATGTACGCGCAGAAATAAATTGTATTGTACACTTCTACTCACCGATGTTCCTCACAACCTTGAATAAAAAGAATATTCTGTTGTTATCATGTTTTAAGAGCTATATTCCCGAGGCAAGTTCTTAATTGATTCACTTTTTAATTTCTTTAGTGGACTTTTTGGATTACCCAATGAAATCTGACTTGAGTTCATTCCAATCTGGTCGGGCGCATGGAACCAGCTTAAGAGCACCGAGAATGGTGTTCATGAGAGAGTATGCAAATTGTGAATTCTTCGCCCCATTTTTTTCCAAATAGGGAAAAACTGAGCACAGTGACCTGCTGAAGAAACTGTTTATAAGGTACAAACATGTGTGATCAAGATGCTACTTATAAAAGTTTGACAAAAATTTGCAATACTGTAAGGTTGAAATATTCCATCAAAATACAGTAACGGCGAATTTGGTTAAAAAAATTAAAACTTCCTTTAATAACGATTTTTCGCCCAAATTACTTGTACGATGAGAATGTAACATTATCTTCCCTGCATAAACTCGAAAAAAATGGTGTTGTATATATTTATTTTCTGTGATTTTCGTTAAGAACAGTGACGTTTCATTGTACATTTGTAGAAAACCATTTTTCTTTAATTCTTGATTATTCTAATGTACAAGAGTTCAAAAATCCATGAGTCAAAAGCATAACAAGTTGATCGTTAAATATTTTCTGTTCTTGCAATCTTCAAGAAACAATATTACAAAGATAAACTTGTGATTGCGTATTTTTACTTTTTGTTTTAACTCCAATATTTTGTTTTACGTCTTATCATGTCGAAATATTAAGTATTCAGCCTATATCTACCCAATTACAGTGAATTGCTTTGAAGCATTGGCATTACGCGAACTAGACATATTGTGTAAATTGAGGTGTTGCCAACACTGCCAGGTGTAATTATCAGCTGAGCAGTAATTCAAGTCGATCACGGAGAAATCAACTCTGCCAAAGTTGAAACATTGTCTTGCAGGAGGTTAGACGCAGTCAAAACAACTACACCTGAAAGCAAGTGATATGACTTGGGCAGATGGTGGTGTTGTTTTGACTGCGTCCGACCTCCTGCTAGACAATGTTTCAACTTTTGCAGATTGATTCCTCTATGATCGACCCATATTACCACTTAGCTGATAATTACACCTGACAGAGTTGGCAACAACTCTATTTAGACGATATGTCTGGTTCGTTTATGCCAATGCTTCAAAGCAATTCACTGTAAAATATGCATTATGTACACTTATACGGCTGTCAGTTGCATTTCATATACATCGAAATGACAACATATAAGACTGCTGCATATTGATACTCCGGTCGTGTGAATAAGTAAAAGGCATTTTAGTATTATTTAAAAAACTGAACGACAAAAATGATTTTTTATAATATGACATTGAACTGGTCCAATAATCATTTCCATTCAAGGTAATATATTACCAGGTCCATTGGACAATTGTGATTTACAAATTTAAGTAGGACCATCCTGAACCACTGATAATTAGCGGTGGTACCAGGTGTCCGGAATGGGTAAGCGTACCCTGCTAGCATGCTACACCCGTCAGGATTGGTCCAAAATTGTCTAAATATTGAATGAAAAGATACAGGATATGAATCACTGTAATATACGTCAAAGCCGAGAATGCTGTCGTTCATCATTTGAGTGACCGAGGTGTCATATTTGGCCACAATGTCGTCATATCGACCGTAGAATTTTTTGAAAGTCCTAACGAGTCTTTTTGTTGTGTATCCTTGTCTCAGTAATTTTGATGCCAATGAGCTGTGTCTCAGTTGAAAATCAGTGTAGGAATTACAAGCCCTAAAATACCTGAGAAGTTGAGACACGTACACACCATAACGTAAGCTGGTGCAGATGGAATATTACTTGACAACTGGGGATAAGTTATGATTTCAAAATCGAAATCATCCCTTTTGTCATACAGCTTAGTGTGTAGCCCATTAGTACCTTGTAGGAACAGATCAAGATATGAAGCAGAGTTCCTACCCTCTGTTGTTTCTTTGGTATCCAACTCATCAGGGTAAATATGATGTAAGTATATATATCATCGATATATCTGTGCGTGTTGTTAAAACGCCTTGCAAGTTTTTTAGACCCTGCTTTGTAGAGAGACTGTAGGAACTCTGCTTCATATGAATACAGAAATAAGTCTGCAAGAAGGGGTGCACAATTTGTACCCATTGGTATGCCGATAGATTGTTGAAATATCATACCGCCAAACTTAACAAATATGTTGTCGATTAACAAATTAGGCATTTTAATAATTTCTTCACCTGTGTATTTGTGCTGGGCATCCATGTTGTTACTGAACTAACCTGTCCTATGTTTGATGGTAATGTATTGGTACTTCTACTGGTAATGTATTGGTACCTTCTACTGTTAATATGTTGTAGTTCCTGCAGACAAATTAAAAAGTTAAAAAGTTTCCTACTACAGGAAAAAGTTTCCTGGTTTTTGTGTATGAGTAGGAAACTATAGGTGGTTCTTGAAATTTAAAATATGGAATACAATGTTGAAAAAATACTAAGTTTAACCCACCTACTGATCATTCACATCTTTGTTATACCCTATGTATAGTGTATTCATTGCAGAATGACAAAATACAGGTAGCCGTATAGGGATTGAAGTAAACTGTGCCATTTTTTGTACCATAGTCAGCACAAGATTGTGAACAGTTATACATCTATTGTCCCTTTTTGCCATTTTCGTTGTTATGTTTTTGCTGTAGTTGTGCTTTGATAATTTTGACAAGATTGTTCAGTTTATGCAACTTCGTTCCTGTTCTACTCCTTACAGTGTGTTGAGCTGTCCAGTATTAAGCTTGCTTACACAGCATGCGCATGTGTGCTGTGCATTTATGTCATTGACAAATGACTTTCAACCTTGACTCTCATTAAATTATCAACAATCGCGTCTACATATACAAGCTGAATATTGTTTGTTTCAGCATGATGCAGGGTGACAAACGTTGTTTTTATTCACTCTACACCATCATTAACACATGCAACTGTAGAAGCTAACTTCTGAAACAACTTGCCAAAGTAATAATAACTTGCACAATGACTGTGGTGAAGTACCATAACCTTTCAATCTCTTGATCAAATTTGGCATCTTTAACTGAAGTGCCTCGTTAACTTGAAGATGTTCAACAACGATTCTTTTTTAAAGACATACAAATACCTGATGAATACCAAAGTAAGAAAATGTTATAAAGAGATTTAATTTTGCGTATATCAAAATTATCTGAATTAGTAACGTTTCAACCATTCCCAAACATTCAATGCCCGATTTCAAAGGGGAGTTGTTTTCGTACAAAGGTTTTTTACCAAAAATAACAAAATATTAAAAAAAAATTCAAAAATGTTACAACACAGATTTTATCACAATTTTCTTACATCTCTACTAGATCATCTCTGGGTATCAGGATGCCAAATTCAAAGGTTGTTAGATGTGTAGTTTTCAAAAAATTTTATTTTTTATCCACGAATCACAAAAATACATACATACATACATACATACATACATACATACATACATACATACATACATACATACATACATACATACATACATACATACATACATACATCCATCCATCCATCCATCCATCCATCCATCCATCCATCCAACCACAAGCCAATGTTTGAGTCCTGTTATAGTCGGTATGGCAGTTGCAGCATCGCACACGACAAATAGTGAAAGGGCTGATTTGACGAAGCACATGCCAAATACTCTCATGCGGTAATTCTCAGAGCAATGTTCTGAACGTTTACACTACGCTTGCCGTTATCTTAATAAATGTTATCATCTTATTAGTTCTGAGGGGACAACCATTTGATTTCTGGGAGGGGGGCATGGAGGATTCTGAGAAAAAAAATTGTCACCAGGTGAGATAGAAGGAAAAAATTGATCCTGTCATGTCCTGAGAAAAATAATTGTCATAACAGACAGAAGTGAAAAAAAATTGTCACAATGCACCAGAAATTAGCAAAATTTGGGAACCTTATTCTCATGTATTCTTTGCCGGCACGCCGCCATAGTTTTACCACGAGCAATTCTTATGTTTTTCCCCCAGCACTTATGATATAAGCATGCACTACATAGGTCTACTTTACACCTCAGTACACTCAATGTTTTCCTTCTCTTTTCTGACCCAAGAAATCACATTTCAGGATTTCTGTTGCAATATCTCAATGGCATAGGCACTATCTAAAGGGGACTATTTGACTTCTGTAAATTGTGAAAATTTAAAACACAAGACAGGAGTCAATAAACTAGTGTTAAAACCAATATATTATTCTCTCAATATAAATATGTTAGAAAGATGTACAAGTTGACAATGAAAAATTGAGGAACAACAAATATAATGAAATACAATGTGTGAGCCTTGTTTCTCTGACCACAAAAGATAACATCTTCCCTGAGAACTTACATCGATGCTTGGTCATGTTGATTATAATATGACACCACACACCGGGTCAAAGCACTATCGATTCACCGGTGTCTCGCCATGTATTCGGAGGAATGTGAGGGGGTTAGGGGTCACTAAAAAAATTGAAAACTTCAGGGGGCGTTACTCAAAATGTGGCGGGGTTACTCAATTTTTTGTGCGAAATAAATTGAAACACATCTGAGATTGCACCATTGCACACATCCATTTCTCAAAATTTTCACTGCGAGAGGGGGAGGACCCCCCTCTCGTGCTCTCCCCCTTAGGTCTTCTATTAGTTTTACTGGTAAAAGACAAAATTTAAATTGAAAATATTACGTAACCTCTCGGATTGCACTTCACTGCACCGTGGCGCACATCGATTTCTCAAAATTTCACAGGATCTAGACAAAACTGAACTGTTGTGAATTCATCCTTTATTATCACAGAAACATGTTTTAATTTACCTCAGTTCCATGACCATTTTGACAGTTAAACATACCATATTCAGGCTTTTCATTAGAAACTGGGCAAGAAGGTCACAGATTTTCCGTTCCTGTATATTCATTTGTCTTCAGTCTCTGGCAAACAGAACTGTTTTTCACAAATTGTATTGTCATTGTTTGGTTGTTGAATATTGTGACTCAAACACTGATCATGCAAAAAATGTAAAAAATATCAGTGTTCAATGTCATTTTCAAACAGTTTTACCGAGTGCAAAATAAACTGAAACTCCTCTCAGATTGCACCATTAAACACATCAATTTCTCAAAATTTCCAATACGAGAGGGGGTTCCCCCTCTCGTGCTCTCCCCCTTGGGGTATTCTAACAGTTTCACTTAGTAAAAAAATTAAAAAACACCTCTCAGATTGCACCAGACTGCACCATTTCACACATCAATATCTTAAAAATTCCATGCAAGATAGGGGAAAGCCCCTGTGACACTTTCCCCCTAAGCCTCTCGCGTGTTCTCCCCCTGTACTTTCAAATTCTGCCCGGTCAGATATCCTAGTGAAAACTCTGTCATAATACCCATCCAAATTAAACAATATACTATATGGTTAGATACTGCGTGAGCTTTTATATCTTTATTTTATTGTGACTTTGAATTTCATTTTGATGGGTTCACCTTTTTTGAACCATCATGAGATAACTGATGATAGTCTAGCAGGGTACATCAGGATTTGAAAGGTCTTTACTGTTGCTGTATTTTGTAAATTTTACAATCACATGTATTGGTATTTAACTTTTCTAAGTGGGGGAATCAGTCAAAATTTCAGAGTTAGAGAGGGAGGTTATTCAAATTCATCATGGTTGGCGAGTGGGGGGTCACTCGAAATTTCGGAGTTTCAGGCCGTAAATAATGATGACTCCCTTATATACAACGCATTACAGACAAAAAAAATTGCACTGCTACTCCATTAGAAAAAAAAATTGATGCAGGTCTGAGAGTAGAAAAAAATTGCTGTCACTCTGACAGGAAAAGAAAATTGCTCCAATACCCACTTCTTCCATACCCCCCCCAAGAAATCAAATGGTTCTCCCTAATATAGATTTTTCCTTCTATCTAAATGCGCCATACCCCCACATTACGCTTCAATGCCGGTCGAGGGGCCATTTTAATGCTGGTAAAACAACTTGTTCTTTTTCTTTGTTGTTTGTTTGTTTTTCTACAAAGGTCATCGTGAGCTTTCATCCAATCAGAACTGTGCATTGCCTTTACTAAAACGCTGATATAATATAATATCTCATGAACTTTATTTACAGAACAAAACTCGGAATGCGATTTGTAAGTTGATTTTGTCAGTGGTCTTTAGCAGTGTCTTGGCGAATACGATGGTAGACGTATGTGTTGAAGAAATAACTTCCCGTCGCTTTGATTCCTGCATTGATACATCAACCAACATATCTCGGTGCGAAAAGCAGTTCCTGTGGCAGTCAAATCTACTCCCTTTATCCGGCACAGAAGACTACATATGGACTTGCAACTGTGACCAACAATGTCCATACTATGGAGACTGTTGCTATGACTACCGAGAGGTGTGCCTTAAGGGATCGGACTCTAATCCTGTCGACTACAGCAGCTACACCGAAGAAAAAGACACCACATCTGCGCATGTTTGTACTCAAATTTCAGAGAAAGCAACAATAGGTTATTGGATGAATCGTAAATGTCCAGAAACGTGGAAAGATGACACAATCCGTGAAAAATGTGAAAATGTTACATCGTTAGGTAAGTTAACACTATAGCAGTACAAAATACATTGAAGACAATCCAGTTAGTCCATGTTAAACCAAAGTGTAAGCGATATGTTTAGGTTTAGCATGTTGCGTAGGACAAAAAGAAAGAGTTATTAACGTCGTTCGGTGATGATTTGTTACACTAGTACTTCAACAACAAGAGATTATTGGCTATAGCAGTTAAATCTGCTCCAAAAAGTAAGATGCAGTAGAGTGGTTCAACAGAAAAAATCTCAAAAGTAAATTAAAGGCTCTCTCCAAAATGCAAAATATATACTTTTCTTTTTTCATATCAATAAAAAAGTCACTACTCGTCATATTTACCAATTTGTTGTATTTAAGTTGGGAATAGAGATGTCGATTTGGTATTGTGAAGGTTGTTTAACGTTCGCAGAATTCGTAATGGTGGAAAACACCATGTTTGTACAAATCGTCAAACAAGTTGACAGGCGCATGTACATTATAACACCTTTTATTTTTGCCAAGTTTACATGAAATGGAGACAGACTGGGAGAAGGGGCAAATCATATTGTGCTAGCTATTTTTACCTTTTCCTTTAAACTTAAATACACAACTTTGTACACAATGAAAGTCATACGTGATTACGATGTGACAAAACGAATTGATTCTGAATTGCCTTATGTATTTGCAAACATGAACGTTTCAAACGTGAGCAATCACTGAAACACTTTGACCGTCCGCTGTAAATTAATTTGTTTCACTACTCATCTCTGAAAATTATTTGCACCATTTCAGTAAACAAACGGGAGCTATATCCTTTGGTGATGTTAAAGAGTCAAGCTTTCTCAATGTTACTTCCATATAAAATTAATCTAGTAGATATAGATAGGCTATGATTCAGGATCATTTCAGGTAAAAACGTTCAGAATGATTTAAGCTTATCTGACGTCTATGTACATTACCAGGCTGACCGTAATTTAAAGTCTATATTGATCAGATGTGTATAGGGGCATGCCGGTTTGGTTTAAACATTCTCAGCAAACACCTGAGCAGGAATGAGAACGTCCTAAAACTGGAGACAACCTATTCATAGTTTCTGAATTGACTGCATGTTGAATTATATGTGCCGACGAAACGTATACCAAGGAAGCCACCGAGACAAAATGTATGAATTAGTCTTTTGTGTTGTCCTGTAGATTTATCCCTAAGAAGTATTCCTACGACATGGCCAGCAGGAAGTGACGTCTTTGCAAACATTTACTGCGCACAGTGCAACGGAATCAAACAGGAAGAAGTTATTCTGTGGAACATTACCGTGGGTCTATACCACCCTTGGGATGTCACAAATTCCACCTTTAATAGCAACCCGGTGATGGTGATTCTGAATGAAAGTCGAGGAATGCTTGAAGACAATGCCGTGGGGATCGTCATGGAACCAAATGATAGGACATATCTGCGTCCTTGTGTCTATAATGTGATTGATTCATGCAAACCATCCCTCTACACAAACCAATCAGAACTTCAACGGGCGAAGCGTATTTGCAAATCTTACTTTTCCATTGTTACGCTATACCAATACAAAACATTGCCCACTTCGTTCTCCTTCGATGAAAATGACAAGTCTACAACTTTCTTTAGAAACACAGACTGTGTCATTTGCAACCCTCGAAACTTGAATTGGAGACTTAGCTGTGGTAAAATTGTGAGCTCAAGTGAGTTATTAGGTAGTCGGATGTCCTATACATTGAGTCTGCTTTTTAATATTAATGTAGATGGCTTCATTTCGTTGTCGGTAAGATCTAAGGACAGAGCTTGGCTGAATAATGACTTCTCTCACAATTTTCGGTGTAAGGTAGATGAATTGTTCGATCCAAGCCTACAACGTTGTACACACAATCCAACCGTCGATGATAACGATACATCAGCACACGATGTCGTGATAAAAGGCCGTCTAAAGTGCCCGGTATCTTATGAACAATTCTTGTTAAACAAAACTGATTTCCGTGTAGATGAAGACACAATTATTTTCAAAGTAGGGGATGACTTGATACATAGTCAAATATTTGAAATATTCGCGAATGAGTCGATGGCTTTCGTGTGTTTTCTTTCAAAGGTATCTTCTCATAAGTATGTAATATGGCTGACAGTTTCATGTTCTTCTTTGTCTGTTATTTGTCTAGCAGTGCATGTGATTATTTACTTTCGAAAACCTGCAAAGCAAAACTTCCCTGGCAAGTTGATGATCAATATGGTGATTTCGATGTTTTGTGCGCAGTTGATTTTCCTATCGAGTATGGGTCTCAACGAAATACCTGTATTCTGTTTCCCTTTGGCGGTTTTGTTACATTACTCATGGTTGGCCAATTTCTCATGGATGGCGGTGGTCAGTTTTGACATTTATCGAACTTTCCAATCGGTAAAGAGCTCTCTGTCTGTAACTCAGAATGCCAAGTGGTTTGTTAGTTACTGTCTTTGCGGTTGGCTGCTTCCCGGCTTCATTGTCTCGGTTTGCATTTTTCTTGATCTAAGCCAAATTACAAAGTTTCGTGTCGGTTATGCTGAGGATGGTATATGCTGGATTCGTAGGCGTCTGGCACTCGTTTTGTTTTTCGTTTTCCCTGTTATCGCCATCGTTGTGTTCAATACAGTTTGTTTTGTCATGGCTGTGTACTACATAAGGGTTTCTACGGTAAGAACTCCAAAAAGTGGGTGGAGGAAATATTGCGGAGTGTTTGCCAAGATTTTCATCATTGCAGGATGTACATGGGTCCTGCTCTAGTTGAAGCCTTCGTGGAAAATGAAATCCTTAGCATGATATTCAACATTACAAACTCTCTGCAGGGAGTGTTTGTATTTCTGGCGTATCATCTGAAAAAGGGCTAGCAACTTAGGTTGCATGGGTAATTCACATGAAATGAATACGAGACTAAATTGACAAGTGAGTCTCTCGTTTTGTCCCTCTTACATTCAAGTTATATTTTATATCATTTTCCCCCAAGACGCATAGCATTGCCCCAAAAGAATTGACTGCAGTGAATTTGCAGTTTGTTGCAATTTCTGAGATGAGAATATTTGTTCCACTGTTATTACAATCAAATCAAATTAAAATCATCACCGAAGAACATTTATGTCATACTTAAAGGTATACTGTCAGCTGTTCCAATTTTCCAACAGTTACCATTGAAAGAGAAAATCTAACCAATCACAGATTTTAAGCGGGTGGCCACTTTTTAAAAACAGCGCCCTCGCATGGTCATTTTGAATACCGTCTTATTTTTTCGAAAATCGAAAATTTTATTTCTCTCCATAGACGTCACACAGGAGTGTCGGCCATTTTAAGTTTCAAATATCAGTAAATATTGGGTTATTTGTTTCTCTAGTACCAAAATTTGCACGGTGACCCCCGATTTTATTCTTGATTTTGAAAGAGTATGGTTGAAAGATTCATTGAGGAAAGTAAAAGCAAAAAGTATTTCACTTTTGAGGTGCATACTGCCATTTCATTGAGAATGAGGCATGGGTTTATTAGCCTATGATAATGCATTTTAGTTTTCTGATAGCAAGACGCATTAGCACAAATTGCATCGTTTACATGATACTCAAGTCGTAACTGCAATATATATTTGCACCATCGTGTTTGAAATAATCATTTAGTCCCTGATGACACCATGGAAACATTTTAAGAAACCAGCATGAAAGTTTTCTCCTCAGCATCACTTCATAAGTACATGATTTCTGCGAATCAGTATCCAGACATAAGTATATTAATGCCACTGTTACATACTACTTGATGATCAATATGGTGATTTCGATGTTTTTAGCGCAGATGATTTTCCTATCGAGTATGGGTCTCAACGAAATACCTGTATTCTGTTTCCCTTTGGCGGTTTTGTTACACTACTGATGGTTGGCCAATTTCTCATGGATGACAGTAGTGGTCGGTTTTGACATTTATCGAACATTCCGGTCGGTAAAGAACTCTCTGTCTGTAACTCAAAATGTCAAGTGGTTCGTTGCTTACTGTCTTTGCGGTTGACTGCTGCCCGAATTCATTGTCTCGTTTGCATTTTTCTTGATCTAAGCCAAATTACAAAGTTTCGTGTCGGTTATGCTGAGGATGGTTTATGCTGGATTCGTAGGCGTCTGGCACTCGTTGTGTGTTTCGTTTTCCCTGTTATCGCTATTGTTGTGTTCAATACATAATGTTTTGTCATGGCTGTGTACTACATAAGGGTTTTTACGGTAAGAACTCCAAACAGTGGGTGGAGGAAATATTCCGGAGAGTTTGCCAAGATTTTCATCATTGCAGGATGTACATGGGTCCTCGCTCTAGTTGAAGCCTTCGTGGAAAATGAAATCCTTGGCATGATATTCAACATTACAAACTCTCTGCAGGGAGTGTTTGTATTTCTTGCGTATCATCTGAAGAAGTGCTAGCAACTGAGGTTGCATGGATAATTCACATGAAATGAATATTAGACTTAATTGACTTCTATAAAATTTGAAGTTTGTTGTAAATTCTGAGATGAAAACATTTGTTCAGCGTTCGTTAAAAATCACCCCCGAAGAAGAAAAGGGAATTTAGTCATACTAAAGGCGACAAATGTTAGAACCCTCAGACTTTACTATTCTTTTCTGATCTACAACTCGTGGGAGCTAATTTTAAAGCTCTTGGTGTAGGAAAAATTTTCATCATCTTACCTATTAATCGAAAATTTGGTTTTCTCCATAGAATAAACACAGGGATGGCGGCCATTTGGAATTTCTAATATTGGTAAATCTTGGATATTTTCTTTCTGCAGTACAAAAATTTGCATCGTTTCCCCCGATTTTTATTCTTGATTTTGAAAGAGTGGTTGAAAGATTCGTTTAGGAGAGTTTGAGCAAAATTTATAATCTTTCACTTTTGAGACGAATACTAAGTTAATATTGAGAATGAGGCATGTGTTAATGATCCTATGAAAATACATTTTAGTTTTGTCCTAGGAATGACACATTAGCATAAACTGCATTGTTTCTTGATACAAACGTCCAAAATGCAATATATAGTTGCGTCACCGTGTTATAAATAGTCTTTTAATCCTTATGATATCATGAATATATTTTAGAAACCAGCATGAAAGTTTTCTCTAGTGCATCACTTGGAAGCACTCATAATATAAGTACATGGTGTCTGCGAATCTATATCCAGGCATAATTATATATAATCCCATGGTATTTTTCTCTGTTCGGCTCGAAGTTGTGCGGCTCCGCGAAAAACATAAGTATAAGATGACGTGAAACAGAGAAAAATACCATGGAATTATATATTTATCAGATGAACAGTCTTATTTTTCTTTTGACGTAGATGGATCAAAATTATCGTAACAAATTGAATGAATTTCGTCGCGATTTGTGGTTTACTTATGCGGATTACTTTCATTTAAAGAGTTAAGCGGCCTGTCATCAAGGAGATATTTTCATTCATAAATCCCATCAAGCTGAAAATTGATACATCGAATGGTATCTCCACCAACCACACGTACGGATTCGGTCACGTGAACGTGTCAATCATTGTCTCGCGCTGTACCGATGCCAATGCAAGTCGGCTATCCGCGGACATAGCTTTCACCGTGCCAGCGACAGATAGCCATACTATTCAGAGTTATTTAGAATATTTACAAAGAGATTTATGAAGTAAATGCAACGACACGATCGAAACAGTAATGCTCTTTCTAAGAGATGCCGTGGCTTTTCAAAATATCACACAAGTTTACGCCCTTGGCGAGCGCGAAAGATTCCGTTCGATGACACACCGGGTGTGTACCTCATTGCATGTTTGTGCCCACAACGCTGCCGTCACCGGTCTCTGCCGGTGTCAACTCGTCAATCCCGATCTCGGTCGTCAATGTTTACGTCTTAGGGACTTTGATGTTTGCAGTGACACATATCTTCTTGACGGAAACTCTGTTTTGAGTGTTGTCTGAGTCAACTTTCGAAGTACATCGGATTCCACAGCGCTGCACACAGCTCGACAGCTTATGTCTTCGCTACAACCCTATGCCGCGCTGCAAGTTTGATTCCGAGCGAGAATTTACGGAATTTTTTGTGCAATGAAGGCAATTAATCGTTGTTAGTCGAATGACTTTATGCTTGTGCCTCCTATGTCGCTTTCCCGAAGATAATACTGTACTCATTTATTCAGTTTAACTTACGTTGAGGTGTAGGTTTCGGTTCTATCGCCAACCGGGATCGCCAGGTATGACGTCCACGACTGGACTAGAGCCTCGACGTTACTGAGCCATGAAAATAAAACGATCGACGGTATCTCCATTCGATTCTCGGTTGAAGCTATAGTTTTAGCTATTCGAAATTTCGTTGGACAAATATGCCTTCTATGTTTCCATGTCTGGATTTATCGGGTCACCATTTTGTAAAAATGTCGTGAGAGTTAGCACGGCATCGATCACGACAAGTCGATCTAAGTCGCAACGCCTGCATGTATGAACGGTACCATGCACGAAAAAAGTCCGGTTGATGACGTACAACAGGGGTAATTCGGATTTCTTATCCGTCCTGTTCTACGTCACACAGGTGACTATTCGGGCCAGCTCATGTGATAAGTATATTAATCCCACTGTTACATATTTGATTACTGCATATTATATGAAAATATTGGCGTTTCTTTAATTATGTGTTGTATTTACTGAATTTATACCATTGTAAATACATTATCTTATTGCGTTGTATTATAGCACTGTTCATTTTTATTGGATATGTTGTATCCACCTACGTATTGCACTGTATTGTTGAAGAAACGGCTAAATTAGCTAACCTTACTTCGTTAACCACAGTAATTCCCACAACCATCTGTAGAAAACTTAAACTGAACAAGGTTTGACGAGTAGTTTGAGTTTATTAAAGACAACAATGTAACGTATAAAGGCATCAGCCTTTTTAATGCTAAATTAATGGAAATATGGTTTTGTTCATTTCTCAAGGTGATTTAAATTTAGCCATGCTATCATGGATGAAACATAGCAATGAGATCAGCATACTTAAAATAATTTGCGAAATTGATGTACCGTTAGGCTACAACACTATTCACTTAATTACATAGTTTAGTCAACTAATCACTATGCATTGCACATATGTTGTGATATGCTATGTGGCTACAGATAATCTCCATCATATCGCGATTAAATATTTCAACATAATTCCAAATATCAAAACTTAGGTGTGATGCATGTTTGTC
This sequence comes from Ptychodera flava, assembly GCF_041260155.1. Taxonomy (NCBI): domain Eukaryota; kingdom Metazoa; phylum Hemichordata; class Enteropneusta; family Ptychoderidae; genus Ptychodera; species Ptychodera flava. The sequence goes on from NC_091930.1 coordinate 36,529,864, forward strand.
ATTTTCTTGATGTACATTAAATGAGGTGTTCTGTGTAATTATGAAATAAATAAAAATGTGGTTAAGATCAACATAATATCTAATAATTTTTAAAATATATGTTTCTAGTATGTACTGGTAGCTTTGTAACTACTTTTTTCGGTCAGAAAAGATAAAATAATTAAGGATTAATTAGATGTTTAAGTCAAAAGCACATGGCACAAACTTCTATAAAGGTTGCATAATCTTTAATGTAAATTAAGGGAATCTTCAACAATGCAGGAAATGAAGGCAACACGGGGCAGTGGTTAGTGTACAGGACTCACTGTCGGAGGATGGTGAGTTCGAGACCCCAACACGGTGTTGTGAGCCTGAGCAAGGCACTTTACTCCTCATTGCTCTGTTGGGCAGTGGGTTATGGGTATATCGTCCTGTAATTGGGTTCGCCCGTTGAATGAGTAGTAAAATGAAAAATGAAAAAGCCACAGTCTGATGATTCAAGAACGATCCAAGTATCCAATACTCTAGTGGAATGTGTATTTCAAATTTTCTTGAGATATTCGTCATTGTATTTACACTCTCATAAAGTTTTCTGAAGTTTGCTTCTTAAATGTTTTGCAGTTGGCAAGAAAACAATAAATACAGATTATTTTGTGAATGGATTAGCGAACGACCCAAGTCTTTAATTTGATATGTTTATTACAGCATCGGAACGGGCACCACAGCTGCAGAACTTTGAAGATAAAGAATGAGTCATTTTCATCTTGTTGCTATACGAAAAGAGAAAATTCAGTGAAGTTGGCAAAAACTAATTAAACTCAAAGTGCATTTAAATTGGTGTGTTGTTATACATTTTTAATATGTAGTGTAATAGTAAGTTTATTAATAAACCTGTTTGTGACAAATACATGTTTTGTGACCGTTAGAGTCATTACTTTCATGGGAGATCTACGTTTCATGAAATTTCTTTAATGTTCGGAAGGATAGTCTCCACAATATGCATTTTTGTGACGTTTTGAGGACCACCGCTCGGGCAGTCATATTGTCATGCTATCGTACATTCAAGTTGAGCGGTCCTGGTGGACAGTTTTGTCACAATATTTTACATTAATTCAAGGTATTTAACACACTTTCAATAACAAAAACAGTAATAGTTTTAAAGCTCGAATGTAAAAGACACAAATTGAGAAAGATGAAAACCCATTGCAATAATATTATTGATAAAGTTAATGCTTTGCCCTGTCGTAAGAAATTAAGTTGACAGTTTGGTAGCAAGGCAAAATGACTTATTGCTGAAACATTTCCTGTTAAACTATTATTCATTAAACATTCTTTCTGTGTCTATTGCACTTGTTGTCCTATGTGAAAGCAATCTTTATGGAGCAATGGAAATCTTGTGAATATCATATGGAGCGTTCAAATTTGGGAGAGCGTCCTCAGTCACAATAGCTAAATGAAAATATTGCCAGTTTTTAGGCTGAAAGGTTTACAGCTTGCAATTGAAATTGCGCAGTACCGTTGCTATGGCAATGATAGTGATGGTACAATATGTCCCTTGTTAAACACATTGTGTTGTTATCACTATAAATGTAAAAATTTGCAGCAAACATTGTGATTGACACACGCACAATTAATTGTGGGAATAATACTATCAATGTGAAACCTTGCGCCAGGCTGCGCTGTCACATGTTTTAAAAAATAACAAAAATGCAAATAAATACTAATCATACGGGCAATAATGATGGAAACACAGTACCTATCATCACAGAATCATCCGTAGACCAGCAGTTTATAGTGACTGGAGATCATCATATTTGACGATAGCCTCCGCACCAGAACAAGGCTCAAACTTGAGAGCTTGCTCTTCACTTTGATGTATATTAGGATAATCTACATTTAAGATTTTCACATTCATTGTTCCGTTGTATATACGTTTGAAGAATTACCATTTAATTAAGTCATTTCAGCAACTAAGTTGCTAAGTTGTGACACGCAGGACGACCTATAGTCCTCTACTTCTACGCAGGTCAGAGTTTAATAATCCGACACCTATTTGTCAACACACAAGCGATGCCCCAAGGCTTCTATGAGGAATCACATGTGCCCGACGTTTTCAACAACTGTTCCCCTCATACGATATAGCAAATGCTTATATAGGTACATCACACTGGGATGTTTAAACTTATATTCTATCAAACTTTTAAGAGAGATTGTGTATAGTGTCGATTGTGAAGCATCTGCATGTGATATTTCTGTTCAGGATGTGTCAGTCGGCAAATCAATTTGAATTGTGATATGTAGGTGATAATGGTACACCTTCTACACCATAAGTACATCTTGAAGGGCGTTTTGGCCTTCTTTAATCTTGCATCTTTGCGACAAGCAGTTTGACTGTGTACGCACTTCAACGGTCTAGATACACCCTTTGGCGACTTCAACACCACGTTGAAATCAACTTCTCTCATGGCGAAGTTTTTACCACGAAACATCTCAAGACATCAAAACATAACTTGTCTGTACTGTTTAAGTGAATTTTTACAATGTATCCTTCTTACAAATGATTCTACATGTATTAAATATCAAATAATGAAAAAGAAACAAAATCACTGCTTTTAATTGATATATATTTGTCAGAGGCTTAACTAATGTTCTTGAAGAAATAGAGACAGGCGTGCACGTGGTGACCGTAAATATCTTGTGTCTGCCAAGGACAAGAGACAAGCCTAAAAGAGACGGGGAAGGCGCAGCTAATGATGATCATATCTATCGGCTTTCATTTCTTCCAAGCCAGTAAATTAAATATATGGCGTGATGGGCCAACCGTTTACTGACGGGTGAGAGAGGGGGGCCAAAGTTACAGGTCGAGACAAGTAGGAATCACAACACTACGTTATGCCGTGTGCATCAACAATTTGAGACATATTTCTATGGTCAATTATGGCTTCGTGACTACCCATTAATACAGATATACAAAGTTATAAAGTTGTGCCATTCGCGTCAACAAATTGAGACATTTTCCTTGGTCAAATAGTTTCCATGTTTGCACAGCGACAAAGTCGGCCATAATTGCAGCCGTTGTTTCGTTTCATCTGCCCCATGTGAACGTGGATTCTGTACCCAAAACAGGATTAAAACAACGAAACGTAGTTGTATGAGTTGAAATAAATGATCTGATGGTGATAACCTTGGAAGGGTCGAAACTTTGTGAATTTGACTTCAGAGTACCAATGATAGAGTTGAGGCGGCAAATTAAGACATCGTCGGAAGTAGTAGACAGAAAAAGTAAAGAAATGAATACCCTTGACAGAAAACAGAACAGAACTGAATTAAAAGATCGCAAAACTGACCAACGAAAAGGTATTGACACTACTGATGTTTATTGAACTTCATTGGCTTTTGAACCGTTTTTCTATATCGCCCATACAGCTATTTTATAGGTACTTACAGTTGTACGCGTTTTTGATACATTTTACGCAAATAAAAAATGCTACTGACGATAGCTTTATTTAGTCGAGGGCAGCGCAATGTGCGTGTACGTGTATGCTTTGAGGACCATAGCTCGGACAGTGCTGTTGTCATTTTATTTATTTTTGTTTATTTATTTTGCACAAAATGATACATAAAACACCACAAAATGAACACAATTGTGCATGGATTACACAGAAAAGTCTAAAGACTTATTTCCACTGTGGTCCATATAGACTAAAGACTAACAAAACAATAAAAACCATACAAAGTAAGAAATCCGACAACAGAAAGTAAAATAAGCACTTCCAAAAGATAAATAAAACTGACTATAACCCTCTGAAAATCACATCAAAGATTAAATGAAATCTCTCCTGATACGATCGACATAAGAATCTTGCAAATGTCGTTTTAACTTTCTTTTAAAATTGTAACTGGAATCAATATTCCTTATACTAGATGGCAGGCAAGTCAATAACTGCGAAGCTGAGTACTGAAAGCTTGTTTGAAATAATTTAGCTCCTCCTGGGATAAAAACTGAATTATTGCCAGAACGTGTATTATAATTATGTACATTTTGTCTGGTAATCAAATTTGATGCTAGGTAGGATGGAGCTTGACCCCTTATCATTTTATGCATGAGATTCAGTTTCAGATACGACACTCTTTGCTCTACACGAAGCCAGCCAAGTTTTTCAAAGTGAGCTGGCCCTAATATGTTCCCTGGGGTGCATATCATGCTATCGTACATTCAAGTTGAGCGGTCCTGGTGAATAATTTTGTCACAATATTATACATTAATTCAAGGTATTTAACACATTTATGACAAAAACAGTAATAGTTTTAAAGCTCGAATGCAAAAGCCACACGTTGAGAAAGATGAAAACCCATTGCAATAATATTATTGATAAAGAAAATGCTTGGGCCTGTCGTAAAAACATAAGTTGACAGTTTGGTAGCAAGGCAAAATGACTTATTGCTGAAACATTGCCTGTAAAACTATTATTCATTAAACATTCTTTCTGTGTCTATTGTACTTGTTGTCCTATGTGAAAGCAATCTTTATGGAGCAATGGAAATCTTGTGAATATCATATGGAGCGTTCAAATTTGGGAGAGCGTCCTCAGTCACAATAGCTAAATGAAAATATTGCCAGTTTTTAGGCTGAAAGGTTTACAGCTTGCAATTGAAATTGCGCAGTACCGTTGCTATGGCAATGATTGTGATGGTACCATAAGTCCCTTGTTAAACACATTGTGTTGTTATCACTATAAATGTAAAAATTTGCAGCAAACATTGTGATTGACACACGCACAATTAATTGTGGGAATAATACTATCAATGTGAAACCTTGCGCCAGGCTGCGCTGTCACATATTTTAAAAAATAACAAAAATGCAAATAAATACTAATCATACGGGCAATAATGATGGAAACACAGTACCTATCATCACAGAATCATCCGTAGACCAGCAGTTTATAGTGACTGGAGATCATCATATTTGACGATAGCCTCCGCACCAGAACAAGGCTCAAACTTGAGAGCTTGCTCTTCACTTTGATGTATATTAGGATAATCTACATTTAAGATTTTCACATTAATTGTTCCGTTGTATATACGTTTGAAGAATTACCATTTAATTAAGTCATTTCGGCATCTAAGTTGCTAAGTTGTGACACGCAGGACGACCTACAGTCCTCTACTTCTATGCAGGTCAAAGTTTAAAAATCCGACACCTATTTGTTAACACACAAGCGATGCCCCAAGGCTTCTATGAGGAATGACATGTGCCCGACGTTTTCAACAACAGTTCCCCTCATACGATATAGCAAATGCTTATATAGGTACATCACACTGGGATGTTTAAACTTATATTCTATCAAACTTTTAAGAGAGATTGTGTATAGTGTCGATTGTGAAGCATCTGCATGTGATATTTCTGTTCAGGATGTGTCAGTCGGCAAATCAATTTGAATTGTGATATGTAGGTGATAATGGTACACCTTCTACACCATAAGTACATCTTGAAGGGCGTTTTGGCCTTCTTTAATCTTGCATCTTTGCGAAAAGCAATTTTACTGTGAACGCACTTCAACGGTCTAGATACACCCTTTGGCGACTTCAACACCACGTTGAAATCAACTTCTCTCATGGCGAAGGTTTAACCACGAAACATCTCAAGACATCAAAACATAACTTGTCTGTACTGTTTAAGTGAATTTTTACAATGTATCCTTCTTACAAATGATTCTACACGTATTAAATATGAAATAATGAAAAAGAAACAAAATCACTGCTTTTAATTGAGATATATTTGTCAGAGGCTTAACTAATGTTCTTGAAGAAATATAGGCAGGCGTGCAAGTGGTGACCATAAATATCTTGTGTCTGCCAAGGACAGGAGACAAGCCTAAAAATGACGAGGAAGGCGTAGACAATGATGATCACATCTATCTGGCTTTTATTTCTTCTAGGCCAGTAACTTAAATATATGGCGTGAGGGCCAACCGTTTACTGACGGGTGAGAGAGGGGGGGCCAAAGTTACAGGTCGAGACAAGTAGGAATCACAACACTACGTTATGCCGTGTGCATCAACAATTTGAGACATATTTCTATGGTCAATTATGGCTTCGTGACTACCCATTAATACAGATATACAAAGTTATAAAGTTGTGCCATTCGCGTCAACAAATTGAGACATTTTCCTTGGTCAAATAGTTTCCATGTTTGCACAGCGACAAAGTCGGCCATAATTGCAGCCGTTGTTTCGTTTCATCTGTCCCATGTGAAAGTGGATTCTGTACCCAAAACAAGATTAAACAACGAAACGTAGTTGTATGAGTTGAGATAAATGATCTTATGGTGATAACCATGGAAGGGTCGAAACTTTCTGAATTTGATTTCAGAGTACCAATGATAGAGTTGAGGCGGCAAATTAAGACATCGTCGGAAGTAGTAACAAGAAAAGTAAAGAAATGAATACCCTTGACAGAAAACAGAACAGAACTGAATTAAAAGATCGTAAAACTGACCAACGAAAAGACATTGACACTACTGATGTTTATTGAACTTCATTGGCTTTTGAACCGGTTTTCTATATCGCCACAGCTATTTTATAGGTACTTACATGTTGTACGCGTTTTTGATACATTTTACGCAAATAAAAAAATGCTACTGACGATAGCTTTATTTAGTCGAGGGCAGCGCAATGTGCGTGTACCTGTATGCTTTGAGGACCATAGCTCGGACAGTGCTGTTGTCATTTTATATATTTTTATTTATTATTTTGCACAAAATGATACATAAAACACCACAAAATGAACACAATTATGCATGGATTACACAGAAAAGTCTAAAGACTTATTTCCACTGTGGTCCATATAGACTAAAGACTAACAAAACAATAAAAACCATACAAAGTAAGAAATCCGACAACAGAAAGTAAAATAAAACACTTCCAAAAGATAAATAAAACTGACTATAACCCTCTGAAAATCACATCAAAGATTAAATGAAATCTCTCCTGATACGATCGACATAAGAATCTTGCAAATGTCGTTTTAACTTTCTTTTGAAATTGTAACTGGAATCGATATTCCTTATACTAGTTGGCAGGCAAGTCAATAACTGCGAAGCTGAGTACTGAAAGCTTGTTTGAATAATTAAGCTCCTCCTGGGATAAAAACTGAATTATTGCCAGAACGTGTATTATAATCATGTACATTTTGTCTGGTAATCAAATTTGATGCTAGGTAGGATGGAGCTTGACCCCTTATCATTTTAAGCATGAGATTCAGTTTCAGATACGACACTCTTTGCTCTACACGAAGCCAGCCAAGTTTTTCAAAGTGAGCTGGCCCTAATATGTTCCCTGGGGTGCATATCATGCTATCGTACATTCAAGTTGAGCGGTCCTGGTGAATAATTTTGTCACAATATTATACATTAATTCAAGGTATTTAACACACTTATTATAACAAAAACAGTAATAGTTTTAAAGCTCGAATGCAAAAGACACACATTGAGAAAGATGAAAACCCATTGCAATAATATTATCGATAAAGTTAATGCTTTGCCCTGTCGTAAGAAATTAAGTTGACAGTTTGGTAGCAAGGCAAAATGACTTATTGCTGAAACATTGCCTGTTAAACTATTATTCATTAAACATTCTTTCTGTGTCTATTGTACTTGTTGTCCTATGTGAAAGCAATCTTTATGGAGCAATAGAAATCTTGTGAATATCATATGGAGCGTTCAAATTTAGGAGAGCGGCCTCAGTCACAATAGCTAAATGAAAATATTGCCAGTTTTTAGGCTGAAAGGTTTACAGCTTGCAATTGATATTGCGCAGTACCGTTGCTATGGCAATGATTGTGATGGTACCATAAGTCCCTTGTTAAACACATTGTGTTGTTATCACTATAAATGTAAAAATTTGCAGCAAACATTGTGATTGACACACGCACAATTAATTGTGGAATAATACTATCAATGTGAAACCTTGCGCCAGGCTGCGCCGTCACATGTTTTAAAAAAATAACAAAAATGCAAATAAATACTAATCATACGGGCAATTATGATGGAAACACAGTACCTATCATCACAGAATCATCCGTAGACCAGCCGTTGATAGTGACTGGAGATCATCGTATTTGACGATAGCCTCCGCACCAGAACAAGGCTCAAACTTGAGAGCTTGCTCTTCACTTTGATGTATATTAGGATAATCTACATTTAAGATTTTCACATTAATTGTTCCGTTGTATATACGTTTAAAGAATTACCATTTAATTAAGTCATTTCAGCAACTAAGTTGCTAAATGGTGACACGCAGGACGACCTACAGTCCTCTACTTCTATGCAGGTCAAAGTTTAAAAATCCGACACCTATTTGTTAACACACAAGCGATGCCCCAAGGCTTCTATGAGGAATGACATGTGCCCGACGTTTTCAACAACAGTTCCCCTCATACGATATAGCAAATGCTTATATAGGTACATCACACTGGGATGTTTAAACTTATATTCTATCAAACTTTTAAGAGAGATTGTGTATAGTGTCGATTGTGAAGCATCTGCATGTTGTTAACCTCCACAAATGTAATAATCTCCACAAATGTAATATCAACCACAATTGTAATAAAATCAACCACAAATGTAATAAAATAGTCAACCATTAATGTAATAACCCGCAACCACAAATGTAATAAACAAATTAACCATAAATGTAATAAAACTCAACCATAAATGTAATAAACTTGAACTTGCATATGTGATCATTTATTTATCAATGCCCTGAGTAAATAATAACTTTAATAAGACTAGTGTAATGTTATTGCATACTTTCCTGAAACTAGGTTTCCTTTCCGAAACACAGAACAGAATACTTTGAGAACGCTATCAGAAAACGGCGAGGTACTGATCAAACCGTTAGATAATGGAAGTGGAACAGCCGTTCTAGACACTGATAATTACATAATAAGGAAGCGTCAAAATATCTCGTCAATCGTGATACCACACAAAGTTTAATATGACAGATGACTCAGAACAAATAACAGAGAAATATAAAACCTTATAACAGAAACTTACGACACAAAACATGTTGACGAGAACATATATTTCAATCTAGTAAAAAACAATACAAACACTACCTTGAACACAGTAGAACAAAATTAGACATCCTGGCATCCCTAGTAAAGGAACAAACTTCAAGTGGGACAACATAGGAATACAGACAATCTATCGATTATTCCACACAATTTATCCACTGAAGACGAATTTGAGGCGATTGATTAAGAAAGTACGGCAATTTTCGAAAAAATGGCGTTAAAGGATCGTAGTGTTATACAGTCTTCCCCACTCTGGAGTAGAGACTGCACTGACGTTCAGATTACAGCTGTGTCTAGCCATGGCCAATCAGTTCTGTACACAAAACAGGGAAACGTAAAATACACTTTCAAATATACAAAACACACTAAACGCAAACAATTAAGAAATGAATAATGTGTGGAGTTGCTTTCCTTATTACGGTACATAGATCAATATTTAAGGGCTAATTCCTCAATTGCAACGACAAAATAGATTTATTACATTTATGGTTGATAAGTATTACATTTATGGGTGATTTTTTATTACATTTATGGTTACCATTTATTACATTTGTGGTTGGTGTTTTTATTACATTTATGGTTGATTTTTGTTACATTTATGGGCGATATTACATTTATGGGTGCATTTTATTACAATTGTGGTTGATATTACATTTGTGGAGATTATTACATTTGTGGAGGTTACACATGTGATATTTCTGTCAGGATGTGTCAGTCGGCAAATCAATTTGAATTGTGATATGTAGGTGATAATGGTACACCTTCTACACCATAAGTACATCTTGAAGGGCGTTTTGGCCTTCTTTAATCTTGCATCTTTGCGAAAAGCAATTTTACTGTGAACGCACTTCAACGGTCTAGATACACCCTTTGGCGACTTCAACACCACGTTGAAATCAACTTCTCTCATGGCGAAGTTTTTACCACGAAACATCTCAAGACATCAAAACATAACTTGTCTGTACTGTTTAAGTGAATGTTTTACAATGAATCATCTTACAAATGATTCTACATGTATTAAATATCAAATAATGAAAAAGAAACAAAATCACTGCTTTTAATTGATATATATTTGTCAGAGGCTTAACTAATGTTCTTGAAGAAATATAGGCGGGCGTGCACGTGGTGACCATAAATATCTTGTGTCTGCCAAGGACAAGAGACAAGCCTAAAAGAGACGGGGAAGGCGTAGACAATGATGATCACATCTATCTGGCTTTCATTTCTTCCAAGCCAGTAAATTAAATATATGGCGTGATGGGCCAACCGTTTACTGACGGGTGAGAAGGGGGGGGGGCAAAGTTACCGGTCGAGACGAGTAGGAATCACAACACTACGTTATGCCGTGTGCATCAACAATTTGAGACATATTTCTATGGTCAATTATGGCTTCGTGACTACCCATTAATACAGATATACAAAGTTATAAAGTTGTGCCATTCGCGTCAACAAGTTGAGACATTTTCCTTGGTCAAATAGGGCCACGTGACGGACTACGCATGCTCGACATACTGAACGTTTTAAATCCGTGACAGTGTGTAATAGTAAAACTATGAAAGCCTGTTGGGACATTTTGTAATGCAAAAACAAATAATGTCGTCAGCACCAGATAGTATCTCGTGAGCAAAGAAACTGTGCGTGCGCAACAGAAACTACTTTGTACAGCCAATATGATTTCTTGTGTTATTGTTCCTGACTTACGAAGCCGAATTTCACTTTAATCAAGGCGTTGAATTTTTGGTCCCACACTTTAATTATGATGTTTTTTCTTATTATGTATTCTGTTAGCTCTTGTGAGCAGATACTACTTTCTCATGCGAACGGGCTTTTAGTGCTCACGAGAACCTGTCATGTGATCCTTGTCACACCGATGTCTGTTTGTCTGTGTGTATGTCCGTCAGTCTATCCGTCTGCCGGCCCGTTGGCACGATATCTCAAGAACAAGTGATAGAATATGAAAATCAATGAAATCTGGTACATATATTTCGTTTAGGAATACCCAGAACTGATTAGATTTCTGTTGGTGTGCCTTGCATATGCTATGTTTATTTGCATTAAGTAATGATTTTAGTGAAAAAACATACACATTGATAACAGCTGAAAGAAATTTGATAAGATTTCATACAAATCTTCTAATTTGGGAAATGTATCTCATATCAATAGACTTAATCAAAGTCGTTGAAACTTGTTCATGGCATTGAAAATGCTATTTTATAACATTGATGAAAGTTGTTTACCATTTTGAGATCAGCTAATGACTAATGTGCATACAAACGAACTTTCCTAATTAGAGTTATATATCTTCACTCGATGAACGTCGATTAAACTTGCTATGTACATTGGAGATTCTAAGTCGTTTTAGTGTTTTAGATAAGCTTACTACCAATAGGCATATCTAATGAACTTTCCTGAGTAGAAACATATATCTGAATACCAGTACAGTCGATCAAAGTTGACACGCTTTGCTCTTTTCAATTTACAATGATAAAACCTTCATGAAATTCGTTTAGCGTTTAACGTCAGCTGGTTACTCATCTGCATATTTAGCACACTTTCCAAATTAAGAAAATAAGACAGTAATGACTTAAGACACATTGTTGTCATTGAGTCAGACTCTTGGGTCAGCACTTTTCTCGCGAAAACGGTGCCTAGGCATGGATATCACTGTCTTAAATTAGATATTATCATACATCCACCATCGAGAACAATAGAATTTTGCGTGCGCTAAAATAGCCAAACGAACCGCCCATTCCGTAAAATTTACCGTTTGCAGGCATCACACTCCCTGCCGCTGCATCGTCGTGTTCACTGTTCAACGGTTTCAAGGGACCAGTTGGATGAGTCCAAGAATATATCTCGTGCTCTGTACGTGTAGTGTACATACCGTCCAGAAGCGCGTCCGTGATAGCTCTCCACACTAGCGCTATGAATCGGAAGAAATATTGTCGACAATGCACGAAGGCGGTCAAAACTCGGACAGTTGATGCATGGATAAAATACAAGTCATGGATACAATATTGATGTTCAAGCGTCGACAACTTCTTTATCATTATATTTACAGAACTCTTTCACTTTCAGAACTACAAATGTGCTCGGCCGCAAATATATCGTGCGTCTCATGTCATTTCTAATCAGTTCACAAATTCGCAGTGATTTGTGTAAACGTTGCACTAAACCGCTATTTACGTAACTGCAAATCTAACTAAATGCGATTAGGAAACATTCGTGCATCCTCCTATGGTTTCCACTTTCAGACCCACAAAAGTGCTCGTCTGCAAATGTATCGTGAATCTCATGTTATTTCGAATGAGTTCAAAATTCTCAGTCATTTGTGTAAACGTTGCACGAAAACAACGGAAACATTTCCGCGTCCTGCTTTGGTTTCCCTCTGAACATATTCTATGATACGTCAGTCGGCAAATCGAACGTGATTTGTCGGTGATAAATTCACACCGTCTACACCATAAGTACACATGGAAGGACATTTCAGCGTTTTCTGCATCTTGGTGATTTTACATCGTGCGCAATTCACGGTCCATTAATTTTGGACATCGCAAATATCATCATCGCTTCAAAGCCGTCACACTAGGCGGTTTAAGACAAAAGAATGTCTTACTGAAACAGGAAAGTTCGCCATTCAAACTTTCACATTTCGTTGAGATTGGAAAACAACATTTGACAGATAGGAGAAAGAGTTCCATAGAATCAGATTTTGAAAGAAAATCGCACAAAATATAGGATAAATTCTCAAATACTACAGATGGAAATGTTACATAATTTTTTTCAAGAAAACGTGATGAGAGCATACCGAAGAAAACCGGCACATCGAGTTCAGAACCTGTCCGACCAGTGCTATTTGAGAAAATATTGTTTGAAAGGCAAATAAATACGATAAACGAACAAATGCGATAAGTAATATTGCAATTGTAATTGTAATTACAATTACAAGTGAATAAATGAACTAATTAAAACTTGGTCATCCCAGGTGACTTGTTGTTAAATATAACAACTCTGAGCATCGGGTTCAGAGAAGATGTGCATAGTTCGCGATTGACAACGAACGCAAGGCTGAATAACTCTACGTCGCTGACAGTGGAGCCGTTATTACATGCCTCTAGGTGAATGCAAATCAGTGCTTGATTTAAATAGGAAACATCCGGGATGTTAGCGGGCCGCTGAACGATGTACCGACCGGTTTCCATGGTTACCCGGGCCAGTAAAGCCTTTCGATTTTTTCGACGTCAAAGTAGACGCTTAACGCTAGATGTAAAATATCCATGCGCGCACTGCTATTTTGACTTTCGTTATAATCTGTTTGATGCTCGTCGATAATGGTAAAATTGTTTGAAAATGCTGCATTACATGTTATATAGCATTAACTGTGAAGAGGCATGTAATAAAAATATTAATTGCCTGAACACATGGGTTTATGTGCCCTCGCAGCAGGAGACAATTTGTCCTCCTTGCGTCGGCTTGAGCTCTCGGGCACCTAAACCCATGTATTCAGGCAATAATTATGACTTGTACATATAAAGAGAATGATATCGGCGCCTTTAAATATAAAATAATCGATTTTATCTTAGTGGAATGACAGCACGTTAGAACTTTTTGGAAAATATTCCCTCACTAAGCAATCGGAAATTTAAAAATATCATGAAAGATTGAGTGCAAATCGTATTTCTTCGTGTTGTAAGTACTTATCTCGGCAGTCTTGAAGTACGATATATCTGACCTTGCTCTCAATGACTAAAAAACTTGCGTCACCAGTCACAGGACCTTTAAAAACACACGTTTCCGAAATGCAAGACATCACTTGCACCGAGATGTTTAGTGAGTGGCTAGATAAAGAATAACGTCGCAGAATACGACTTTGACAGACACGACTTTCAAAGACCAGGGACAGCAGTAGTGTCAGAAAGCGCAATTCGTCCATCGATTCATCAAACATGGTAAGTTATGGTGTTGTGGTTTCAAACAAATAGGGAAGTAGAGATAATAATTTCTTATTTCGAAGATTCATATTTGCAAAACTAACGTGACAACATCATTGTATTTCTCGCGCGCTTTACCACATCTTTCCAAGTTTTTGGCGATGTGATTTTTAAATGCATCTATGCCAAATGAGAAGTGCTACTGTTTTCGCAGTAATGCTTTAAGTTAACTATGTTTTCGACATGGCAGTTTTTTCATTTTGTCAGTTTTAATGAGGCCCTCCCCCGCAACAAAGGATAAATGCAGGTATAAATAAAAAAGAAACATCAAACTAGGGTTTGGCTGGCTGAATTTATATCAAACAAGTGAGACGCTTTTCCTTAAATACTATGGACATGAAGAATACCTTTCTAAGAAAAATGCTGCATAAAACTGGAAGAGCCCTTTTGGAAAATGAGAGTAGTTAGCATACGTTACCAATGAGATGTCATCGGCCGTAACTCCTATGTTTCTTACACTAAGAAAAACATTGAGGAAATTTGAAAGTAATCTAATGTTTTGGGGTGTTTTTCACACGGCTGCAGTAATAAAAAATGCCTCCGCTGTATTTTTGTATTACGCCGACTAAACCTCTGAAAGACATACAATTCCCCCATTGTTCAAATGTACTTTTAAAACTGTAGTGTAACATCTCTGGTCTTCCATTTTGAAGCACAATCCACTGATATTAATACGAACTGTGATATTAATGTGAACAGTATCATACTGGTCGGAATTATCAACAAAACCCTGGCAATACAAGAGGTTAGTTTTGCACATCTTTTTAGGGCAAAGTTAATGTTATACAATGGCACGTGTAGACAGTAAAAATGACTTTCGCAAACTTAAAAGCGCTTACACCAAGAATGACATGAGTAAAATTCCAGTTCAATCGGTGAGTTGGCTCTGTTGAAGAAAATTTGCAAAAATTAAATTGATATTTTTCGAAAATCCAAAATGGCGACCAAGGTCGTGTGACCGCACACGATTTTATTTGCAAATTCTTAAGACGTCAGAAGAAGAAAGAAAAATATTGAACTCCAGTAAGATCAATAGTGACCCAAGGCTTGCGGCTTTGGTCCTTAATAAATCCAAATCAGATTCAAATGAGTCTGGTTCTCTGATTCACCTTATAAGATTAGCTGTCTTTGGCATATATTCTATAATAAGGGCAAGCTAAAAATTACAAAGAACTATCAAACAAGTGAACAGAATACTGAATATTATAACAGGATTTCTTAAACTAGTCAGTGATTCGGAATCCCTGATGGCCTTTAGGATATTGTTGTATTCGCCCACACCAGCAACGGCCTCGTGTTTTCATAAAGAATTGTATCTTGCTCTAGGAACTTTAACAAGGTTCTGATTGGAAGAACAAAGTGAACTGGCAGGGTCATAGGTATTGATCACACTAGGTATAGATTACTTTAGCAGAAAACAAAATTAAATTTTAAGCGATCGAAGTCGATAGAAAATTCGGCGCCTGGGAGCGAGCATTTCGACGCAAATGATACATGGCTTGCATACTTTGCTATAGACTCTCCACAGTCGCTGTGCCTTGTTTTCTGCGCGCCAACGATCATGACGATGGGCCTGCATTCGAAGGCTACGCTGCACTGTGAGTACGCGCTGCCAGACACAGCGACTGTCGGTTTTTGCAAGTATATGAATATTCATAAGGGGTATGGTGTCAAAAGAAACACCTACCTAACTTGGCGAAGAGAATATATACTAGTAGCTGGTAGACCTACATACGCTGTATGATTTTATTTTTCGTTTTTAATATTAGGCTATGGTACTTGTTATTTGTTTTTGATTAACAGATGTGTGGAGTTCTATAAAGTACCCGGATCAGGCAGACATCCGACCGGTCGCTTGCAAGAACGTCCAGACTCTAGGATTCGCGTCGCGTCTCTGAAGGGCGCGCACGTGTTCCAACAGGGAAGAACGCGAATCGCAGGGTCTCTGCCAGACTAACTTCGCTATGGCAGTTGCAGCGACGCAGATGGCAAAATACTGACAGCGCTGATTTGGCGATGCACATTCCAAATGCTCTTATACAGTAATTATATAAGCAATTTTCTGAACGTTTTAATACTGCCATTGTCTTCATATATGCAATCATCTAATTAGTTCCAATGTCGATTTTCCCTGATATCTCAGTGCGCCATGTCTCCGCTTTATTCTTCTATGCCAGTTGAGGGGCCCGTTTTAATGTTAGTAAAACAACTTGTTTTGTTTTTTATTTGATTTTTACCACTGTCGGCCAACGTAAGCTCTTTTCAAATCAGAACGATGCACTACCGTCACTGAAATGCTAATCTAATATAACATCTAATGAACTTCAATTGCAGACAAAAACTCGGAATACGGTTTGTAGGTTGATTTTGCTGGTGGTCTTTCGCAGTGTCCAAGCGAATACAATAGCAGACGTATGTGTTGAAAAAGAAACTTCCCGTCGATATGATTCCTGCCTTGACACATCAACCAACATATCTCGGTGCGATAGGCAATTCCAGTGGCAGTCAAATTTATATCAATTATCCAACGAACTATACTACTTATGGAGTTGCAACTGTGACCAACACTGTCCATACTTTGGAGACTGTTGCTATGACTACCGAGAGGTGTGCCTGAAGGGATCGCACTCTAATTCTGACGACTACAACAGCTACACCGAAGAAAAAGACGTCACACCTGTGCATGTTTGTACTCAAGTTTCAGACTCAGCAACAATGGGTTTTGGATGAACCGTAAATGTCCAGAATCGTGGCTAGATGACACCATCCGTGAAAATGTGAAAATGTTACACGGTTAGGTAAGTTAACACTATGGCACTACAAAATACATTGAAGACAATCAATTTCGTCCTTGTGAAGAACCAGAAGAAAAAGTTATTACCGTCTCTTAGTAATGATTTTTTACACAAGCACAAGCTGAGATTATTAGCTATCTTAGTTAATATGCTCCAAAAAGTAAGTTGCGGTGATAGTAATTCAACAGAAAAATAATATCGTAAAATGAATTAAGGGTTCTCTTTAAATTGAAAAATATATCCTTGTTTCTTTTTTATTCATATCAATCGTCAGGTAACTACTTCTCATATTTACCAATTTGTTGTATTCTCATTGGGAATATAGATGTTGATTTGGTATTGTAAAGATTGTTTAACGTTTGTAGAATATGTAACGGTGGAACGATCATGTTCGTACAAATCGCCAAACAAGTTGACAGGTTCATTATCATTATAATTTGTTTTACTTCTGTCAACTTTATACAAAACGTAGGAAACCAGGAGAAGGGACAAATCATATTGTGATATTTTTACCTTTTACAGTCAAAGACACAATTTTGTACACCATGAAATTCATAAGCGTTTTCTTACGATGTTAATCACAAAACGAACTGAATCAGCATTGCCTTATACATTTGAAAACATGAGTAATGTTTACGGTTTCCTGGTCAGACGTTTCCGCACGACAAATTCTGCATTGATCAAAATCCTTACTGAAACTTAGGGCACATCCGGGAGAAAACTTCATTGTTCCAAATAATCACTTAAAGTATTTGAACGACTACTGAGAATTAAGTGTTTTCGCTATTCATCTCTGAAAAATATTTGTACCATTTCATTGAACAAACGAGAGCCATATCCTTTGGTAATGTTACTCCAATATCAAACCTATCCAGTAGAAATAGATAGGCTATGACTCAGGATCTTTTTAGGTATAAAACATTCAGAATGATTAACCTGACCCTTATGTTCATTACCAGGCTGGCTGTAGTTTAGAATCAATAATGATCAGATGTATATATATATGGAGGCATGGTAGTTTAGTTGAAAAGTGCTCTGCAAACACCTGAACAAGAACGAGAAAGTCCTATTCCAAGTTCTGAATTGACTGGATTTTCAATTATGTATACCGACAAAACTTATGTTTTATGGATTAATTGGCCTTTGTGTTTGACCTGTAGATCTATCCCTAAGAAGCATTCCTACGACATGGCCAGCAGGAAATGACGTCTTTGCGAATATTTACTGCGCACAGTGCAACGGAATCAAACAGGAAGAAGTTGTTTTGTGGAACATAACAGTGGATGTACACGGCGTCTGGGATATCACAAATTCCACCTTAAATAGCAACCCAGTGATGGGCATTCTGAATGAAAGTCTGAGAATGTTCGAAGACAATGCCTTGGGGATCACCATGGAACAAAATGATAGGACATATCTGCGTCCTTGTGCATATAATGCGATTGATTCATGCAAAGCATCCCTCTACGAAAACCGATCAGAACTTCAACGGGCGGAGCGTATTTGTAAATCTTACTTTTCCATAGTTACACTCTATGAATACCAAACTCCGCCGAGTCCGTTGTTATTTAAGGAACAGACTAGGTCTAAAACTTTCTATAGAAACGCCGACTGTGTCATTTGCAATCCTCGAAACTTGTATTGGATACTTCACTGTGGTAAAAGGGTGAGCAAGATTTCAGGTGGTCGGACATCGCATTCGTTGAGTCTGTTCTTTAATATTAATGTAGATGGCTACATTTCGGTGTCGGTAAGATCTAAGAATAAGGCTTGGCTGAATAACGACTTCTCTCGCGATTATCGGTGTAAAGTAGATGAATTGTTCGATCCAAGCCTACAAGGTTGTACACACAATCCAACCGTCGATGATAACGATACATCAGCAAACGATATCGTGATAAAAGACCGCCTAAAATGTCCGGTATCTTATGAACAATTCTTGTTAAACAAATCTGATTTCCGTGTAGATGAAGACACAATTATTTTCAAAGTTGGGGATGACTTGATACATAGTCAAATATTTGAAATATTCGCGAATGAGTCGATGGCATTTGTGTGTTTTCTTTCAAAGGTATCTTCGCACAAGTATGTAACATGGCTGACAGTTTCATGTTCTTCTTTGTCTGTTATTGGTCTAGCAGTGCATGTGATTATTTACTTTCGAAAACCTGCAAAGCAAAATTTCCCTGGCAAGTTGATGATCAATATGGCGTTTTCGATGTTTTGTGCGCAGTTGATTTTCCTATCGAGTATGGGTCTCAACGAAATACCTGTATTCTGTTTCCCTTTGGCGGTTTTGTTACACTACTCATGGTTGGCCAATTTCTCATGGATGGCAGTGGTCAGTTTTGACATTTATCGAACGTTCCGATCGATAAAGAACTCTCTGTCTGTAACTCAAAATGTCAAGTGGTTTGTTGGTTACTGTCTTTGCGGTTGGTTGCTGCCCGGCTTGATCGTCTCGGTTTGCATTTTTTTGGATCTAAGCCAAATTACAAAGTTTCGTGTCGGTTATGCTGAGGATGGTATATGCTGGATTCGTAGGCGTCTGGCACTCGTTGTGTTTTTCGTTTCCCCTGTTATCGCTATTGTTGTGTTCAATACGTTTTGTTTTGTCATGGCTGTTTACAACATAACAGTTTCTTCGGTAAGAACTCCAAAAAGTGGGTGGAGGAAATATTGCGGAGTGTTTGCAAAGATTTTCATCATTGCAGGATGTACATGGGTCCTCGCTCTAGTTGAAGTTTTCGTGGAAAATGCAATCCTTGGCATAATATTCAACATTACAAACTCTCTGCAGGGAGTGTTTGTATTTCTGGCGTATCATCTGAAAAAGTGCTAGCAACTTAGGTTGCATGGATAATTCACATGAAATGAATACGAGACTAAACTGACAAGTGAGCCTCTCGTCTTGTCCCTCGTACATTCAAGTGATATTTTATCTCATTTTCCCCAAAACACATAGCATTGCGCCAAAGAATTGACTACAATAAATTTTCAGTTTGTTGCAACTTCTGAGATGAGAACATTTGTTCCACGTTTATTAGAATCAAATCAAATTAAATCAAAATCATCACCAAAGAATATTTATGTCATACTTGAGGTAGAATGTGTCTCGGGGACAAATATTCAGACTCTCAAACTTTAACTACTCTTGTCTGATCTACCACTTATGGGGGCCCATTTTGGAGCTATTGGTGTAAGAAAAATGTTCAACGTCTTAGTTTTTTGAAAATCGAAAATTTTATTTCCCTCCATAGACCTCACACAGTAGTGTCGGCCATTTTGAATTTCAAATATTGGTAAATCTTGGGCAATTTGTTTCTCTGGTACCAAAATTTGCACGCCCCGATTTTTATTCTTGATTTTGGAAGAGTATGCTTGAAAGATTCATTGAGGAAAGTTTGAGCAAAAAGCCTTTCACTTTTGAGGCGCATACTGCCTTATTATTGAGAATGAGGCATGCGTTTATTAGCCTATGATAATGCATTTTAGTTTTGTGATAGCAATGACGCATTGGCACAGATTGCACCGTTCACTTGATACTCACGTCATAACTGCAATATATATTTGCACCACCGTGTTTGAAATAATCTTTTAGTCCCTGATGACACCATGGACACATTTTAAGAAACCAGCATGAAAGTTTTCTCCTCTGCATCACTTCATAAGTACATCCTGTCTGCGAATCAGTATCCAGGCATAAGTATATTAATGCCACTGTCACATACTTCATTAATGTATATTGCAATTTTGACTTAGGAAAAATATTTTTCGTTTATTATTCATGTGTTGTATTATTGAATTTATATATTCTGTAGGAATTGACCGTCATATCAGATATCATTGTAAATAATGTATCTTATTGCGTTGTATTACTGCAGTGTTTATTTTTATTGGAAAAAGTTACATTATATTGCTTTACTGATAATAGGTAGGCAATATTGTATATGAATTATATTGTTGAAGAAAAGGCTGGCTTAGCAGACCTTACTTATGTCCGTAATTCTTACAGTCATCTGTTTAAATCTTTAACTGAACTAGATGTCGTGAATTGATGAGTAGTTTGAGTTTATTGAAAGCAAATGTAGTAACTTATGAAGGCATTGGCCTTTTTAATGCAAATTGATGTAAATATGTTTTGTAACCTTTCTCATTTCGCTGTGCTATAATCGATGAGCTATGGCCAGTAGTTGTCGGAAATGGATGATTCACATTTTTGAAGCTAACGTGCCATAGGCAAGTGTTTTGCGATTTGCATTATAGAACTCAAACGTGTACGCCAAATAAACGTGCATGACTATACAAAGTAAAAGTCTGCACATGAGACATTTTAGACACGTTAGGTCGCCACTCGTTAGGTTAGCTCTTTACACGATAGGTTTGCACGATTGACATGATAGAATTTGACTTATGTTAAGATTCTAAAATGGTATACAAGTTAGACATTTTAGGCACGATAGGTTCGTGCATGTTTGGCCGGCACGTTACACAATAAGTGTACACTATCGACACGGTAGAATTTGAATTATATAGGGGGAGACTCTAATATAATGATAAACACGTTAGACATTTAAGACACGTTAGACACATTAGGCCCGTACATGTTAGGTCTGCACGTTACAGAACAGGTTTGCACGATTGGCATGATTGAACGTGACCTATGTCAAGGCCTTAACATTATATACACGTTAGATATTTTATACGTCGGCACATTACGCGACAGGTTTGCACGATTGGCATCGTACAATTCGACTTATCTTGAGATCCTAAAATGATATACATGTTAGACATTTTAGACATGTTAGGTTCGTACACGTTAGGTCAACACGTTACACGATAGGTGTACATGATTGGCATGATAGAATTTGACTGATGTTGAGAACCTATAATCATGATATACATGTTTGACATTTTAGTAAGGAGTCCAAAGACTAATTATGTACTGAAACATATAGGTGAGATCAGCATACTTAAATTAATTTCAAACATTGATGTTTCGATAGGTTTGCAACATTGTTCAATTACGGTCACAAATGACCTCACATATGTTGTAATACGTAATGTAGCTGAAGATAATTCCCAACATACCGGGGTGAAATATTTCAACATAAATCCAAAAATCCAGAACTTAGGTGCGATATCCGTTTGCTTGATATAACACTAATAGAAATATGAGATCTTCGGTGCAATTCTAAGGTAAATAAAATTGTAGTTACGATCAACATAATCTCTAACACTTTGTAAAATTTATGTTTAGATGTTCTGGTAGCCTTGTAATTACATATTTTTGGCCAGCAAATATTAAACAATTCAACGATTTATTAATTAGACGTTTTAGACAAGAATACACATTGCACAAACTGCTTTAAAGCTTAGATAATCTTAAATGTGGAATCATCAACAATGGAGGCACTTGGGCACTGCGGCACAGTAAGTGAGGCTATCCACAATTCCCCTTGATTTGTTCACTCAGACATTTTTGCTAAAGGCTTTTTAAATTTTATCAGTTTCTTAACAATTTTTAACTTACAATTTAAGTTCAGGATTATTTGTTAAAACTAGGTTCCAAAATTATTGATTATGTTTAAAATTCAAGAGTAAATTGAATGAGAAGCCAATGTTTGGAAGTAAGAAAAATTGCACACTTGTCAAGATAAAGTTATCAGCAACTAAGATGGTCTCATCATACCACCTGTCAGACATGCAAATTTCCTTTGTTACGAACATTAAAACAAATCAATACCTTCTTTTGCCAACACAGATGTAACTTATTCCCCTAGTTTCCTTGAAAATATTGTGTATGGCTGTCAAAAATCTATGTCGACAAAATTACAAAATTGCTATCTCCATCCGTGGAAAAGGGGTAGATCTTCTCATTATTCACAGTGAGAGATCAGATAATTATGATGATCAGAACTATGTTGCCAGAATTTTGAAATATGGAGCGAGTTGTTCTCTGTACAGAAGAAATTTGCTTCAGTTCAGTGAGTGATCTCCGTGTGTACAGATCATGGAGAATTGTGGGTAGCCTCACTTACTGTGTGCGGGGCAGTGGCTAGGGTTAGGGTACCGGACTCACTGTCGGAGGATGGTGAGTTCGTGACCCGGTAGGAACAGAGTAACGGACACATTATCAGAGTATGGTGAGTTCGTTACTCCAGCTTGGTGTTGTGCCCCCCCTAAAAAAACCCAACCAAACAAACAAACAAACAAACAAACAAACAAACAAACAAAAAAAGTAGTAGGTATACCTTATTCTGTAATTCCTGTTGGATGAGTAGTAAAATAAAAAGCCACAGTCTGGTGCTTTAAGAATGATCCAAGAATCCAACACTTAAGTGGAATTTGTATTTTAAATTTTCTTGAGGTATTCGTCATTGTGTTTACACTCTGATAAAGTGAAGTGTCCAAAGTCTGCTTCTTAAACTTTTGGCAAGATAACAGTTTCCTTAGTGAATGGATTAGCGAACGCCTTAAGTCGTTAATTTGATCTGTTTACTACAGCGTCCAACGGGCACCACAGCTGCAGAACTTTGTAGATAAAGAATGGGTCATTTTCATCTTATTGGTATACGAAAAGATCACACTCTAGTGACGTTAGCAAAGGCTAATTAGACTTAAAGTGCATTTGAAAGTGGTGTTATACGTTTGTATTAAGTAGAGTAAGTGTATGAATAAAGTATGTTTGTGACAAATACATGTGTTGTGACCGTTCCCTTCCTGGAAGATCGTCGTTTCATGATTTTTCAATAATGTACAGAAGGATAACCTTCACAATAATGCAATTTAGTGACGTTTATTTCCACGGCACTTGGATAGAAATCCAATTCAAAGCTATTTTCAAGGGTAATATCCTGCGGAAGGATACACCACAGCATGGGAGAAATTAGCCTACGTACCTTTGTACTGAGATTGTTATGATAAAATACTGACTTTTGAGCTCTTTAATTAACTTGTAATATGTTGTCCATATGGATCGCGATTCACGACGATCCGATTACAATATAAACACGATAAAGGTAACACTCAAGTAAAAAATGTTATACATTAATTAAAGATACTACACACATTCATATACAATTACAATAGCAGTAAACGTTTCTCAAAGCTCAAAAGTTTATAGTTCGAAAATGAAAGACCAACGAATTTAACGACGAGAGACCCTTTAGTCAGCAACCGGGGTCCGATATTTTCTGAGCCGCTTTAACGAACGTGCTGTTGCAGTCGTATCTAGTGGAGGAAGTCGCCACGAATCCGAGGACGCTGAGTTAAACGTTCGGCTGAAAACTCTTCAGGTGATTTGTGTACCGGACGATAGCCCCTGTTACTGCCTTGGAACTTGATCGCTACACCATTGCAGAGAACGCCAAGAAGGACATTGCTGTAGTCAGGAATCGATTGAAAAAGGAAGTCTTGATATATGTGAGCTTCTGGCTCCTATGTTTGACCCCCAGTACGATTTTGACTAATCATTTGGCATGAAAATGCAAAGTTTTGACGCTATATGTGCGCAAAAATGTAGCCTTTCGATCCCAATTTTACAAACAAAGAGAAAAATTGGTGCTTTGTAGTTCGAACCGTCCAGGGTACACCTGAACCAAAATCTAGGGTTAGTGCCTTCCGCTGAGGACGCACAGTTTTCAAGAGCTATGAAAGCAGAAGTTCTTGAAAATCAGGAAGAACATCTGTGTTATCTTTACTACCCTGATACGGGATTTGGGATTGTACGGTGGAAGGGCCCGAGCGGTGCGAGGGCCTATACGACAGAGGTAGGCGGAAAACCAGTATTAGAACCGGAAAGGCTTTATCATTTACCTCATGGAATAAAAATTTCTGCTCTCAATACTGCGCTATGTTATTGTGATCCGTGACACAAGACGGCTTTCAGCGTGCAGCAGCGCAGGTAGAATGGATGGGTGTGGAAATGTGTGATATATTTTACAATGCTTTCGACAAAAGGACATAATCTTGGTATAAGTAAGAGTGGAGAATTCTTCACTCTATGATGTATTTATCTCTTTATTTGGGTTTTTTTCGATTGCGAATTCTCTTGTAGTTTAGTGAGCAATCTATGTGTAGAGATCATTCCTCGGATTGAACTCTAATACTACGCAAGTTGAAACATCAATTTGACATCGACTAAGGAACTGAGTTGACTATGTGTGTACTGATGTTGTAAAAGTGAAGGGCGAGTTTGCTTTTTCTTCATCTTGAGACATAAACTTTTAGCGATGCCATGCCGCGCACGAAAACAATGTGAGAAATTAAATTGTTCGTAGCAAAATCGGGCCACATGGCCGACCATTATAACATAAAACAGATATTCAATTACGCACAAACAAATTAAAGCATTAACTTTAATGCCTTTAATACTCTAAATTGACCGTAATTATATATCTGAGCTAATTTCGTCACATTATATCGGTTTTTTTTAAGTCCTGAATAAACGACATGTTAACTACAACAAAATATCAGCCAACGACGTATATGAGCATAATGTTTTTAACCAGGCTCTCTAGGCAGTCCACCAAAACACTAGGTGACAAAGTCACAGGCACTTGTGGTTAGGTACACGGCGAAGGCCCCGATTACCTCCCGATAATCATATATGAGGGGAATTTCGGATAGAAGCGCCAGAAGACGCTGCACTATTCATCGTCCCCCGAGTATCTTTAAAATCGACCAACTTGTAAATGAGGTTGATGCTGTTCTTGGGCCGTCCTATTCAGGCAGTGTCTTTGTCAATAGCGGGAACTGAAAACTAAACTTGATCAGAACTTCTGTAGTTATACATGTAGCAGTCGTATGAAACCATAATCATGTCTAAGCCAATGAAACATCTGAGAAGAATGCAAGGAAATCTAATGAAAGTAAAACTCGACGTGAGTGAACGTTTGGAACCTCGCTTTCTCACGTCCCCAGTGCGCTGGGAGTGTGAGAACACCAGTGTGAGATCAATTTGTTCTCACACTCTGTATTGTTGCGCGAACGAACACCTCGAATGTGAAACGAATGTTGATTGGTAAATTCTGCTCAGCGCCTAGTTCTCTGTACGAATTATTGACGAATAGAACATCGCGTTATGTACAACTGGCACTATAGCAGACAGACGACTGAACCGCAGAGTGAACAGGTTGTTCTAGATTTGAGTACGGTCAGCGTCGGCAACAAATACACGGAGGATGACCGCTTTTATGTTGTAACGGGAGAATTCAGGCCATTACAAACCTATCGACATATTTTCTGGAGAAGAACTGACTTGAAAGCGATACAGTTAGCAAAAGACTTCGATGACCGAGCCATCTGCACACGAGGCTGTAGCAGACGACAGCGTCCACGCAATGTCATCAACAGATGGCCACCAGAGCTGTTTCGCAACATTTTCCTCAGATGACCTGGAGAATTTTGTGGCTGACCAACAAAACAAAATTGCCATATCGGTAATATACATGTTAACGTGTTTGATATGCGCATCAATGAAAGGAACTTCATTTTTCTGTGCGGAATGATACAAATGAAACAAGAGCAATCGAGTGCTGGTTTTCGATAGTATAAACCTACCACAATAAAATGCAATTTTCTAAAGATATTGGAGGGACGTGAGAAAAATAATCCTACACCCCAATGGGTTGGGATGGAATGTCTCACACTCGTTGGGGAATTCTGTCTCACACTCGCCTTCGGCTCGTGTGAGACAGAATTCCCCAACTCGTGTGAGACATTCCATCCCAACCCGTTGGGGTGTGGGATTCTATTATTCTCCTTCCTCTCCGATATGTGAATGGGGATCGATAAAGGCGCCCTATCGCGCCCACGAATGTAGCGCTGTAAAAGTTTGATAAAAATTTTCAGGAGACGTTTTCAATATTACAGCTGTAATGAGAAGGAAAGTTTACACCTATCAGACCCTGGAATGAACAACCATAGGCGCACGTAATACGTTAGTTTATTGATTTTCATTCTGAGCTCAGTACCTTTTAAATCGTAACAAGGGAGACTTGTTTTCCACCCATCTTGCAAACTGCCAAGTATTTTAGCAAAGTGTTAGCCGTTTTTTAGCCGTGGACACATGATCGAATTTTCAGGAATTGGATATCCGAAAATCGAAATAATCGCTACAATAAGTAGTTCCAGATTCAACCGGTGTTCTAAAATGTGGTTACTTCACATCCATTCGTCATTCAAAATAAAGTCAGATAGCCACTTAAATAGTCGCAAAATGAATACGAATTTCACCTGACCATTGTTAGCCACGGTCACAACAAAAAATTTTGTCCAATGATAGACAGTGGAGTCATTGCTTTATTAAAATTGAATTTTAGTACTGTTAAAATTCTCATGGCGTCTACTCAGTCCTAGCCCTATATACTCAACTCGTTTTATGTCTTTCAGGAGTATAAAAGGAACGCATGTTGTCGTTTTAGCATGATTGTGAAAATACTAGCGAACGTCATATCCTGTACCATCAGATTTGAACTCACAACGTAGGGCACCAAGTCACCTGGCGAAGACATCACATTCAAAACCGGTCGACTAAATCCTCATCCTTTAAAACAAATGGTTCATTAATCGAGCCAAGTTGTTACCATTCCTCTGACAGCGATTCCTCCACATACATACTATCATATCGCCCACAAACTCTTTCAAAAAGTTATTAACTTACTTGCACGTATCCTGGAGACAGACAGGAGCAGTGAAAGCGCTAAGACTAGCACGTATTTTATAGTTTGCACAAAGACTATAGGTAGCGATGTCATGAACAGCAAGTTTGATCTCGACGGTAAACGCTGCAGACAATGCTACAAAATATGATACAATCTAGCAGCGATACCGATGCCATGGTTACCAAAAGTCGTCATCTCTAAAACACCAAATATCATTTCAATTGGAGAGTCTATCCAGTGATTAAGCGTAAAATGGTGTATAATGTCTTGGGTATTGTACATGCATGTAATAATTGCAGAGTAAAAAATCGATTGTTGGATGAAAACGTTTTCAGAACAACAGTGGAAAAACTCATTCCAAACGTGCATAGAAATTGCCACAGTCAGTTTCACACATTGTTATTATTATCATTAAAGGTATACTGTCACTTGTTCCAATTTTTCCACAGTTACCATGGAAAGAGAAAATCTAAGCAATCACAGATTTTAAGTGGGTGGCCGCTTTTTAAAAACAGCGCCCTCACATGGGCATTTTTAATACCAAGGAACGCCGCTTTGACCATATATGGGCATATTTAGATTACAGGTGACTGTATACCTTTGAAAGTCAAGAAGTGAAAAGAATTATACAATATGCATAAAATAGGAGAAAACTTTTAGAGAAAAGCAATTGATTTTATGCAGACATTATCAAATTGCTCAATTACGTGTCGCAAGCCGGGAAATTTTTAATTCCTTTTTGTTAAACAGCCGAGTAAAATATCTCCTATTGAATGGCTAGTGAGTTCTTACTGGTAACTCTGCTAAAATGTCATGGACATGATCTTTTTATGATAATATGAAAGACTGAAAAGTGCGGGTTTTTTTTTCAGAAAAACGCTTTTGAACAATATAAATAAACACCTGCACCCGCTGTACATTTTGTAAGGTGCCAGTACGGTACGTACTGTGCGCGTGCCAAATTGAACGCGTGTCTTTTTTACTGGAAAACGATCTGACTCTTTGTATTCCGAGGTTTTGCACACAAATCGACCGTTTCCGTGCTAAAAGGAAAGACGTGATCTGGTCGTTTAAACGGGTCTGTGCTTTCCCATGCAACCTTGCACTTCCGCGAGATTCGCAATGGCTGTCTTGTGGCTTTAAAGTGTCGATGCTTAGTATACCAGCTTGCATGATATCTGTTTGCTAAAGAGTTGTGGCCAATATTCGTTCCATAGGAGTTGACTAAAACGTATAGAGCTTGAAACAGTATCACTATGACTGGAAAAGCCTACAGTCGGCGCCAGAGAAACTTTTTGGCGTCACTTTCTTGCTCGCGCCCGCGCGTTTGACCCAAGTTCATGTTAACGATGTAGAACTTTATACGTGTGAGCTTAGCGGTTCACTGCTCACAGTGACACACATCTTTTGTTCGGCATTTCTACATACATGGTTGGGTGAGTTGGTTTACATATGGCCAGTAGATTGTGAGCAAAGATTGCTAATCTTAGTTCTCACTAACAAACTCACAATGTTTTCAAGTCCCGCTATAATTTTGAAGCCCCATACTCATAGGAAGGCAAAATGTGGCCGATATAGTGCTTCGTCCAAAAATATCAAATCATAATACATGGGAGTCTATCGGGCAAACTATTAACATTTTCCCCCTAAAAACTATATCTCTACATTTATATGCGTGTGATAATTCATGTAAATATACTTTGTTTGAATTGGCAGGTAAAAGGTGATGTGTGTACAAAAAAAAATAATTCTTGTATTTCATCGATAATGTTGATTCACTTTACATGGTAGTCTGTGAAAAAAAACTATAAACGCGTATCTTCCAATATAAGACAAGCAATATCTGTTTATCTAATCATGAATGTACTTGATTTAGCATTGGGTGTTTATAAGTGCCAATGTGTACAAGAAATTTGATTTTGGAATTTCTCTGAACATGTTGATTCACTATACATTGTAGTCTGTGAGGAAACTACGACTATCACATAGGATATCATCTCCCGAATTGTTCGACCCGAAGCTTCCAGTTGTTATTGATGACTCTATGCACTATCCCAAATAGTTTGTATTCTGTCAAAATCCTCAAAAAATAAAAATGTACATACGACGACATGAACGTTTGGCACTGACCTAGACCCAATGTCTTGTCAATAGGAATTACATCAAATAAGTTATCTCCAAAATTGTTATTGAAAGGTTAAGTTGAAACTTTTAGTCATTATAGAAGACAGTTTTGCATAACGGAGGGGTTGGGTAAGTAGGAATATTTACAACCTAAATCTCTTGCCTCAAGGTGGCTGCTTGGATCGTCAATATATCGTTTAATAAACCCTAAAACTTGCACCCGAAAGGGCGCGCCGAAAATGGAAATGACAAGAAATGAAAGTGCCAGAAGGTATTTGAAAAGAAATTTGATATTCAATAAAGTTTCAAGTACCCCCCCCCCCTGTAATGTCATTTTTTCAGATCAGCCCCCCTGGTATATTGTAATTGTTTTCAGTCTCCCTCCCCTGAAATCCCCCTCCAGCGGTCTTTGTGAATGCAGCCTAAGCTCAGATAATTCGGGATCTCGGGATTTGTACTATATATAGTAAACTTTTCATCACACTGAGGTTATGACCTCTTTTATGACATCTTCTTAAGCTGTTGCTTAGCGACAAGCACTGTCCAATATGGTGGCTGGTGGGGGAAAGCCGCCTCGCGAGTTAACAAGTCATCACTGATGACACAGTACCCGCTGAGTTATGGAGTTTGAATAACGGTGATTGAATTACATGCTTGGTAGCTTCATTACAGGGGCAAAGGGTGAATTTGTTAAATGTTGGGAAATCACATGGTAGTGGTCTGTGGGGGTCATGTTTGTGTACTTAGGACAGTAAAGTTTTAGCTGTTGGTGTTTCCCATGGCAAGAACAATAGTTACGTTTATTTAATGAATGTGTACGAACATAGAACAAAGTCGGTTCAGGGATAGTTATGGTTCAAAAACATGGAAAAATTAAAACAAAATGGCCACATGGCGGTCATATTGGATTGGATCACGAAATAAATTAACGTGCATATATGTATGCCATAGCACTTTATCTGTGTACCAACACTGAACAAAATCAGTTTAGTGAAAGTTGACGTATGATTCAAAAACATGAAAATTCGCAATAAAATGGCCGCTTGGCAGCCATATTGGATCGTATATAAAGCGAAATAAAGTGACGTGATTTGTATGACACAGTACTTTATCCTTGCACACAGTTTGAAAAAATCGGTTCATGGGTGACAGAGAAACGGCTGCTGACGGACTGACGGACGGACGGACGGACAGACGGACGGACGGACGGACGGGACCCAATCTATAAGTCCCCACCGGACTGCGTCCGCGGGGACTTAAAAACCGAGTTTCTCGTGATTTTTATCACAAAATGAATTTAATTGTTTCCTTATACCTGCAGTGTCGATCATTCGTGCTCTGAACTTTACAGCAGTGGGTGTCTTGTACACATTTAGAGTTGAACATGTGTAGAGACTAAAACTTAGCCAAGATATATCGTTCGCGTCTAACCTAGTCTAAAAATACTGTATCAGGTAAATACTTGTCGCATGAAGATATTTAGCGTACTTGGTAAGTACCTGAACATTTGTAAATTTTCGTGGAAATTAAATCTTTTATAAAAATTTAAATTTTTTGATTGCAGAAATTATTGATATACGTGTAGAGCATCACGAGGAAGATGCCAAAAAATGAAGCCCGTTCTAAGTTGGCCGACGAACAATGGTAGAATCCAGGAATGTCGCCCTCTCTTCGCCTCTCTTCGCACAGTCTTCCGTAGATTTCGCTGTAATTAAAGTAGAGTTGAAAGTTGTTCACAATAGGATGTTATCAAGTAGACACGTGACCATTCGTTTTAAGGTTATGAAGAATTAAATTTTTGGTCAAGTGTTCCTCCAGAAAAATTTCAACCTTTATCTTTCAAAATCATGAATAAAAAACCAGGACTTCCCATGCAAATTTGGGTACCAGAGGAACAAAGTACCCAACATTTCGCTATTTATCTATATTTAACATTCAAACTGAACGTCATTCCCTGTGTTAGCTCTATGAGAAAATAAATCTAAATTTTCAATTATCCAAAAAATAAAACTCTGAAAAATGCATTTATCCCAAGAGCTTCAAATGAGCTCACACAAATGGTAGATCAGAAAAGTATTGTAAATATGAATGAGTTCAAGAATCTGTCGCCGAGGGCGCGTTCAACCAAAAGCCACAAAAATCGAGAGTTAATAAGGACGGTAACATTAAAAGTTGGCGGTTGCAGAAAAAAATAAATGGCCATGAAGTATTACGTGAATGAACAACTCACTTCACATTATCTTCACAGTTTTCTTCGAAACCATACTCTTTGAGTTTTTGCTGTAAGGTTTTGACGGTCCCTTTCCCGCATTGCTCTCTGAAACGAAATAAATGGTCGATTACAGAAAGACCATGACCTATATCTGCACAGCACTAATTCCCAGACTATACAATTTTTTCGCTCCCAGAATGCACTGCGAATATGGCAGAGTCTTTAAGAATCAAAAGAAATATGTAAATGAGTTTTCATTAATGCTGCCGTGAATTAATAATAGCCCACATGATAGAGGGTGGCGTTAGGAGTTGTGTATTTACAGGTCAGTTATACACCGAGGTAAAATAAAGTGGGATAAAAAAAGACGTTACACCTCATTGGAGCTGATGATGATGATGATGATGGTGGTGGTGGGGATGATAATGATGATGATGATGATGATGATGATGATGATGATGATAATGATGGTGGTGGTGATGATGATGATGATGATGATAATGATCATGATCATGGTCATGATGATCATGATGACCTTGATGATGATGATTTTATACTCACGTTTCAGTTTTGTCGAGCAGAAGTAGTTGCAACTTTTGTAACATGTGAAGTTCGCAAATTCGGTAGTTCAACGCTCGCCAGGATACTGAAAATTCAAATGCAATGAAAATATCGTCAGCCATGTATGGATAGTTTTACGTTTAGGGTAAAATATTGCTCTTAAACAGATCAATCCGTTCAGTTCAGTTCATTTTATTTCAGTACAAGGCCTCAGTCAATTATACATTTCAGTTAAACAAAATACACAACAGGAGATGGTCAGTGACAAAAATATAACAAAGCCAGCAAATAAAGTAATTGTACAATTATATACATGTGTTTCACTTAGAAAAAGGTTACAAAAGTTATTAAGATAAGACAGTATGGGGACACATTTCTCTTGTCTATGAAAGGATTGACGTAAATAAATGGCAAAATTTCTAATTTTTTGAATATTTTCTGAGAATAATACATGAATAAGCTTTCCTTCATATGGATAATTTACAGATAACTGAAAAATATATTGAGACCTTAAATCATTGATACTGTGGACATATAGCTCAAATACAAAATGGATTTCATTTTCGGTAACATCGACTCCATTTGTATTTTTACAATATAAACATATTCTTTGCTCACGTCATACACTTAAATGGCGACCAGTCTAAATATTTAGTTTGTGGTTTGAACATCTTTGAACAATTTTATCTCTGCCACTGAGACAGATCAATTCACATATATATGTGTGTTTCTGTTTGTGTGTGTGTGTGTGTGTGTGTGTGTGTGTGTGTGTTTTGATCGTACCTTGTTTCGATAAAGCGCCGCCTTTTCTTTTCCCACTTAACAATATTGAAACTAATCCACTGGCTTCCCCAGCAAACTGAAGAAAAGACAGTAATCAGCATTCAAGTTACAATTGATGATGTCACAATTATTATCACAAAGTTACACCGTGTAATATCCAGGAAAGGCCTGCAATTCTCCATTTTCCTAAGGGAGGTTTGTCGCATTTCGTTATCGTACAACTCGATGAGTGGTCGGGGGATTGAATTGAAGTAGTAGTAAAATTAAAGCACTTCGCTGTATGCCAATAATCGGTTTAGATATTCGCTCACACTTGGCTCGACCAAACCCAGTCTCGCTTTCCAGATCCCGTCGCTTCGCTGACATACTGTTAAAGTGCGCCACTGGTGGTCATGGTCGTCGCTCACGTTTTTAAGTGACTGGCCAGTAAGTTCTTCACTCCCAACCGCTCGCGGCGCACTTTACCATGATTTTAATAGCGAAGCAAAAGAGTCTGGAAGGTGGGACTTGACGAAACTATAAACAACCATCTTTTCATAAATAGACTCGAAAATTTAGTCATCGCTCTTGGCCACTTAATATTATCATGCAAGTATACCAGAAAATGATAAACAACAAAAATTTCGTATCCAATGCCAAAAAAATAATAGCAAAAGATGAAAGTTCTTTTCTCTATAGCTCTCATACTAAGTTTGTACAAGCTCAGTGCCAGAAAATCATTGTAAGACTGTGATAGATCGTCTTGAGGCATTTTTTACCCAAACATTTAACAACGCTGTCTCTGACATGTTTGGTTAGGGCGCTGTCAAAAGGGCGATAGGTTCATGTGGCTGAACGCCAGTCACCTGAATGTGAACCAGCCTTGAATTGACACCGCATATTGAAAAGCCTAACATCGCAATTGCGGGAGATCTCGTCTCAAAAACGAGGAGCATGCGCATACGTTACCTCCAAGGAGGCTTGATTCCAAAAGGCGCCAACCGAAGACTTGCTGAAGACTTTGCAGTCGTCGCACTTTTCCAACTCTCCGGCCTGATTGCACCATTTCAAATCATCCAATAGACAGCCGGTAAAAGTATACTCAAGGTTGATTACGTGACAGCTCTCAGTATAATTCTTTATCATCGTTCCGAGA
Organism: Ptychodera flava; assembly: GCF_041260155.1. NCBI lineage: Eukaryota > Metazoa > Hemichordata > Enteropneusta > Ptychoderidae > Ptychodera > Ptychodera flava. Next base: position 36,564,186 of record NC_091930.1, read on the forward strand.
ACATCTTTACCTGACCACAGCAGCGTCTAAGTTGAAAAAAAAAACAACAACTAAAAAAAAACCGTTGTAGTACATTCGCAATATCAACAGGAAGCGTGCGATCGGGCATATCGCAAATATAGGAAATAATCCAAATATAATGTTAAGGGAGGTTTATATGAAGCATGTCCCTTTTTACCCATTTAAAAGTCTTATGAAAAGTCCAACACCAATGCACTAGCAAGATAATCAGATTCTTCGAAGCCAGAATGGTGTGATCTTCGGTGAAAAACAAAATTATTCTACTCATGTGACTTGAAACATATCATACGAAAACATGCACATTGTGTGAAGATATATAATGCGAATTAACTTGGGTCCACGCCTCGAAACTGAAAGACATAAGCTTTTACTCGATGTTTCCTCAATAAAACTTTCAACCATTCTTTCTCAAAATCGCGAATAAAAATCAGGGGTCACGGTGCAAAGTTTGGTACTGGAGAAGCAGATTACCTAAAATTTACCGATATATGAAATTGGAAATGGCCCGCCATCCCTGTGTTAACTCCATGGGTAGGATAAATTCCCAATTTTCACAAAACTAAATAGGTGAACACTATTTACTCCATTAGCTTCAAAATGATGCGACATAAATTCGTACATGGTTTACATATGTAACTAAAGCAAAATATCTCTCTAGATCAAAACGAATTTGAAAGCGACAAAACGGCTTACATAAGTAGAGGTGGTCACATGTTTTTAGTTTGTCATTTTAGTGTGACATCGTTGCAACATTACAAACAAAAAACAACTTATCAGACATTACACGAAATGATGAGTACTTATAAGACCCTCCAGTATATTCAAAAAGAAACAGAATGAATCTAACAGTAGCTAGACACATGTCACAATACCTTATAGAGGTTATTTATCGCCATAATTATTGGGCAATGTCACAAATAATAAATTCGGAGGAACTTTTGTTACAGATTCATGTCACACCGCCTTATTTGGAAGACTGTTTGCTAGGTTCATTGAAAATTCATTTATATTTTGTAAACCCTTTGAGCACGAAAGTCAAATTTTGTCATATTTATCATATGTACACCAGTCAATATATATTCCTAATTTTTGCTAAAATTTTGATAAAAATCGGTAGCCAATGAAATGTGATGTCCATTTCATCCAAAATTATGAAAAAATATACATAAAATTCATATTTAATCGTGAAATTGTTGCCTCAAAATTTTTGGCGGGAAAAATTATAGCGCTTAAAGCATTATCTTTATCATATATTCATGTTACAGTACCTTATCTTTGGGGATTGTTTGCTGTGTCTGTCGGATGTACTCTGAGTATTGATCGCTCGGCAGGTCACAAACATCATCTGAAACTGCCGGGATACTATCGTTGAAAGTGTTCCAGATGTATTGACAGTTCCTTCAATGAAAGAAAATCGTCTATTTATAGTAAGATTGAATCCTAAGTTATTGACTTGTTGGTCATTTAGGTAGTTGAATAGAACATTTCAAAATTCTTAACTGATAAACAACCTTTAACCCTTTGAGCGCCAAAGTCAATTTTTGTTGTCATTATATTTTTTTTTTTAGATTTTTGCCAAAATTTTGATAAAAAACTATAGTCGAGGAAATGTGAAGTCCACTCGGTCCAAAATTATCAAACAATTCATGGAAATAGGTAAAATGTTGCACAAAATTTATAGTAGGAAAAATTACAGCACTCAAACGGTTAATACGACAGCGACCAGTATGGCAACGTCAAGGTGATATTGTGTTCTTTGTAGGTGAGTATAATTTAAGAAATGAATGCAGACTTGGTTCAGGTTGGTGAATTTTGAAAAAATAAAATCATTTGCAACATTTCGCTAGTTTGTCTATTTCATACAAACCTATTTGAAATTTGGCAGCCCAGGTCAGTTTTTTCCGTGCGATCGGAAGGCGTTCTTACCTTTGAGTCTGCGCAGTAGTGAGTTTGTTCCGGTGAAATTCGCATGCGTCGTACCGCCACTCACACGTTCCATATGAAACAGAACACAAATCATCGCGTTCAACCCGCTCACTCGTTCCCAAATCACAAATTTGAGCCAAAAATGGTTAAACGAGGCAAAACATGGCGGTAAAACAGGAGTGGAGTATGTTTCGCGATGTTTCAATGATCTAAAAGATAGTGGACATCAAGCATCACATATCAAAGACATGACCATATTATGCAATATTAATTACAATATTCGTGTTGGGCACCATGTTGAAATTTAACTGCAATCAATTTAGAAGGCATACTCACATTTCCCGTCACAAAAACTAAAACAAGCCTAACCAAAAACTAAAAGAAGCATTCAATCACACAGAAACTTGAAAACCACAAAAATGAATTTTAATTTTTTTACCATTTCTTCTGCGTTTTATTGTCGAATAGCTGGCACCTGCTGGTAATCGTGCACTTAAGGCCGCTGTCCTCTGCTGAATAAGAAAGAGAAAGCGAAACAGAAAAGGTCAACTCTGTGTTATGGGAGAGGGGCGGAGAGACAGGAAGAGGAAGAGCTTTTTTGTACTATGAACTCTGGCACGTTTAGATCGATTTACGCTCCCCACAGAGCTAGTACGGTAGATTCAAAAGCAGTTCTTTATATCAAATACAGGCCCAAGGGCTTCTCCAATCTAACATAATATGCAGTGGTTTTTTGCTTGTACTATCCCTTTCAACTCCAAATTTTGATGGAGTCCTCTTGTTTCTGGGAGTAAATTTGGGCCGCCGAGGAAAGAAGTGTAAGTGACGTCAGCGCGTTACTTTACATATTCAACGACATTGGGAAAACTTGTTAAACGTATCACTATTGGTGGAAACTAAAAGAACTAGTGTTGACTTCATCGGAAATTCAGATATGTGAAATCTTGGAACTTGAAAAGAAACTCCTTGAGAAACGGCAAATTTCTTTTCTCTTTTTCATAACTTTGTATTAAAAAAGTCTTGGAAGGGTGATTGAAAAGACTGCGTCAACGTAAACTTGCCGTCCAGTGAATTTTAGCATTTCCTGGGGAAGGGGGCTCAAAAGACCGACAGATCCTCACACACGGCAGAAATTACATTGCCTGAAAGGATATCACAGGCGCAGTGAACAATTCTGCAGAGCACAGCATGGTCCCTACAAGGATTGTATGAGAAGTAAACACAAGGCTCTATTCTGAGTCACACGGTTTTGTATTATCGAAACACTGGTTTCAGTCCTTGGACTTCAAAACAAGAACAAGACTAATTCAATACGCGTAAACCCAAAGCTTGCAAGCGAAGACAGAACAAACAAAGAGTTAACATTGTCTTTTATCCAGGTAAAAACAGAAAGTACTTCAGAAGTAGCCCAACGTATGATCTATGTACGTGTTCTCGCAGTTACACCGCCCTCACAGATGGTAAAAGAAAACCAGCATATCTGTACACCTAAAAAACCATAGCACAAAACCAAATTTTGAAAACATTTAACTACTAATTGACGTCACGATCAGGAGAACGAGGTTACATGAATTTTGACAATTCCGTTGTATTAAACATTAGCGTCAAAGTTAGCAAGGCTGGTCACAATCTTGGACAATGCCGAGAGATAAAGTTGTTCAACTTGACATCAGATATCTTCAACCGCGTTACATAAAAAGCAGACGACAGGAATTAACCCATGAAAAATATGTCAAATTATATAAGTCCAGCGGCAGCTGTAACAAAGATTAAATATTCGCGCCTTGTCCTGCAAGCTTCCATTTGACACTTAAATCGTAAAGAACGGGACATGTCAGTTCACGGCATGTTTGCTCTATGGAGAAGTATTCCATAAAATATCTACAGTTAAAAATTGAGTGTTGACTCTTCAACTGTCGTGTTCTTAAAGAGTCGGTCGGATAATCTATGAAGGCATAGGATAAAACTCACCGACGACGGCAGCACCGAGTGTCCATGAACAAAAGAGTGACGTCCCCACAGCGATCGCGAGGACAGCGCGTCTCAAGCCAGCCATGTCGATCAGAGTCTGTGAGAATAATGGGGGAGGAAAGCAGTACTCTAAAGCAATAGAGCGATATTATTGGTACGCTTGGCGTTATCTCATCGGAACAGACACGAATTTAAAGTGAAAGTAGGTCACCGATTTACGATATTGCCAGGAAATAACAAATTTCACAAAAAGATTTCGTATCTGCAGTATAGTTAAATTTCAAAAATTTCCGCTGTTTACCCCTTCGAGCAGGAACTTCGAAATGCGATATCGTCGATGGGAAAATCCGGCTGCAGTGTGAAACAGAACAAAACTTTTGCTAAGGGCGCCTTTAATAAATTCTTTGTTTGCCGTCCGCGTGCTGGTAGGTTTATTAAGAAAGCAAACACAAAGTTAACACTATTATAAATAAAATTATCATTTTTTTGCAAAAGAACCAAATAAAAAACGAGCTTATGTTAATGCACTTGTGTTTCTTGTGTATGTTAGTTCTTTATACTTCGGCTGTCTGCTAGGTTTTTCAAAAATCTAAAGACGGCAAACAAAAAAATTCTTTAAATGGCCTACATCGTTTTCCTGATGTAATGTCATAAGCTTCTACATCATAGACCGTAGAGGGCGAAGACTGTCTACGTCTACACCTACGCAACGGGCATGCTCCAGTTAGAACAATGTATTGTGACCCGAAGTATTAGTCACACGGGATACACCATTAAATCTCAGGAGGGATTGGCCAGAATTATAACGACGACTTTACTTGACATGCAATTTTTTAACAGAAGTCAATACTTCTACATTCTAACGTCAATATTTCTTTCGCTCAGACCCAAAAATGTAAGAATAGGTTTGAATGTTTGCTGTGTAGATATTTGCTCCGTCTCAGTCGTTATCCCTCAGAAGGGCTCGAAATTAACTTTTTACCCGGGTAGTCCCATTGGGCTACCATTTTCTGAAGTTGTAGCCCAGTGACAAGGTCTGGTAGCCCATGCATGAATGAATAGGTTTTTTTGTGAAGGATAGTTTTATTTATATATAGACAATGAAAGATTTAGTTTGCATGATTCTATCCAGGAAGTGAATTTTCTAGTCATTTGACATCAATACCTGGAGATCATAGCCTTAGGAGAACGGTATAGCATGTGTAGTGGACAACGGTGACGCCTCAAAGTTTGACGACCCATTCACACATACGTAGAGCTTATGTACAAATTTTGATGTTCGGCATTACAAAGACTTTTCACTCAGCACGTGTAAACATAACATGGCTAAAATAGAATGGCCTTGAATTTCAGGATGACAACTTGGTACAGTCATGTTCCTAATACTTTCGTGGCAATTTTGGCTATATTTCTCCACCATAGTACACTATCATGGGATGATCTCGTACACTTCGGAAAGCGTAATTTGTGGATGGCTAACAGCTTTTTCTTTGCAGTTTAAATAACTTTGTGTTTAATTGTGATTAATTCATTGTGATTAAATAACTATGAAAATGAATTTTCATTGGCCATCATTTCCAGAGCCTGTCATCCAAGTACATCAGTTCAGATAATGATATTTTATGGAAAGTTTGTCGCAACAAATTCGACTGCACTGTTGCCTTTTATTTGTATGAAAAAGTCATAGTCTGGCCTTTCTGTGTCCAGCTGGGTTGACTGTATGAGCGTCGGTCATCTCACAGCGATCAACATCATGTCGCCCACTAAGTAATTTCATGTCCCAGGCTTTGGTAGTCCGTGTGGGCTACCATTTTATGGGTTTTGGTAGCCCCAGAGAAAAGTTGGTAGTCTGTGGACGCGGGACTACCGCTAATTTCGAGCCCTGTGTAAATCATCATAACTTACTTCCAATCGTATTGAATGATGTGTTTTAATGTTATATATATATATATATATATATATATATATATATATATATATATATATATATATATATATTATATATAATGATTTTTTTTTTTTTTTTTCAAATATATGGCTAATGATTTGAAAATGCTAATTTTTGTAAAGATGGGTGGAAATATCACCAATTAATATTGAGTCCAACATAAAGAAAGATCCCCATGAACGACACTATTGTAGTTGTTGAAAATTAACTCTGTAGCCGAAACAATGTGTGATAGTAAGCTGTAGTCAAAGTTATGGCATGATTCATGATCCAAGTCATTCATGGCGATACAGTGTCTTGCATTTCCAGTACATCTAGTAATTCTACAAATTCATCATCGTCTTCTTAAACAGTTTGTCATGAGTAAAAGGGTTGCCACAGTTATAGCTGCCTTGCGCATGGAAGATTAAGGGAGCGTTCAGTTTTTACGGCTGGGGGGGGGCCGGCAAAATCTTGTCGCCGGTGTTCAAAAAAATATAGACCCCCCCTGCATTTTTTGTGAAACAAAGATGACCCCCCCCTTTGTCAGACGAAAAAAATTGATGACCCCCCCCCCCCCCCGGCTTAAAAATAACTAAACCCATACGTCAAATTTACCCGCATGGTTTGGATTTGAACGCCGGTACGCCGCGCACTTTCTTCGTGTAGCAGAGATGCCAGTGCACAAACTTCTCAGCCACATCCATTGAAACGTCTGTTAATTAGGACGACTGTAAGGCAATTTTTAACTTCATTTCAATAGACAACTCATGTCCATGGACATTGTATAAAGTGAACTTTATTGGAGTGGTTCGCCAAAGGCAGCCCTCCGGTTAAGAGGGTCATGGGCCATTACGTAAAGTCAACTTATTCTAGTGGGCCACCGGTACCACCGGTAAAGAGGGTCGATCATGGCTATTGCATAAAGTAGACTTTACTGGACAGGGCTGCTGAAGGCGCACGGCCATTAAGATTGCCGTGGGGTATTACATAAAGTCAATTTATTGGAGTGGGCCGCCGCAGGCAGCCCGCCGGTAAAGAGGGTCGATCATGGCCATTGCATGAAGTAAACCTAATTGGAGTGGGCCGCCAAAGGCGTCTGCCTGTTAAGAGGGTCATGGGTAATACATAATGTACATTTATTGTAGTGGGCCGCCAAAGGCGGCCCGCCGGTAAAGAGGGTCGATCATGGCAATGGCATAAAGTGAACTTTATTGTTGGTATTATGTTTTTGAAAATGTGGTGACCCCCCCTTTCTTACCAGTGAAAAAGCGATGACCCCCCCCCCCCTTTGCGGATTCCAAAATTTTGATGACCCCCCCTGGATTTTGCCGCCCCCCCCCCCCCCGGCCGTAAAACTGAACGGTACCTAATTTGACAGCAGACACAACTGGTGACATGTAAGAAGAGAAAGCAAACTCCACACTTCGTTCATATCTTATAGTTGTTTGAATTTTGTGTATGTTATGTTTGGCTGTTTTGTGTAAAGTGTTGATTTGCCATGGCGAGACGTACCCCTAATTTACGTATCCTGCCCTGAACCCGCACTGACACTGCGATCCTTTGATGCTACCTTTCGAGAATAGAGTTGTCTTCATCAGTCGCTTAAAATTCATTTTCGGTTGGTGAAACGTGTGCACTACTTGACCACGTTGTTTCACTGAAGTTAAGTTTGTCCAAGTAAGGAAGCTAGAATGTCTACCGTTTCGGTCTGGTTGTCTTGTAGGTTTTGTTTGGCATAGGTGTAACACTTATATTTCTGTTTCATATGTATGTGATTAGGCTACGTTCACAAATAATGGTGGTAAGGGGCGGAGGAATTCGGGCTGGAATCGAAATTTTGAGGGATAGTAGAGGAGCACTTGAAAGTTTTGATCTGCCTATAGGGGACCTGAAAATGTTTTGGTTCCCTTTTACTTTTGCGATTCAACGGTTTCGAAAACAATTCAATGAAAATCGAATAACAATTAAATGTCACCCCATTGTTCTAAAGTTAGTAATAATCAAACAAGGTCTAGAATTACTTTTACTTTTTAATTTTACTACATTACTTTTATCTCGAACCTTGTATTTTGTATCGTATTGTTGTGGCATAATTGTTCTAATGTATCGTAATGTTTCGCCTTTAACAAATCCTTGAATGTTGCCGTTTGATTGCATGAACTGGAATCTGGTATCTGTTGGTTTGTTGTGTGTGTTCTTAAGTCGAGAATGTTAATTTGTTGCATCGATGACCTTCATAGATAATGAGGTCTAAAGATGTGATTTTTTGAGAAGAGCTTTCGAAAATTTCAGAGTAGGATGCATTATTTATGTTTGATGTGAATTTATTTAGCTCGTGTTGGGTTCCAATAAAAATCATACATTGTCTCTGAATCTCAGTCAGAGCATTTTTTGTCCTGTGTGTTGCTGAATTATTCTTATTTTGTATATAATTTATTCTTATTTTGTATAATGTAGGCATTATTCATATTTATTGCACAATTTTATGAATATTAAAAAGAAATCACGATATTCGCGATTTAAATAAAATATTCAATAAGAATATTTTAGATACGTGTTTTGAATTCATAGTTCTAGTCTACATGCCAATAGCTTTCATTTGATACATCACTCGATAGTTTAAAAGCAAGTGAAGAGTACATAACAATGGATTTTTATAATTTTATACAAGACTCATGCAAATTAGGTACCCGTGTGCATTATGCAAATTAAAGAATTACTGCTCTATTTTGCAGCTGCATATCGTCAATTTTTGTGAAGCAGAGGTAATAGGCTTTCAATCGATGTATAATGTGGCTGTATCATGTAGTTGTATGTGTTAAAATTATTGAAATATCTTTATTCAAAAGGGGAAAATATATTTTTTTATATAATTGTGAAAGACATTCAATAAAATCATTTTAATATCTCTTTGGGTATCTATTTTGTATTCTACATGCAAATACCTTTCATTTGATATATCACTCGATAGTTTAAAGTATGCTTAGAGTAGTAAATAAATTCCTAATTTTATATCATATTTCTGTAATTTGCGTACCCATGTGAATTATGCAAATTGGGAGCTACGGCCGTACTTGACAGCTCAACATTGTCAATTTTCTTGAATTACAGATAATAAGCTTTCAAATGACGTACGATGTGGCTGTATGATGTGGCTGTATGTATTAAAATTTTTAAAATATTGTTATTCAAAAGGGGAAAATATTTTTTCAATATAAATATGAAAATATTTCAGTGAAATCAATTTAAATATCTCTTTGGATATCAAAGTTGTATTCTACATGCAAATACCTTTTATTTGATATATCACTCGATAGTTTAAAAGTATGTTTAGAGTAGTTAACAGTAAATTTCTGATTTTACATCGCATTTATGCAAATTGGGCACCCGTGTAAATTATGCAAATTAGGGGCTATGGCCCTAATTGACAGCTCAACATTGTCCATTTTCATAAAGTATAGATAATAAGCTTTCAAATGACGTATGATGTGGCTGTATGATGTGGCTGCAAGTGTTAAAATTTTTAAAATATTGTTATTCAACAGGAGAAAATATTTTTTTCTCAATTAAATATGGACATTTTTCAGTGAAATCAATTTAAATATCTCTTTGGATATTCATGTTGTATTCTACATGCAAATACCTTTCATTTGATATATCACTCGATAGTTTAAAAGTATGTTTAGAGTAGTTAACAATTAAATTTCTAATTTTATATCGCATTTATCCAAATTAGATACCCGTGTGAATTATGCAAATTAGGGGGGTATGGCCCTAATTGGCAGCTCCACATCGTCAATATTCTTAAAGTAGAGATAATTAGCTTTCAAATGATGTATGATGTGGCCGTATGTAAGGTGGGTACATTAAGTGTGAAAAATAGGTGAGTCTGCCGCTCGCCTATATGCATATAAATATCAAATTACTTCAAGTATTGAGTATATTTTCTGTAAATGAAGGTTCTAAATCGCAACTTTTACGTAGCACATTGTAAACCATGTTAACGCCGGGTTAAAATACTGTTTTGCTCACGTGTTTACACACGTGGGCATATGTCGCAGCGATGTCTGTCTGTCTGTCTGTCTGTCTGTCTGTCTGTCTGTCTGTCTGTCTGTCTGTTGGTCCATTATCTCAAAAACGGCTTATCAGATCAGAATCAAATCTGGTACATATATTCAGTTAGCAAATGGCAAGAACTGATTAGTTTTTGGTGGGTGTGGCTTGCATAGTTTTTGCTCATTTGCGTAATTAGTGATTTTAGAAAAAATGGATATATATTAAAAACGACTACACACAATTTGATGAGATTTGCTACAAATGTTGATCACACCAAGATATATCAGCAGTGGGAACCATTAAGGGGTGACATGAAAGATAAATGCTAATTTGCATATTTAATGAACTTTCCTAACTAGGGATATATGTCTGATTTGACTCAATCAAAATTAACCAAACTTGGTATGTATATTAAAGATACTATGATTTAACATTATTGAAAGTCATTAAGCGTTTTAACTTCAGCCAATTCCTAATTTGCATATTTCATGAACTTTGTTAATTAGGAATATATATTTGAAATGACTGGACCAAAGTTGATGAAACTTGCTACATGTATTGAAGCCACTATGATACAACATTTTTGAAAGTCATTAAACATTTTTACTTCAGCCAATTCCGAATTTGCATATTTAATGAATTTTCCCAATTAGGGATATATATCTGAATTAACTTGATTGTAGTTGTTCAAACTTACTATATACATCAAAGATACTGTGATATAACATTATTGAAAGTCAAAAGACATTTTTACTTCAGCCAAAACCTAATTTTAATATTAAATGAATTTTCATAATTAGGGATATTTATCTGAATGGACTTGATCAAAATTGATGAAACTTGCTATGTACATTAAAGACTCTATAATACAATATTATTGAAAGTCATCAAGCATTTTCTCTTCAGCCAATTCCTAATTTGCATATATAATGAACTTTCCTAATTGGAGATATATACCTGAATTGACTTGACCAAAGTTGACAAAATTTGCTACACATATTGCAGATACCATGATACAACATTACTGACAATCACTAAGCATTTTTACTAAAGCCACTTCCTAATTTACATATTTAATTAACTTTGCTTATTAGGGATATATACCGGGATTTACTTGATCAAAGTTGGCAAAACATGCTATGTACATTGATGATTATACCAGGTACTAGGTCAAAACAATATCGAAAGTCATTTCACATTTTCATGTCAGCTAATTTATAATTTGCATATCTAATGAGCTTTCACAGCTCGGCATATATGGCTTGAAGGACTTGGCCAACGGTAATTACACTTGCTAGATAAAGTGGTGATACAATAAGAGCAGTCAAATAACTTTAATATTTTTATTTCAGCTAATTACATATTTGTATACTTCATGACCTTTTAGAATTAATCGGCGGTGATTATTGTTCATTATGTTGATCATAATAATTTCAATGAAGTTTCAAACATGTGGCAAAGGTTCAAATTTACACATAACTTCAATATATAATGAAACACGTGAGCATTTACAGTTCATATCTGGTTTATGTATGCTCTAATGCGATCACTCAATTTCTCTGAGATGCTCTTCAAAGCACGCGCACATATCAACTTTCATAAATGTAGATGGCTAAAGCATGCTATTGGCCAGTATAAAATATAAATGTGTATAAATGTTATCTTTCCTTTCAATGATATTCCAATTAACCCGATCTCATATACGAAGAGTCCGGCTGATACTCTGATCAAAATATGTGGAACTTGCAACGGCTCAGGTTGCATTTTCATCTCCAACTGTGAGTCCACTATTTACGTAGCCTATTCCGTGATGAAGCTGAGGGTCTACTTACTATCTAGAACCTCGACGCCTTCGTCCATACTCTAAATGCCGGAGTCGAGGTTCTGGACTAGAAGTTTACACAATTAGGGGAGAACCATTTGATTTCAGGGGGTCGGAGGAAATGGGTATGGCAGCAATTTTTTTCCCGCCACTGTGGCAGCATTTTGTTTTTCTATTGTCTGTCCTGCATTATTTTTTTTCCACATGTGGAAGCATTGCAAATATTTTTTCGAGATTTCCAGGTTTTTAACATGCGGGGTCTTGAGTTTATTACATGTCACTGGTTAACAACTGTATAACAACGAGTTAACGAATAGTAAGTACCCTTTGTGAGGACTGGACAGATGACATTGAATTAGAGGACAGAGCTTGTGTAAAACACGGTCCCTCCACTTTTGTGGAGGGACCGTGTGTAAAACAAAAGATTGTCTCTAAAATAATTCTTTATTGAAATTAAATAGTAAAAAACTCCAAAAACCTTCCAGAGCACCTTTCCAGTGGATATTGTGGCGATATTAAAACAACAATGCCCCTTTGATGTGAGTAGAAACGAGTCGCACTTTACAGTCAATACGTCTGTTATTTCAAAAGTTTACGAGAGGTAACTGGTAAAAAATCCATGAGGAGCTGACTGATCGTCTGAGTGTTCTACTCCAGACCACAGGCGTACGGAATTTTTCCTAGATGTATACTGTATACAGTACCGAGGTTCGGCCTTCGGCCTCACAGTACAGTGTCAGTCACTTGCCATCCGACGACGATCTAGGAAACATTCCGTACGCCTGTGCTCCAGACCACTCTGAGTTGCTTTCCTTCACGCAAGTCTATCGAAAACATCTCTATTTACATTTTCATCGTCATGCTTTTGATCATGACCACGTTTATTGCAACATAAACCATGAAATGTGTTTGCCAGGACGTAGCATACACCAAAAGCCTTTTGCCGAAGAGTTTGACCTAACTTCTGTTGTGTGTTTGTATCACAGATATATACTGGCAACAGAGACTTTGGACTTCCTCACGTATTTTTTGCTCACGTGTTTACACACGTGGGCATATGTCGCAGCGATGTCTGTCTGTCTGTGTGTCCGTGTGTCTGTCTGTCTGTCTGTCTGTCTGTCTGTCTGTCTGTCTGTCTGTTGGTCCGATATCTCAAAAACGGCTGATCAGATCAGAATCAAATCTGGTACATAGATTGAGTTTGCAAATGGCAAGAACTGATTAGTTTTTGGTGGGTCTGGCTTGCATACTTTTTGCTCATTTGCATAATTAATGATTTTAGACAAAACGGATATACATTAAAAACGACTGCACACAATTTGATGAGATTTCCTACAAATGTTGATCACACTAAGATATATCAGCAGTGGGAAGCATTAAGGGGTGACATGAAAGATAGTTGCTAATTTGCATATTTAATGAACTTTCCTAATCAGGGATATATATCTGATTTGACTGGATCAAAATTGACCAAACTTGGTATGTACATTGAGGATACTATGATTTAACATTATTGAAAGTCGTTAAGCATTTGAACTTCAACCAATTCCCAATTTGCATATTTAATGAACTTTGCTAATTAGGGATATATATTTGAATTGACTGGACCATTGTTGATGAAACTTGCTACATGTATTGAAGCTATTATGATACAACATTCTTGAAAGTCATTAAGCATTTTTACTTCAGCCAATCCCGAATTTGCATATTTAATGAACTTTCCTAATTAGGGATATATATCTCAATTAACTTGATTTTAGTTATTGAAACTTGCTATATACATCAAAGATACTGTGATATAACATTATTGAAAGTCAAAAGACATTTTTACGTCAGCCAATTCCTAATTTGCATATTAAAGGAATTTTCATAATTAGGGATATATATTTGAATTGACTAGATCAAAATTGATGAAACTTGCTATGTACATTTAAGACACTATAATACAATATTATTGAAAGTCATTAAGCATTTTCTCTTCAGCCAATTCCTAATTTGCATATTTAATGAACTTTCCTAATTAGGGATATATATCTGAATTGACTCCACCAAAGTTGACAAAACTTGCTACATATATTGAAGACACTATGATACAACATTATTGAAAATCATTAAGCATTTTTAATTCAGCCAATTCCTAATTTACATATTTAATGAACTTTGCTAATTAGGGATATATACCGGGATTAACTTGATCAAAGTTGGCAAAACATGCTATGTACATTGATGATTATACCAGGTACTAGGTTAAAACTATATCGAAAGTCATTTCACATTTTCATGTCAGCTAATTTATAATTTGTACATCTAATGAGCTTTCACAGCTCAGCATATATAGCTTGAAGGACTTGGCCAATGGTAATTACACTTGCTATATAAAGTGGTGATACAATAAGAGCAGTCAAATAACTTTAATATTTTTATTTCAGCTAATTACATATTTGTATACTTCATGACCTTTTAGAATAAATCGGCGGTGATTATTGTTAATTATGTTGAAGATAATAATTTCAATGAAGTCACAAACATGTGGCAAAGGTTCAAATTTACACATAACTTCAATAAATAATGAAACACGTGAGCATTTTCAGTTCATATCTGGTTTCATTTAGCCCGCCGCGAAATCGATAGTTCTCAGTTTACAAAGTTGTCGGTCACGATTATCAGGATCATGTTACTTTCAAAAGGCTGAAAAGGTCAACCCCACCACGGATGCCTTGGCGGGTTTGTTCTTTTGATGACTCACATAGACGCACGCTACCCCGCCACAGATAGCTGCGTTTCCACACCTAGCAATGGCAGTGCTCCAAGTTCCTTGTTTTTGCTTAATTACCGGTGCTAGTAGGGGAATAGGGCGTGGAATCGCCCTACAGCTTGCAGAGAATGTTGGCGACAATTCACTGCTTGTTCTGACCGCTCGCTCTGACGAAGGATTACGGGAAACCAGACGATGCGCTCTGGTGCGCCGTTCTACTGGTATAAAGGTGCGAACAGTAACCGCCGATCTCGGTGAGTTGAACTCTTTATCAGCAAATCTAACAAGCCTGTTCGCTGCCGTCGACGCAAAGAAATTTGAGCACTCGATACTGATACACAACGCGGCTTCCCTCGGCGATCCGGCGAAATTAGTCCGTCAAATGAACAACCCGCAGGAATTACAGGACTATTTCGGTTTGAACTTGACCTCTGCGATATGTATGACATCGAAGTTTTTGGAGATCTTCAAACCTTCCGCTGGCAGGCGTATTTCAGTGATCAACGTGTCTTCCGGGGCCGCGCACAGGCCGATGAGGTGTCTGTCCACCTACTGCTCTGCTAAAGTCGCTAGAGAAATGCTTTTCAAAGTGCTTGCAGCGGAAGAGCCGTCCGTTCGGGTGTTGAACTACGGGCCCGGCCATGTTGACACCGACATGCACTGGCATCTGCGGCATAACACTGGTGACCCTGACATGAAATACCAAGCCAACACGGCCTTTGCTAGCGGAAAGATCCTGACTCCAGTAGGAACTGCGGAAATTTTGATTAAGATCTTGGAGGACGACTGCTACGAAAATGGCAATTTTGTAACAGTGTACGATTACGTCTGAGACAACACATACATACATACATACATACATACATACATACATACATACATACATACATACATACATACACACACGCGCGCGCGCGCTTACATATATATATATATATATATATATATATATATATATATATATATATATATATATATATATATATATATATATATATATATATATATATAATTCGACATAAACTGTAAAATAATTTCCGTATATCGAAGTACTTATATTAACCTGGTCATAGGGGACAGGGTGCCCGTTTGTCATCCAGAGGGGCCATGCGTTACTAGTTCCTCCAGCAGGGAAAGTCTTAGAAAAAACTACCACATGACGTCATGTATCCAAGCCCCTCTACTCGTCACATGACGTGTTCCGGCAAATCTGACACACACACACATATATATATATATATATATACTGAAATGATTTTACAATTTCATCTCTATAGCGTTGTTTCGAGAGCCTCTGTAGACTAACTTGTCAGGAGACTAAACTAATCTGAATATACAGCTGCAAGGATTACATATAACTCTTTGTGCAGATGGTGGAATATTTGTTGAATTTGATGAATATTCAATGAATATTCATCTACGAGGAGATAAGTCATTTATATATCGCAATGTATTTTAAAGTTAGTTGTTGCATATAGTATGAATGCCTTGCTTCTGTGTCGGCATGAGGACATAAGTTCGTTTGTTGAGCGTATAACATTCTAGTTGGCATATACCTCATTATGGATGAATCATTTGACATAACACATATATTTATTTATTTATTTATTTATTTATTTATTTATTTATTTACTGGGTGGCTTTACATATTTAAAAGTTATTCATAAATCATTGTTTAACACTTTGATATGCTACAAGGGAAATTACAAGTTTACACCCGTAAATACAAACAAGTTCGTAAAATATCATGCAAGAAACATCAAGAAATACATCTCATTATACTGTAATTAAATAATATTTTGACTCACCAGAAAGACAATCTTTTCGTCATAAATTACGACACTAACTATGATCTACTAATCAATTAAATATCATTTCAAAAACAATATATTGATACATTAAAGGGACATTAGCTGTAACTTTTGACTAATTTTTCACTACTCTGTTTCAATGTATCAACTACAGAATTTTACTATAATCCGATCATCATGACCAATGCCCGGTGTCCTGCTTGCCAACACAGCCTGTATATGTGAAACGACCATTGTCATTGTTGATAAATGTATTCTAGTCCGGACCTGAATACAAAATTTAAACAATAACAATGCAGATTATACTCATATAGGGTATATTTATGAGCTAAATATTAGGAATTTCTTCATGGTTCAGGGATTCAAACCAGAAACTGCAGATGATACACAGAACAAACAAAATTTTTAAAAATGACAAAAGTTAAGCTTATAGAATGCGCCTCGGGAGACAGAACTTCAGATTTTCAATTTTTTACCACTCATTTTTTTGTGAAGGTAGGCCTAATCGTGGAAATAAAATTTTTAGAATCTTATTTTTGTGCAAATTGGATTTTTTTTCTTCATTTTTTGCCCGTACAGTTCATACGCAGATGGCGGCCATTTTGATTTTCAAATACCGGTAAATTTATGGTAATTTGTACTTCTAGTACCAAATTTCGTGTGTTGACTCGTGGTATTTATTCTCGATTTTCAAAGAGAATGGCTGAGTGTTTCCTCGAGAAAGAATTGAGAAAAGTTCAAGTCTTTCACTGTCGAGGCGCATACTACCCTGAATCAGAAAAAAGTGCAGAAGTTGAAATATTTAAGCAATAAAGCACACCCAGCGACGGTATACCACGAGACTTTGACCAGTTCACGACATATATGCACGAGCGATATATGCACGAGCGATAGCGAGTGCATATATGAATTGAACTGGTCAAAATCGAGTGGTATACCGTCGCTGGGTGTGATTTATTGCTTTTATATCATAACAGTATATTGAAATTCTGGCGAGGAACGGCAAAAACAGATTTTTGCTCAAGCTGAGAGCTCGCTCGTATGCCACCCGTGGTATATCGCCAATATACCACGGTTCTTTTCGCGTCTAGACCAATAAGATCGCTCTATTTGCGCCATCAATATACTGGTATGATATAATAATGAATATGTGCGATTTGTGTCAATATAGCACAATAGTATGTTTGATGAAAATTTCGCTCTTACATCACTTAAGTTTCATAACTTCCACAAGTGCAGTGTTTATGATGTTGTACAAATGTTTTCGGCCACGGTGGGATTCCACCATGCCGACCACTGCGACAGTTCGTGCCAAGGAAATTTTAAAAAAATGTTTTAAAAAGCGGTCAAATAACATATCCAAAGACTTTCTAACTCCGAGGCGCGCTCTCTCTCTCTCTCTCTCTCTCTCTCTCTCTCTCTCTCTCTCTCTCTCTCTCTCTCTCTCTCTTCTCTCTCGTCTCTCTCTCTCTCTCTCTCTCTCTCTCTCTCTCTCTCTCTCTCTCTCTCTCTCTCTCTCTCCTGGATAGTTTAACTGTAGCTAAATGTTGCCTCTATATGAGTGTACATGACCATGTTCTGACTTGCATGTCCTGATCTGTATCTTCAACTAAAGAATGTTGGGAAGAATGCATGGCGACCAGTAGGAATATTGAATGGCTATCTGAAGGAACATGTCTGTTGGTGAACTAGATAATTATACTGCCAACAAGCTGATAAAAGTAGATTTTTCCAAAAAAAAAAAATATGACTCAAATTTGTACCAGTTACACCAGTGATATAATTGCTGTTTGTAAACATTCTCCGTTTTCACTTGCGTAATGAAATCAGTCAAAAGGTGCATTGTCGACACCGTCCAACGAGTGCTCGAAAACACCGTAAGTATATTTGCTTTTCGCCAAGGAATATGTTACTGTAGATGTTTACTTATTGTGTATTTATGCTGATACTTTCCACGCGTGACTGTTTTGAGTGTGGGCAGCATAAGAGATCCTTCACCGGGAGGAAAACGGCCCTTCCGAACGAGGAGTTCATGGCACTGTAGATGCTGAAGTTCCAGAAACTGTTCGATGCCACGAAGCACGAAGCCAGTCTTTCGATCCAGTCGGCCACATGTTGAGTTCGTTTACCGGACACAAAGTAAAACAGAATCAACCCTCCGTACGGTGTCCATGAAACCACGAAAGCCGTTGTCACTGCGACGAACATTCTCACAGCTTTCAAGTTTGCAGCGAATGCGGTGCCGTTTCGGGGTCGTCGCCATCTTCCTGGCGGCGGGGCACTTGCTGGTTCATTCGCTTGATGTTGTTTCTGACGATTACCAGAATTCGCAAGTAGAGTGTTACAATAACTCCAAATGGAATAGCCTTGCACGCGACGACGGTGAATATCACCAGGTTATGGCCACTGTAAAAAGGGATGCATGTATAAGTAGGGAAGCTGTACTGGTAAGAAGTTACAACCGATAACCAGCATGAGAAAGATCGAATACGAGGCCAGGAAAATCCACGCCGCAAGAGCCATCACCACGCGCGCTCTCTTCTCAGTCAACATGGTCGGATAGTGAAGAAGCCACTGTATGGCAATGAATCTGTCCACAGACATCAGGGTCAACGACATGGTCGATGCTGTCACAGCAGTGTGATAAACCGCGCCTAAAACGATACACCCGGGGAAAACGGTATCGATGAGAGGTTCCTGTGCCACGCAGCCGACAAGCGACGTCAAAAACAACAGCCCCCATCAGGAGATCGGCGGTGGCGAAGGAGATCGCGAAGCACCGACCCCGATCGGCAGAATCTTTGCTGAAAACAAAAATGTTCAAAATATTGAAGAGGATGATTAGCACTGCGATGACCAAAATTGGCATCGCCTGTGTAACGATAAGGGTAAAATCAATGTCCGGCTTGCCCACCGTTGTGTTCATGTTGCCGCACCTTGGATCGTATAGAAGTTACTCTGATGGTCGGTGATATTATTAAGGATAGACAAATAGTCAGGCAGATGTTATTGGCCATGACCAGTGTGACGAGTATGCGTGGTTTGCGTGGGCCCGTCAATTCATAGACGAAATCCTCGCGTACATATATATAATGTATTATCGAAACTCCGATAAACAACTTTGAAATTCGGTGCAGGGTTTTTGTGATAAGGGATGACATTTGAAACCGTCTTAGCAGCAATGAATACACTTTTCCCATAAGATTAGCCCGCCTTTTCTTACAGATATCACAGGAGGGACATACATACATGCATACACATACAATTAAAGTTTAATAGAGTGATAGCTGTACACATAGCCTAGAATCCTATTCGTCCGCTTGCCTCCGTACCTCCGACGAGTGCGTCGGAGGTACGGAGGCAAGCGGACGATAGGATTCTAGCCTACTATACACAAGGCAACTCTATAAACCTAAAAAATGCAACAGACCATTGGTGAAGCCATGACCAAGTCAAACACTCTCTGAATGCGTAATGCTCTGAGACTAGAACAATCACACGGTAGCATAAAGAACCCGGAATATGTATACCCCAGTTCATAGATGGAAATTCCGAATATGAAGATTACTTGTAGCAGAGACTTGTACCGCAGATTTCCCAGAACACATTTTAGCCCATGACGCATGATTATCTTACGCCTGTTGATGTTTTGTTCTTGTCTTTACAAACAAAGTGCTGGTGGAATCCTGACAGTGTTTTCTGATTCTGACCGATGTGTTTTGGGCGAAGATTAATCTGTGAATTAAGTTTATTTTACATACACCAGACGTTGAAGAAGTTCAAAACAGTGAGTTCATTCAGTTAATGATGAAAATTTTCATCTATATTATAAGTTTTTCATCAAATCTTCTTGACGTAGTCGTAGAGGTCACGTGGAACTCTATCGTGTCATTCTCCCATTTGCCAGGTGCGATGTCAAATTACAATCTTATGCAGGTGACTACTTCTGATTGGCGCTGATCGCGATTTCAGGTCTCTTTCTAAATATAGCTGCACGCGCGCGACATAGGACATTATTACACCTCACTCATTCAGCGTGCACTGCCATTGGTTAAACACGACTCACGTAACATGTAAAAGTATACACATATTGACTGGCCATGAGGGCAACAGCATACGTCTGTACCCCGAGGGACTGTGAGTCACCCCAAAAAACAGACTGTTTCCCGAGGCCGTAGGCCGAGGGAAACAGTCTGTTTTTGGGGATGACTCACAGGCCCGAGGGGTTAAAGACGTATGCTGTTGCCCTAATGGCCAGTCAATATGTGTTTTGTAACACACCTCATCATTAGCCATGCATAAGAACCTACTATACACAAAACTTGTCGCATGTAGGTCTATGATGTAATATGTTGGAGTGGTTCAGTAAGAAAAGTTTTTCCTAAAGAGACCGCAGTACTTCTGCAAAACGTTCAATTCACCTTTGATTATAGTTTTTGTCCGTATCGAGTCCTTGTTGGAAACCAAAGCATTCAATTCTTCTTCAGAAAGTAGGATAAACCAAGAAATTTCTGGATTATCGTTTCGATCGGCCGCAGACGACATCTTTGTTTACATTCCGGTCCGCGTTCGCGTCAAATATCGTTTTTGACGTCAGCGGGCATCATTTTTCAGAACTGATGCCTGGCAGGCAACAGTTCAAACGAATGATGCCTGATGACGTCGTTTACGTGGATCAGCACAAAAAGAATGCATCCCACGTGACTATCAATTGGCGAATTAGAATACAGACTGCGGATGAGGTGTGTTACAAAACGTGATGATGCCCTCTGCGAATGTGATGATGCCCTCTGCGAACTTGATGATGCCCTCTGCATTTGATATTACATGGATGACGTCATTTTACTTACTGCGCTTCCTTTCTGCGCAAAACAAATTGTCGTTCGCTTGTTGTACTTTGCAGTTGGCAACTTATGGCTGCGAAATGTCATGCAGAGCTGTCACCGGCACAGTTAGACGATATTTTGATGCAAGTAAACAGCAAACGAACGAAAATGGCAACAAGGAATGCAATTTCTGTGTTCAGCGACTATGCAAGCAACAAATTTGGATGCGCCACCGAGGAGATCGGCAAACTTTACCAGCAACCCGAACCCGACCCTAGACTCGGCACTGACAACATTTTACGCTGAGGTCCGGACTCAAAAGACGAACTGTACTCGACCAAGTCTTTGTGTTTTTTGTTTCTTTGCATGTTTGCTTGTTCGGTGTAATAAAAATAATAACACATGAGAGCTTGGGCAATATCACGATTTATTGCCTGCCCAAGGGATGGTGGTCATGATCGAAATACTGATGATGCCCCAGCCGTATTTCGATCATGACCACCATCCCTTGGGCAGGCAATAAATCGTGATATTGCCCTCGCTCTCATGTGTTATTATTTAACTATTGCATGCTTGAATTGGGATAAATTTTATTGTTGCAATTCGTAGCTGTGGTTGCAGCTAATAGCCTGAGTGTGACTTAATATGACTTTCAGTATCCATCCGTAACTCTAGCTGGTTTTATTTTCGTCGTTCTTGCGGAAAATGCCGACAAATATTTATTTCTATATATTAACGAAAGAAAATTGACGCTATTAAAGCGGCGCCTGTCGGCATAAAGCTGACAAGCTCTATGCTTAGAATGAACGGCTAACACTGTACACTGTAGACTGTAGTACCACCGAGTATTACGAAGAGCTATTCGGCGCATGCGGAATAGCACGGAACATTGGTACAAAACGAATTCCAATCAATGTCTTGTTTCTCTGTCAATATTGCTTTCTTACCTCTAGTGTCCACATATGAAAAGAATCGCATTATTTTTTCTTTTCACAACACCGTATTTTCCCACATTTCTTAAGGTCTCTTATCAGTATGCACAACCAAATTTGCAAACGTTTTAAATATCAGTTACTTTCGTCAAGTTTTCAAAAATACCAATGTGCAGCACTTATCATTGAATTTCCTCCGAACTTAACAATGAAATCCGCAATAATAGTCCTTAAGTTAATATTGTCAATTATTTTCTCTCAGTTTAAATAGCCACATGTTGCGATAAGACTTACTTTTAAAATTTCATTAGCGATATTAAAATTGCCCTGGAATGTTATAGTTGTATGTCTCTTCGAAGGCGTGTACTTTCAGATAACATGTATATTTTACATGATAGCCAGCGATATTAAATGTCAGCATTTTGACTGAGGCCCGACCATTCGAAATGACGAATGTCAACTTTTTTCAAAGACAACTTAACTTTTGTCATTTCCCCTTTTTTATCACAACTCTTTTCTGAGCTACATCGTGTGGAGGTTCATTTTAAAGCTCTCGGAGTAAGAAACATTTTCACCATCTCAGTTTTTTCGAAGATCGAAAATTTTAGTTTTCGCCCTAGAGATAACACAGAAATGGCAGAACTATTGAATTTCAAATATCGGTAAATGTAAGTCTCTCTCTCTCTCTCTCTCTCTCTCTCTCTCTCTCTCTCTCTCTCTTCTCTCCTCTCTCTCTCTCTCTCTCTCTCTCTCTCTCTCTCTCTCTCTCTCTCTCTCTCTCTCTCTCTCTCTCTCTCTCTCTCTCTCTCTCTCTCTCTCTCTCTCTCTCTCTCTCTCTCTCTCTCTCTCTCTCTCTCTCTCTCTCTCTCTCTCTCTCTCTTACCAAAATTTGCACGGAATTGTCCTGTCGTGTCACTGACATTTATATATACGTAGGCCTGGTAAATATGTGATTTCATGAGATTCTGCTTTCGAATGAAAGTTTGAAAGTTGGACGCATTTAGTTGATGACACAATTTCACGCTCTCTACACGAACTTCAAGCATACCCATCAGTCATCCTACGAATCTGGTAGCAGAACTATTCACTTCATTTGTGGGCATCTCATTTTAAGCCATGCAACTCTCCAGAGCACCCGGATGTCGTATGGCATCAGAGAGCGTTTTCATGCTCATGGTTAATCAGAAAGAGTTTCCCTCACGATGGAATCAGAAAGCAATGGTCTGGGATGAGGAAAAGATAATCACGCATTAGAAAATGTTGTCTGGTGTCATAAAGCGTTTTCGTGGCATCTGGAAACTATGGTATGTGAAAATGAAATTAACTCTTGCATCAAAAAGCGTAAGCTTGGCACTGTCAGAGAAGGATAATCATGGCACCAGAATAAATATAGGGTGTTAATTGTAGCTTGGACTATACACGCGATAATTGAAGCTTTTGGTTCCCTTGTCTCGGTTACCCAGACTGCACTTCGGGGCTCTCATCAGGCCAGCCTGATAAAGTAATATTTAAAGCCTAATCACTTCGCTCAATGATATTGCCTATTGTATGAAGGATTGGAAAGGATGCGAGCATCGTTGCGGCATATCATGAGCAAAGTAGCCTTTTAACACAATGTACAGGGGAGGGAGGGTGGGATAAAAAACAAAACAAAAACAAAAACAAAAACAAAAACAAAATTAAAACAAAAATAAAACAAACAAACCAAACTTTCCTTTCCGCTACCGTCATGACTTACAAATGGTTCCTTAACAGTGTACCTCCTAGCTCCCTGCGTTCTCTGCCCTGGCTGTGTGAGGAATGACACCTTGTGTTCCCTGGGGACTACTTTATACTTTGTTGTATTCATGAATATTTATGAGTTCACACCTGGCGGAATATTTTCGCTATGTGCTTAGGCTTTGAATAAAGTAATATTTAAAGCCTAATCACTTCGCTCAATGATATTGCCTATTGTATGAAGGATTGGATAGGATGCGAGCATCGTTGCTTCACACCAAACACAACGTATTCCTTTACTGAAACCTAGTCTACCATAAACTCTCAACCTCCCAATCCTTATTCTCCCAATCCTAATTCTCCCATTCCTCAATTCTCCCCATCCTCACATCGATATAAAATAAAGGACATTGAAAAATCATTTCACAAAAACTTCCCAGCCATTATACTATACCCTGACTTATATAACCTCCGGTATCAATCTGTCATAGATAGCGGATGCAATGAACTTGCCGAATTATTTGCATGACAAATTCTTCTGACGTGTCACAGGAGCTGGCGATGGGTAGTCGTAACAATCCCCTTTAAAGATGCCCTTGCACGGAGTTCCGTACTCCGATACTTTTACCCCTTCGGAGAGCCAAAGTTAAAATGGGATTACCTGACAGATTTTCAGTCAACAAATGCTAAGCTGCAAATGATTATGTACTTCTCCTGCAATGAACACATTTAGGTTTCTGAAGGTCAAGTCGTCATGGGAAACTTACTCCTTCCTGCCAAAACTGCTTCTATGTAGAAACACGCGTGTCTGATCCCCGTCTGGGGGCGCCCTCTGGCTTACCCAGGTAAAGGTTATCCGACGCTAAACACTGATCAACTGTATAATACATCTTTCAGTTTGGAATGCCAAACTGAGCAAAAAGCCCTTGTAAAATTTATAGAGGGCACCCCCAGACAGGATCCTGCAACTGGCAGGCGGCCGTAAGGCCAGGGCTTTTAGTATTCGCCCCCCTGTCTAAGGGAACCACTACTGAGAAACTACAATCTATTTTGCATTTACACTTTAATGATCTTCTGCAAACTTATACCACAACAAAATTCCCTCAGGAATTGACACAACAGATAAAGAACTCCAACTCTGTCGCTGAGATGTACTAACTGACTTCTCCAACTCATCGAACTTTTTTTTCTTTTTCTGTAACTCTGACAGTTGGAGCCGCATCTACAAGCACATACACAGAAAGGCAGTTTCACAATAGCACACCTCAAATGTCTACAAGTTTCCTCTCCGAAAACTGCAACGGTGGGCATCACATACATCACCTTACTATAAGCTTACGTTCAATCCCTCACAGGGAGAAATCCGTCACGATTTAGCCATGGCCGTGGCCGTGACCACAGTTACATCTTCCATACTCTCGCAGGAAGATAGGGTGGGCATCGCATGCAGCCACCTTACTGTACATTCCGTCCCTCACAAGGGACTACATCATTCCCTCGCAGGGAAGACAGGGTGGGAATCGCATGCAGCCACCTTACTGTACATTCCGTCCCTCACAAGGGACTACATCATTCCCTCGCGGGGAAGACAGGGTGGGCATCGCATGCAGCCACCTTACTCTACATTCCGTCCCTCACAGGGACTACATCATTCCCTCGCAGGGAAGACAGGGTGGGCATCGCATGCAGCCACCTTACTCTACATTCCGTCCCTCACAAGGGACTACATCATTCCCTCGCAGGGAAGACAGGGTGGGCATCGCATGCAGCCACCTTTCTCTACATTCCGTCCCTCACAAGGGACTACATCATTCCCTCGCAGGGAAGACAGGGTAGGCATCGCATGCAGCCACCTTACTCTACATTCCGTCCCTCACAAGGGACTTCATCATTCCCTCGCAGGGAAGACAGGGTGGGCATCGCATGCAGCCACCTTACTCTACATTCCGTCCCTCACAAGGGACTACATCATTCCCTCGCAGGGAAGACAGGGTGGGCATCGCATGCAGCCACCTTACTCTACATTCCGTCCCTCACAAGGGACTACATCATTCCCTCGCAGGGAAGACAGGGTGGGCATCGCATGCAGCCACCTTACTCTACATTCCGTCCCTCACAAGGGACTACATCATTCCTCGCAGGGAAGACAGGGTAGGCATCGCATGCAGCCACCTTACTCTACATTCCGTCCCTCACAGGGACTACATCATTCCTCGCAGGGAAGACAGGGTGGGCATCGCATGCAGCCACCTTACTACTACATTCCGTCCCTCACAAGGGACTACATCATTCCCACGCAGGGAAGACAGGGTGGGCATCGCATGCAGCCACCTTACTCTACATTCCGTCCCTCACAAGGGACTACATCATTCCCTCGCAGGGAAGACAGGGTGGGCATCGCATGCAGCCACCAAATATACATTCCACCCCTTACGGGGAAAAGAAAAATTGTGGGCGTTGTAAGAAACTGTGCAAGAAACTCTTAGACTTCATTTATTAACTCGTAATTATATGCATTTTCAATTCTCTCACATGAAAATAATGGGACAACTGTGCCCAACGTGGGTAAACTTGCAATAGTATAATTTGCCGTACAGCTAAAATGAGTAGCCCACTGCCACACACAAATTGTAATGATGAAGAGCTATGTCACTGTCATCATGGGTGTGCATCCATGCTGTCATATGGTCTTTGTAATATCTGACATAAAATCCATCCACAATACTCGGCTCAGTCTAAAAATACACGTACCTGAACGCTTTCTTTACCGGGGGTTGGACATCCCCACTAATGTTGGTGGACGCCATACCGGCAAACGCACGTGGCACAGTAAGGGGAGCTGAGTGCCCGGCACAGGTGGCCATGAACGTAGCAACTGCCAGAACTGGTCGTTGAGTCTGGTTTCTCCATGCGCTGAAATGCCTGGGCATGGCAGTCGCCGAGGTTGCACTGTTGGTATGAAGGGTGGAAGCTGAAACCATCCTGAGCTCGTTGTCGTCGGCGCCCTGGCTGTGTGAGGAATGACACCTTGTGTTCCCTGGGGACTACTTTATACTTTGTTGTATTCATGAATATTTATGAGTTCACACCTGGCGGAATATTTTCGCTATGTGCTTAGGCTTTGAATACTAGCGCCGAAGTGCATTCTTGGTAACTGAAATTATTGGTTCCCTTGAGCTTTTGAGATATATTTTAACACTTTTGTCTGAAAGATTGAATTTATGTTATTAATTCTCAAGGAAATTGTAAGGTTGTTGTATAAAATAGTATTTTGGGCCGAAAATAACCAAAAAAGTACTGTAATATACAGGTGAATATGCACATTGGCGAAATCCGTTGGCATTGAACCTCAATATCAAGAACACGTTTGATGTACTGTACACACAATATTTGTTTTCTTAAATGAATGGGCATCAATTTTTTCCGTCTGTCACAACTAATAGGAGAGTATACTGGGCCAGGGCAGCAGATGAAACGAAATCGCTCGACAGTTTAACTTTTCAGTGTGGTGTGAAAACTCCCCATCGACACTTTCGACAATTCCTAACGGAGCGTAAGCTTCAAGCCTCGGGCGTAGCCGAGGTCTTTGGCATCGATGGGACTCACTCAGAGCATTGGGTGGTCATAGATCGGGACGCAGACAGTGTCATTGGGATAGATACAACTATTCTCCATTGGCTGCGTTTTCTACACGATCGATTCTTGAGCTCCTATCCATGCGTACAGTTGCAATGTACACTTACTTCAGTCGACGTCTTCTGCAAGGAAATCAGGGACACGCAAAGAAGCTGTTCATGCAATTTGCAGTTCGTAAACGACTTCTTCATGTTGTCGGGTGGGAGGGCAAAGATTCCCCTTGGACACTGCCATGTAGACTTTTGTAAGTTGAATTATTTTTCTGAGTGGCAAAACGAAATTTTCAATATTTTGTGAAAAAAATGTTGAATCAAAAGTTACGTTTGAAAATGATTGTTTGGTTATTTTCATTTCTTCCATAAGGTGTTGAAATCGGGGATACTGAAACAACAAGTATTGATAATCGTCTTGAGTCTCTGAGACAGTGTACGTCTTATTTCGAGTTAATATCGAAGCGAGTAAACCAACAGCACTTCAGGGTTAAGATCTGAGTCAGGCAGATTTCCTTTAAAAATAATGCTCAATATTATGTCAGTTGTAAGAGATGTTTGCGTAGATTAGGCCAAAGTAATTAAAGTCTTTGTTTTGCGTCCACTCTAAATGGGAAAAGGTACGCGTCTAAGCGGCTGAAAAACACACACAAGGAAATTAACACAGTGTAATTTGATTGCAGCAAATAAAAAATTGTAACAAAATTTTAGTTCAGAAAAGCTAAGCGGTCATGTCCTAAAATTTCCTATTCAGATACACTGTGTGTGTTTTTCATGAAAACCTTAGAAACCTAAGCGGGTGGGGACGCAAAACAAAGAATTTAATTACTTTGGCCTTATCATGTTTTGAAAAATGCCGGTTGAGAAAACAGAGAAATAATTTCTTCTTGGACTACTATATTTGTTCATCCGATTCATATTTACAATGATCATAGTCATTTTTTCGGGTCATCCAGGTTTTAAAATCGTATTCTCTTTTTAAGGAAATTGACTATTTTATACTTCGCAGAAGTTGATATCAGATATGGGCAGAAAGTGACCTGTAGGCTAAATAAAAGTATCTTTCCGGTTACATGCCTAGGGATATCAGAGTCGCTAGGTTGGTGGAAATTTTTATTTATTTTATTTTATTTTAATTTGTATTTCATTTTTTTATTTTTCCCATTTTTTTTTGGCTGACTCAAAAAATAATGTAGAATTTAGAAAATTTACTCAAAACGTTTTGGAAATGGAAACAACTTTGTAAGGTTGACTTTTTTCTTAGGGTAGGTTGGGTTACTGGAAACGCGTATTTTTATTTGGCTTTACGTGAAAGAATTTGTTTGAGATGTGATAGTAATGAAATAGATGATGAGTTCAACTTTAAATATTATC
The DNA here is from genome assembly GCF_041260155.1 of Ptychodera flava. NCBI lineage: Eukaryota > Metazoa > Hemichordata > Enteropneusta > Ptychoderidae > Ptychodera > Ptychodera flava. Next base: position 36,592,955 of record NC_091930.1, read on the forward strand.
ACTTAAGAATTACAATTCTGGGACGGCAATTTGTGGCAATGAGGTAAACAATTTTTTTCTGCTTCCTCCAGCGTTTCACAAAAAGAACAATATGTGACAATGGTAAAGGAATTCAATTTTCAAACGCTATCCGTATTCTGAGACATAGTGATCAGCAGTATTCGCTGAACCCCAATCCCCAACCGACCCCGTCACTGATAGGCTTGGTTCAAGTCGGTGAATTTAAAAAAAAATAAAGTCATTTATAATAGCTTCTCTTGTGTCTCTCCTATTTCGTACAAACCTATTCGGAATTTGGTAGCCCAGGCCATGTTTTCCCAGCGATTGAATGCGTTACCAATGAGTCTGCGCAGTACGGTGAGTTTCTGCCGGATTCTGGTGAAACTCCCCTGTATAGCGTTCACCCGACTCATCGATCGCGTCCACCCTACTCACGCGCGCGTTTCACATGAAAGCAAAATACATATCATTGCGTTCACTCCACTCAAAACATTAACAAATCACAGACTTGAACCAAGTCTACGTCACTGACAACATTCATGTACAGAGAAATGATTTGTATTACAATTTATATGGGTGATTTATCAATGGTGATGTATTGTTAATAACATCTGTTATATCTCATCTTTGATGTACCATATACTCTCTGTCAGTGTGGGTTATGCAGTCACGATCGATCGATTTATTGATTGATTGATTGATTGACCTTGAAACTGCTCAACTAGTCTCTGTCAATAATAATGCCTCATCATTCCTTAATGTTACATGTGGAGTACCACAAGGATCTGTCCTTGGACCTACCCTATTCTTACTATTTATCAATGACATTGCCCGTTCCTCCACATACTTCAATTTTAGATGTTTGCTGACGATACCAATCTATTTCATACTTTCCCTGCTAACCAAGTTAATATAAATTTAAATACTGTCGACATTCACCTCAATACTGTAGTGGACTGGTGCAGGGCTAACAAACTTACTGTAAACTACCTCAAAACAAATTACATTGTCTTCAGAAATCATAACAAACATATTTTCTTGAATGGTACTCTACACATCAATAATACAGTTATCAATGAGGTTGAAGTGACATCATTTGTAGGTATTCACATGGACAGACATCTTAAATGGTCAAAGCACATTAAATGATTAATTCTACTATCAGAAAAAAGGTTGGCATCCTTTTCAAATTGAGACAGTTTTTACCACGCAATATCCTTATTCTTCTATACAAAACTTTCATCCTACCACACATCACTTATGGTCTTGAAGTTTGGGTTCAACATATTCCTCACATCTCAATAGTATCTTTCTTTCGCAAAAAATGGCAGTCAGAGCTATAACTTTCAGTGACTTCACAGCAAACTCAGCTACTCTTTTCAAACAACTTAATATTCTCGATATATACAAATTACATAAATTACATATCAGTACATTCATGTATGATCTTATAAATAATAACTTGCCACACAGTCTTACAACATACTGTCAGTTGCCTTCTCATTGCTACAGTACTCGTCATAAAATTAATGGTAACCTTTATGTCCCAAGTGTCAACACTTCCTTGGGTAAATTCTCGATATCATATACAGGCTGCATCTATTGGAATACATTACCTAAACAAATTAAAACAAAAACCACTAGAAGTTCGTTCAGACACTCCCTTTCAAGTCTCCTCATACACGGTTAGTGTTTTACATGACGAAGAGTTATATTCAACTTTACAAATATGTATATCATAGATATATAAATATATATATTTCACTATACATTTTGTTTTTTGGTTTGTTTTTTTTTTATTTTATTTTACATATTTTCTACTTATTCGTAATGAATTTTATGTAGTTGTTCTTATTTACTTAGTTAGTTACTTAGCACTTTCAAGTCTACTTTTACACGATTGTTTTTGTTTTTGTTTTTTTTAAGTGATGAAGAGTTATATTCAACTTTACATATATGTATATCATATTTAAATATATATATATTTTATATACGTTTTTTTTTCTCTCTTATCGTTTTCTTTTTTACGCATTTCTACTTACTCGTAATGTATCTATTTAGTTATATATTTCCTGAGAAAGGAGTTGAATGATATGTAAAAATGTTATAGTGTGTGATATTCTACTTTCCTGTCACTTATTTCATTTGAATACTATGTAAAGTATGATGGGCCGAAGGCCTTTATTACTGAATAAAGACCTTAGACCTTAGACAGTTATATATTTATTTATGTAGTTGTTCTTTTATTCACTTAGTTACTTTGTTACGATATACTTCAGTTTTCTTTTTTCTTCTTCGTTTCCTTGCTTTAACATCAAATGGCTTTGGGAACGGACTAGACTAGCATTTGCTATTTTCCGTTTCCATTTACCCTTTATCACAGCACAACTCAGATGTACATTCATCATTGAATTGTAATATTATTATGATTAAGGGTAATAAAGATTATTATTATTATTATTATTATTATTATTATTATATTATTATTAAAGGGTGAGCAGGGAGCACATCATTTGGTTGCTTTCGAGATCGTGGATGAGGAAAGTCTGACCACAATCGGACTTTTGGTGGAGAGGGTTATCTTTAGTTAGGAGTGGGGGTGAGTATTCCTTATGGAGAGGGCAGAAAATCTTGAGGAGAACTATTAAAAGGCGGGAGGGGCATTTGGAGGACATATTCAGACAGCAGTTATTTTGCCCTTCTAAATTTAACTTTTGTCCAGAACATGTTATGAAAGCATAAGCTTATTTACATTTAAAACGCCCATGGTTACAAGTTTTCAAATCTATTGTTTGGCCCGGATGCTTTTGGGACATCACAGTCCTACTACGTCCCATACGTGCCTCATATACTTCGAACCAGCTTGATAGGGCCTCTTGAGCAGCGCCACCAGAGAATTTTAGGCTCAAATAAAGTAATTTATTTGTAATTGTATGTATATAGGGTAAACCACATGAAATTCCTTTTATAGCTAATAATCAAATATTAGTAAAGCTTTACAATTATTTTGACTGAATAAAAAGATAATATTTAGCACTTAAAACGTACTACTTAATCGTAGATTATTTGTACCTGGGACGAGGCTACGTATTTACACTTTATCTGTGACCTCCAGGCAAACTCGACCTCCATATGAGGCTGTGCACTTTATGCGTTGTATGTGTGCGCGGCCGAGATCTGCTGGATGAATGAATTGTGAAGGTCCCCGGCCTACAATTAATGAGATGTCTGAATAAGAAGGGCGATCTCTGATCCCGAACGACCTTTAGTTTGCAGTCAAGCGCTAAAAGGCGTATCTTTTGGTAAGTAGAGATCGCGTTTTTCAATGCTTTATTTGTCGTCGACGCACAGGACTGCAGTTCACCGTCGAAGCCGGTGCCCCTCTGTTTTTTTAAGGGAGCGCCTTGCCTCGCCGCGTCAGTTTCTCAGTACAGTGTGTCGACGTGATTCACGGATTTCAGGGTTACACTTCATATTGCACGATGGTTTTTGTGAACCCGGCCATGTAGTCTGCAAATGTGGCCGCAAAAAATACGAATAATACCAAAAAAAAAAGCGAAAGCGAAGCATACCGCTTTACGCTTGCACAAACTGCTGGTGTACGCTCAAATGTCAAACGGGGGCCCCAACTTTATTTTTACTCCGTGCATATAGTATCACTATATAGTAGTAGCAGTAATTTTATCGTGTTTATTTAACCTCATTTCTGTATTTGTCGAACAAAAAGCAGGCAATTTTTTGTGATAGAATTAAATAGTTTTTTATAGTATCTTAGTATCTTTAACAAACTACAATTTCGTTTGTGTTTCTTAATGGCGTATTGTGAATGGAAGAATGTTTTCTTTACTTCCATGGGAGATTGGAAGCTTAAGCAATTTTATTAATTATTTTTTTAAAAATATAAATCATGATTTATGCGTCTAACAAAAGACTGCATGTTAAATAAATACAAGAAGGGCAAATCAATAAATTTGGGCATACGCTGCAAATTATGTGGGTAAGCTTACCTACTATTATTATGGACATAGAAATTTTGCAAATTGATGTCTTTGCTCTCAGAAAAAAACCCAGCAAGAAATGCAGACAGTAAAATATGTGGCTTGGTCTTTCTGATTCAACAACAGACATCGTGCTATTAAAATCACGGTTGTTGTTGCTCTTATTGCAGCTACTGGCTGAGGGAAGTTACAGTTTCGGAATGGTTGTGACAAGTTACACAATAAAAAATTTGAAATCACAGAGATCCTTTCTCTTTTGGACTGATAGGTAACAACTGGATATCAATTCTGAACCCCTTGAGCGCCTAAGTCTATTTTTTTCCCCAACATAAAATAAACCCCTGTCAATTTTTCTCAGATTTTTGCCAAAATTTTGAGAAAAAAACTAGCCTAATGAAATGTGATGTCCATTTGGTCCAAAATTATCGAAAAATTACAGAAAAATCCATAAAAATTGGAAAAATTTTGCACTAAAATTTTGGCGGGAGAAAATTACAGTGCTCAAAGGGTTAATTGTAAAGAGTAATTGAAGGATTGAAAACTTTGGATAATATATAACTTTGTGGTAAGATACACCTCATTTGGCATTTTACTTAAAACAGTCTTCAAAGTATGTGTTAGTTTTAGCTCCCTTTTAGAGTATTAGTATTCTGGTATTCCCAAACAAGGGCCTGTGCACCCTTTGGGAAGGAGACCATTTGCCCTCCTAACATAGGGCAAATGGTCTCCTGCCTCAAGAGTACATTGTCCCTTGTTTAGGCTACACTGTTTTTATATGCCTCAAAGTCTCACATAGTTTTCATTCCAGATTTAGACGCCATGGAAAAAAGAAAATCAGTGAAAACACCTAACAGTTGTCAGCATTGAACAGCAGCGCATTGATATATTTGAATTGACTGTTATGTCATTTATTGATATTTTTATGTATAATTTTCCTTTTAAAAAACATGTAATTTGATCATTTTTAAATTCCAAAGTTGTCAAGTTGAAAATAGTTCCAGGTCACAGTGTTTTCCCCGGGATTTTTTACAAGAAGGCAAAGATGTGGTGCGAAGGGGGTCCCCCTCCTGCTGTTGGAGCTTTGAAAACTAGAGATAAAATGATGTTATTTAGTGGCACTTGGGGAGTATTTTTTTCAGATCTTTTTGTATAGAAAACTCAAAGGAAAAGAAATCTTTGACAGTATTCCAAAACTTTATTCCTGTTCACTGATTTCAATGAAGATTACACTTTTTGAAAATGAAAAAATAACGACAGGAATAAGTCACCGATGTCCAAATATGTATCATCATAACACCAGGGATTACCCTGGCTCAAGAACTGCATGAGATAAAATCCCACAGGAAAAAAAACAGTGGGAGAATTTCAAAGTCTGTGGGAACCTAACTTTCCCTGATTTTCTGCATATTGGTTAATTTGCATAACGATACACTCAGTGTGACAGTTTTCAAATGACTTCAGTTTTCGGACATTTAATGGCATGCTGTTCGTTATACTCACTTCGCTCTGTATTGATAGTGTTTTACAAGTCATGCTATCGCATATTGAGACAGGTGACGCTGCCGCCCCGTTTTGGATAGTTTTTTTTTTCGGTACAAGCTATTTCGGGTGCTCCAAACTTGGCGAAGTTAGCCACACCGTACGATACAAGGTGTCGAACGCAGCACACAGAGACAGCCCGTGTCCGATATCTCTAATCGCTATACACGTCGAAATATAGTTGCGTCGTCCATGGATAAAATGTAACTAATTATCATGAAATATTTCACATCGAAATTGAAAATCGGGGTTCGAAGTTTCAAAATATCAGTATTTAGCCCCTATAATCATATTCCAAATACGACGTCCGATTACTGCGATAGCAGTCCAATTACCGTAAAATTCCCAATTGAGGCCGCACCTCTAATTGAAGCCGCACCCTGACTTTGAAACATTGTCTTGGCTCATTGTTTGCCCATTTTGGGTTTTTGAATTGTACCATAATAGAAGCCGCACCCCTTCTCTGAGCCCATCATGAAACAATGAATGCTGAAATTCACACCAGCTGGCTTGCGTCGTGTCATTGACTTGTGCTAATGATTGACAGGTGTCTTTCTTACAGAAAAAATACCCAATAAAAAGTTCCTTTTTAACACTACTACCATTGTGCATTTTGTCATTGATAGTAACAAAAGTACAAACAATGCCCCATGTATTGGCACGTTTGTGTGTACTGTATGTTTGAACACGGCCGAAGTTTTTGTCAGTGTGGTAAACTCCGCCATAGTCAATTACCTTATGCAACAATTTTGAAGCAACGGTGTTTGTGTACAAGTTAAAATAGTTGAGAGATTGAGATACCATGTTTCAAATACGTAGTTTTCATTCAATACCCACGTACCCTTACCGATGCCTGACGTACAACAACACCACCTGCATCATATTGACATAATGAACTGCTTATACTGTACTCTGGCTGCTGAATGACCATGGTGGGTGCATATAAGCTTGTACACGTTCCGTTTTTGATCATGTGAAAATAAAATTTGACCACAAAACAGTTCACAAAAACATGCCAGTAAAGTTACCAACGGTCATTCACTTGCCTTTATTGCACTATCCGAGTATGAGCCACCGGTTCGGCAACACAAGACTGCTGTAAATCAAGGGAACCCATCTGCCATGGACGCTTAATTATGCTAATTTTATGCACGATTTTTTCAACACCATTTGATCTTCTATCGCTTTCAAAATCGACTTACACGTCCAAAGAAATTGATTGTACAATCTCTGAATACAGAAGTGACATTTTTATGAAATTTCAGCGTCCAAAAACCCCTAAACTTGAAACAAAGACATCATGCATGCTGCCCAGGTCAACATGGCCGACCTTAGTGAGACTATTCTATTTAGGGGACGGGGGTCAGCAGGGTCAGAGAATCAAGAAAGTACTGGAAAAACGTGTCATTTTCCTTACGATGCTGTCAAGGGAACTCCAGTTTCCCATTGTTTTAACATCTTTTAACAGTTTCCTTATTATCTAAAAGGAATTTTACCAAGTTTAACGACCAAATACCGGTACACTCTCCTAACGTTTCTCTTTTGGAGTTACACTAGGGTGGGGGCTTTTTATGCGGGTAATTTATTCACGCAAAATTCATTGGTACTAATTTGCATAACAATGCAGATTGCCCCTGCAATGCTTGGTGAGCATTGAGAAAAATATCGAAACACAGGAAATGTACATAATTGAAGCCGCACCGGGACTTCAGTGCCTGATCCCAGGGGTCCCTCAAAAATGTTTCTAATACAAGCCGCGGCTTCAATTGGGAATTTTACGGTACATGCACTCAACATGGTAAAAAATTTGGCAACTTTGACCCCCTAATGCCACTTCTGTCGGTGTAACAGTTTTAGGATAAACACTGCACAATAAAGTTTCGAAAGGTATGATAGTAAGATTCGTAGTGCTTGTCATTTATGGCTTTGGGCGAAATTCACTACCCTGTCCGAAAACTGTCACACTGAGTGTAGTTGTAATCGGAGGCGATCGAATCCATACTTCTAGTGCGGGAGTAACGGAAGAACAGTTGTCCAGAATAGTGCATTTTCGTTTTTTCTTCGCACTACCACTCGTACTGGACACAAATTCCTTCGAAAGTGCGATTTTGAGGGATGACAACAAGCTGTACATCAGCAATGAACACTTGCTGTATCGACTCCAATGATTTGTCAATGAACGCAAAACTTCCTGTTGGCAACCAATCACAAATGCTCTTTGAAATGGGTAACTCTGCAACAGGTTCTTGGTATAGCGCTCTCTACGGCCATACAATTAGTGGTTCTGTACTGAAAACATTACCGATGAATTTAGATCGCATAAATGTATCACGTATGCGCCATTTGCATCGTCGGCGCGACTTTTTTGCCCAATTGTTTTTTCTGAATGCAATTTTTCTGATTTTGAGTGCAAATATCACGTTATCGCGCCCCCAAGTGATCCCTGTAACACTCACGTGTTCTAAGCCTGATACATGTCAGGGCCAAGCCTAAAAACATCATTTTAGCTTTGAGAGGGAATATACAAGCAAAATTCAAACCTCCCAGAAAAACTTCAGTATACTCTGCTGTCCTGGGTTACCCTCGTGCTCCTTGGCATGTTTACTCAACTAAGCAGCCTACAGGCTGTAGTTGTCTACTACAGCCTGCGTCATGCAAATATGGCTGCCATCGATGAGTTCACACCGGCTTATGATCTCGGATGACATCACAAACTTGCGAGATTTGTAAGATCGATGAGAATCACATTTGCATTCTGCATGATCAACTCATATTATGCAAATACACACAGGCTGGTGTGAACGTGAACGACAATGCCATACCCATCGGAAGATGGTCCCTGGCATATCACATGATGAAAGCGCCAAGCTTGGCACTTTTTCCCATGATTCAAAATACATTGCCCTAAACTGCAACTTCCGTTACTATTTTTGTCTGTTTTCGTAAAAATTTGTGTGAGTTATAAATTGTGAAAATGGCTGTTCCAGAAGAGGGGACCCCCCAAAGCTAGCACATGTGTAAAAATCAGCCTTGGTGAACTTCCCCTTTAATGCAATTATTTTGAGTCCTCTGACGAGATTCCATGTTATTTGATTGATACTTTAGAGTCAAATCTTTACTCATATTTATATCTGAAATGGTACTTTCTGAGCTGAAAATAACTTGGCCTTGACAAAAATAGTGCTGCCAGAGACCAGTTTGTGCAGTTTGAACTTACATGTCAAACATTTTCTAGTTGGAAAAATCTTGGCCTTCTTCAATTGATATTCAGTCTTGGGAGATGACCTCATCGCCTCACATCTTTCCGCAATAGGTTGTTGTCGACTAATATACAAGATCCCACCATGTTAAAGTCAACTGGATTTGTACAGCTTGAAGGGACAAAGTCAGCCATTTTTCATGAATTTTGTTTGATACGAGATACTACTTATATTGTTTGACATGTTGAAAGATACCGAATGAATGGGTGACCATGCATATATATTCAACCCCGGTTTTAGACACGATACATGAAACCACCACAAAAATGAATTAATGGACATGACCATTAATTCATTTTCACAATGGTTTAATTTGTCTAAAACCGGGGCACACTTTTTAATCTGATTTTCTCACTGTGTATTGGCCATCCATATCATTCAGAATCACATTAAAACTCAGCTGAAATTGCGCATGTTTATGTGTAGAGTAATTTGCTCAACGCGACGATCATAGAGAGCGGGGCAATGAACTAACAAGTCTTTATGCTCTGCAAAGCAATATAAGTTGGGAGGAGTCGTAAATTTGATGATCGAGGTCATTAACCTTTGTTGGTCTGTTTGATCTTGTGACACTTCCAGTAGTATTTTGACCAGAAATCCTTAATAATTGGTGATATAAATGGGTAAGTGTCTATGACACCGATCGGTATCGTAGTAAACCACCAAAAAAGCCTATGGGTTGGCTTGCGGTGGTACTGTGGCGATAACCCTTGACCCGAGCGCATTCGATAGCCGCCACAACTCTGTCGCTGGCCTGTCCCAATCGCAAGAACTGTTGCTTGTTGCTAGATTACAATCGATGTCAATCAAATCCTGCAGTGAACAACCAAACAGTTCCTGTGCCGCAGATTCCAGTTCACAATCACCATCCCCATCACAAGTGACTTCCTCAGCTGCCATCTCACAGGTTGAAAACCCAGCCTTTCCGAAGCACTTCATCACTGTGGTGTCCTTCACATCTTGCCATGATCAATGAACCCAGTAGATTGCTTCTAACACATTGGTTTTCTTCACTGCATCAGGACCTGTCTGGACTTGTCTTCGTCCATCAAAGCAATGATGTGTTGTAGCTGCCTCTTCCGGTACTTTAGCTTAAGTGCCTGGATGATGCCCTGGTCCATAGGTTGTAGCTTAGATGTGGTGTTTGGAGGAAAGAAGATGAGTTTCACGTTGCGAGGGTTGATGTGTGGATGACACGTCGCATTATCCAGGAACAACAGTGCTTTCCGCTTCTGCCGACCAAGCTTTCTGTCAAAAGACAGGAGCCAGTTCTCAAACACATCTGATGTCATCGAAGCTTTCTTGTTGGCATAGTAGTCCACTGGTAATGTTTTTGGATTGATGTTTTTAAAGCAGCGTGGGTTTTGTGACTTGCCAATGATGAGGGGCTTCTCCTTCTCACCAGCCATATTGGCACACAGCATCAGAGTCAAGCGTTCCTTTGATTTCTTGCCACCGCTGCAGTCTTCGCCCTTGACATGTAGAGACTTGTCTGTAGTGCATCGGAAGAATAAACCAGTTTCGTCCATGTTGTAGATGTCCCGTGGGGAGTAGCCTTGACAAAGGCTTGGTAAACGCTGTGTCCATTCTCTGACAACATCATCACAAACGTCACCACTCTCCCATTCATCTTCCCAAACACAATATTATGACGCTTGCGAAAAGACTCTAACCAACCATTGGAAGCCTTAAACTCGGTGTTTTGTAGATCACTGGCAAACTTCAGAGCTTTCTCCTGAAGCTGGGACCACTTACTGGAAGGCGGCGTGCTGTGACATCTTTGAACCATTCCCAACACAGCTCATTAATGTCTTCATTGCCTGATAAGAAAAATGAAACAAAATCAAAGTCAGTGATTTGTTACACCACAAAACTGTGTTGATGTCCTATTTCAGAAAAGCTTGATAAGATTTTGCTTTGTGTACAATAAAAACACCATCCTCATATAAAACGGTATGCAGAATAAAAAAACAGGAGGAGACACCACACTAAGTTTGGATTTTCTGGGAGGAAAAACATTTGAAAGTTGAAACACACATAGGCTACAGACCTCCCTTGAAGTTATCTTCGAAATAAAGTTAAGCCTTAGGGAGGAAGTAAAAACTCACAACTCTGAACTCTGAATAAGCAGCTTGGGCAAAGCATTCACAATGAATGTGTATACAAATTAACGTACCTGTTTTCCTTATTTTCCTCTTTCTTTCACTTGGAACATTGCTCTCATATTCTTCCATCACTTCTGCCTTCCTCTTCACGATACCATTGATCTGCGTCTTTCCGACACCCATGATCTCGGCGATTGCTCTGGAACCTTTCCCCTTCTCATGAAGTTGGATGACTTTCACCCTGTCATCCAACGTCAATGCCTTGCGTGATGAAGTCTTGTTAGAAGCCATGCTGCACGTAATTTTCGTTGCGATGTTAGCTCGACGGTAGCTAGAATCGATCTGGTGGTGTTTGGATATTCGACCCATCATATATAGCATTGGAAATTGTCACAAATGTCAATCACATCCAAAAAACTTTTGACAGTCGCCGATTGACTTCTGTGACTCGGGGCCGACAAAGCTTACCGCTGAGCGTCACTGCAACGTGTGAAACTCCGTATGATTGAACACAGTTGCCGGTGTTGTTGGCACCCGGCTCCAGCGTTCATTGTTTCGCTGACAAAGAAAGAGGCAACGTGGTAGTCGCTTCTTGTGCTTTCGAAAAGTACGTTTGATCTTTCCAAAACATGACTGAAAAAAATACTTTTACTTAAATATCCTACGCTGTACACTAGCATGGCATCTCAAACGGCACTCACGTCCGTCCGCCATGTTTGATGTTTACTGGGTGGACTTGATTGGGACGCCCCGGTTCATGTGACCGGAGTATGACCGGTTCTTGCCGTCACGTGGTCGGGGTCGTCCGGTGGATTCTCCAATCAAGTGGCCGCCATATTGTATTCGTCGTCTGCCCCGACCAAAATCGATCGGCTATTCGGGGATCCCCGAATAGATGCGCGCGCAGAATCCCCGACCCAATCAAGTCGAACTTCTTGGCCTGGGTGCACCGGTCTACACCGGTCGTCCCAATCAAGTCCACCCAATGTTTGAAGAGAAATGTTTTTGAAGAGGGCGCTGTATCCTGTTTCGACCAATGGTGAGCGTGATCGCCAACAACATTTCGATAAACAACAATGGCTGCCGTGGATAAGCCGCTCGCCTGTGTATATGGTGAGATCGGGCCGAGTGTCGAGCGGAAATAGTGTTTTAATTTTGCTTCGTAAGGTTAAGAAAATGCTAATTTCATGTTCGATGCTTCAAGCGGGTAGCACATTAAAACATAACTAAAAACCTGTCAACACAGTCCCTTGAGGGACCGAGGTGTCAATCAGAGTTTCGGCGTTGTCCATCAAAGCATAGTCGCGGTAACTCCTTGATCGAAGAATGATTAAACTTGAGTGATTTATATTGGCATTTCTTACAAAAGCTGGTGAAAACTATTGTGTCGGTAAACTTTTTAGTCAGTGGGGGCATTGATGGGGACTGTCGTTTAGTACTGTTGGCGGCGGTTTCCCCACACCTCTTTTGTTATTTCGTTTTTTCGGTATTTAGCACCTATTGTATTGAGTATTGTCAGAGCACCGCACCACCACACACGACATGCATACAATACAATGTAAATTTCTTGCAACGACTCAAAATTTCCGTACGACTTTCACGCATTTACATGGCATTTTGGTGGCCGGCAAAGATATTTCTGGCCGTAATACACAATGTCAACTGACCAAAAACACACAAAAGGGTGGCCGCTGGCCGCGTTAGAGAGGTGGCCGCTCTATGCAGGTACAATTACATTGTAAATACGTCGGGACTGCAATGGAGCGGCCGTTATAGACAGGTGGCCGCTCTGTCCAGGTGGCCGCTAAGGCAGGTTTGACTATATATATATATATATATATATATATATATATATATATATATATATATATATATATATATATATATATATATATATATATATATATATATATATATATATATATACACACATATATATATATATATATATATATATATATATATATATATATATATATATATATATATATATATATATATATATATCCACTCACAGTAGGATTTTAGTAATGGAGATAACAAGTGGTTATAGGACAAGTAATATATATATATATATATATATATATATATATATATATATATATATATATATATATATATATATATATATATATATATTGATAGTTTTAAACTTTAGCATATATTGTTAAAGTTTTAAATAAATAAACATTTTACCAATGTTTGAAATTCAAAATGGCCACCATCCCTTCGTGAAGTCTATTGGGAAAAACAAAATTTTCGATTTTTAAAATGCTAAAATGCTGACAGTCAGCCCCTAGGAAATTAAAAAGTTGTAAAAGTTGAGAGTCCAAATACCTGTCCCTAATGTACATTCTAATCAGTGGTTTCCGTTACAAAAAATCTCAGTGGCACAAAGTGTGGGAAAATATTCTGAAGGGGTCAAAATCCTGACACAGAATTCTTCGGTTGTTTCTAAGTATAACCTGATATACTTCAAAATAGCTTTCCGCTGCTTCTGTCATCTGGTCAGAGAAATACAATCTCCCTTATGGTTTCCCGAATCCTGTCATCTGGTCAGAGAAATACAATCTCCCTTATGGTTTGGTAGAGTTTGACTTTTCAGATCCTCAGATTCAGATCCTCAGATCTTCAGATTCAGATCCTCAGATATCAGATCTCAGATCCTATAACTTCAGACGCAGATTTGAATTTACAAGCCTTTTAAAATACCCGTATTAACAGTATGATTACAATATTTAAAATAATAATTTGAATATGTGTACAAGACAGGTATGAAAACACAAAAAAATGTCTACATAAACGTTTTCGCTCAACAACTTTCAAGGAACATGGGTTTACAATTACAGATTAGCTAACTTGCTTCTTCCGACCCCGGTTTCCTACCCCTGAATTCTGATTTAGCCTGGAGTCACTGGCCTCCAACATGGATTAGTTATATTCCCTCGCCATCAATATTACGAACGATTACTGTGGTAAAATACGCACTGTCGATAGCCAGTATTTACATGATCGTCGCGGTCTTGATCGTTCGATCGCTGGTGTATTTATCTCTATGTATTGACTATAGAGGGAACGTTCACGTGATGACATAACAAGTGGAATCATTGCGCGCCCTGTCTTCGACTGATGACGTTCTGATTCTGAGATCGAAGTTTTTAAGTTCAAGATTCAAGATAGAAATAAAATAATTTCTAAAGCCTTTTCAAATCTAAATTATATTTTATTTATCAGTATATTACATCAAACTTTGAAAGTTGAGAAATTTTAATTTCGAATCTGCGTCTGAAGTTATAGGATCTGAGGTCTGAGATCTGAGGATCTGAATCTGAGGATCTGAATCTGAGGATCTGAAAAGTCAACTCTACCCTTAAGGTTTCCCGAATCAGTGTTGTCGTCCCTATGCGCTCTGATATTTTACAGGCTGTAAACATGTTGGGTACCTTAACGAGATAAAAAATGGAAAAGTTTTTTACTGACTCGGTTACACTGTACCCCGAGCATTGCTTATGAAATCAAGCATTCTTTCATGCCTGTGTGAACAATAGTTATAGGAATTTCCCATTATATGAAGGTTAGCTTGTTTGTGCCAGAAATGGAGATTTTGTGTTTGTGGAAACAGCAATATTTTGTAGTGCTTCATTCTTTGAGACCAAACAGATATGTATAACACAAATTACTTCAAGTACAAAGTCATTATCTGGTACTGAGGTTTCATGCACCCTGCAATCTTCAGACAGATAGAACTAAATTATTCTTAGCTCTTCACTCTGCTCATTTATGGATGTACCATGGACACCGTGGCGCTAAGTGTCCGTCTGTCTGTCCGTCTGTCTGTCCGTCTGTAGACGGATTTTGTTCGACTCATAACTTACCTTAAGAAATGTTGGGTCTAATGTCTTGCAATTTGATAATGTAGCATTGACATGATAAGATCTATATCTGATTGGATTTTGGTAGACATGGCTACTTGATTAATCGCTCATTGGAATATTTTCAATGAATTTTGTAATTAGGCCATATCTCAAGAAGTATTTGACCAAAGCTGATGTGACTTTGCACATACTTTGCAGGGCTTGAAATTAATTTTTTCTCCTGGTAGTCCCATTGGGCTACCATTTTCTGAAGTTGGTAGCCCAGTGACAAAGTCTGGTAGCCCATGTATGAATGAAAAGTGTTTTTTAAAGGATATTTTATTCATATCTTGACAATGAAAGATTTATTTTTCATGATTCTATCCAGGAAGTGAATATTCTAGTCATTTGACATCAATACCTGCAGATCATTATACTAAGCTTTAGGAGAACGGTATAGCATGTGTAGTGGACAACAGTGACCCCTCAAAATTTGATGACCTATTCACAAACTTGCCTCATACATTGATTTTAATAGGAAATATCCATTTTTTCGGTAACTTAGCTACTTATTTTGAGAAAAAATGGCGTTTTTAAAATTTCATGAAATTCAAATTTCACTTTCAGTGTGCGTGAGTTGCGTACGGTGTCGCAACATTTTAGCTAAACTTTGGCTACCCTATTCACACATATCCAGAGCTATAATATGCAAATTTTGATGACTTTTCACTCAGCACGTGTAAACATAACACAGGATGACAACTTGGTACAGTCATGTTCCTAAAACTTTCGTGGCAATTTTGACTATATTTCTCCACCATAGTACACTATCATGTGTCCAGTTGGGTTGACTGTATGAGAGTCGGTCTTCTTGCCCATTATGTAATTTCATGTCCCAGGCTTTGGTACACTCAGTGTGACAATTTTCAGGCAGGGTAGTGAATTTCGCCCAAAGTCGTTTCGTAAATGACCAGCAATACGAAATCTTATTACCATACGTTTCGAAACTTTATTGTGGTTATCCTCAAACTCAGTTGACACGACGGGAGTGGTACTTCGGGGTCAAAGTTGCCAAAGCTTTGACCCCATGTTGAGGGCGTAGTAATCGGACTGCAATCCCAGAAATCGGACGTCGTGTTTTGAATGTGATTAGGAGCTAAGTATTGATAATTTGAAACTTCAAACCACCAACTTTTAATTTCGATGTGTTTAGAAAACTGTATATAAGAATATTTCATGATAATTAGTTATGTTTAATCCATGGACAACTCAACTATATTTCGACGTGTATAGCGCTAGATATCGGACTCAGGCTACCTCTGTGTGTGTTGCTTTTAACACCTTGTATCGTACGGTGTGGCTAACTTTGCTAAGTTTGTTCAGTGAGTATTACTTATAATTGTTTCCATTGCATATTTTGTTTGTATTAGAATCGCACAGGCATTATTTAATAAAAAGAGCGAGTATATTTCATCGTATGACATTATTTACCTGTCAAGTTTTTACTTTTACGTGGTAAGTCACTTACTACGTTTACACAATTATGCTAAATATTGTCTGTCCAAAAACTTGTACACTTCTTACGTTCATTAACCCTTTTCCTGCCAGACAGTATTAAGACTACCGGTATTACTTCCCCATCAGCCAAGTCAGTGAAAAGCGGTATTGAGCCCAAACATGACGTATTTTCACACGCTTAGCTTAGTATGTTATAGCATCTTTAGTCCAAAAAAAATCAAGTTTACAGTATTTATGTTTTCAACAGCCTTCAAATGTACAGTATTATGTTAAAATACACCATATGGAATATGTTGTGTTTCATTAATTTTAACCATCTTGACCTGGTGTTGAAATATGGACTTGGCAGGAAAAGGGTTAAATGTACTTTTTTTTCTGGAAACAACTGCGCAGTTTTCGTTAAAACTACATGCAATCGTAGCGAACAAAGGAAAGAATATTTTCAAAATCATTATTCTCCCCCACATTCAAAATTCAATGCTAAATAAGGACTTTAGTCAAAATTTCAGTTACTTTGACCTGACGGCAGTATGTTGACAGTATCAGGCTGAGGCGGTGTCAGACGACAATTTGTGACCGCCGCTCGTGGCGAACTCAATAGCTTCTACCAAAAAACTATCGAAAACGGGACAACAGTGTCACCTGACCTGTAAAACGCTATCGATACGGAGCGAAGTGAGTGTAACTAACAGCATGTCACTAAATGTCCGAAAACTGAGGTCGTCCGCAAACTGTCACACTGAGTGTACTGGTAGTCCGCGTGGGCTACCATTTCATGGGTTTTGGTAGCCCCAGGGAAAAGTTGCCAAGAAGTCTGTGGACGCAGGACTACCGCTAATTTCAAGTCATGCTTTGATTAACCTATAGCATTACATATTCTGAAAGTTCACTGGGTTTGGCATGATTAATTCTCATATATATTTAATGAATTTGTGTAATTAGGCCATATTCAAGAATTTCTCAAACAGAGATTGTGATTGCCTAAAAATGAAAGTTCTTATATGATTAAATATTGCCTATTCCTTTCATCATATCAGCGTTGAACACAGGAACAGGTGATATTGAGTATAAACAACTTCTAAGTATCAACTTTAATCCAAACATAAAATCACGATGTAGCGTTCCATTTGTAAATTATTTATTTTGCAGCTAATTTTAGTCACTTCCTACCCCACAGTGCTTTATTTCTCCCGAGATGCCATATGGCCTAACTTTAGAAAACAATAATAATTACAAAAAAATCCTTATGCGATGTTGACGCCAGCAAAATGAAGTGAGTTCGTACCCCTACACCAGTGAAGAAATGAAGGAATTACCCAGCCATGCGTCATCATTTATTGTGGATGACCCCCTAAGACTGCTTATTTCATTCTGTGTAATAAGCGGTGCCTGTGAAGAAATATTTGATAAGTGCCTGTGGCTTCCAACGTCACATACGCACAGCAAAATTGAAAACTGCAATTCAAGCCATTGTAGCCTGGGAAGAGTATATGTTTTTCCATTAATTGCTACAGCATACAATATGCATTCTATGAGAATGTATTTATAAGAAAGAGTGTATTTTCTGAGTGATAGTTGTGGTTTTTTGGATTTCAGGAAGCTTTAGCGTTTGTTATATGCCAAAAACATATTTTTATGCAAAATAAAAAAATGTATTTTCTGAGTATTAACAAGGATCATTTGAATTTCAGGCAGAGTATTGTTGGCACAATAGCATATTAAGATTATGAAAGACGATACCCATTGAAGTCACTAACATTCTGAAAATGTAATTTATTAGATCTACCGGTAGTAGACTAAAATCATTACATGGGATAAAATTTAAGAGAGAAAAAATATTTATGTGAGGCCATTTTTTCTCATATTTATCATGACATGTTTCTCATAAATAGTACTGATTCGTGTTTTGCAGTATTAAATTTATTAGATGTTCCTGCCTAATACAGAAATTTGAACACAGGAACTTATTTTATTGACATCACGATATATTCTACTTTCCACAGTGAGCAGATATTTCGTTAATTTCATGATATTATCACAACATTGTTTCTCATGAATAGTATTTATCCTTTTTAAATTTATAACGTGTACCTGCTAAATACAGAAATTTGAACACAACTCGTTTTATTGATGTCACGATATATTCTACAATGAGCAGATATTCTGTTAATTCTATGTTTTACCTCAGGGCTGGAAAAACATGTTTGCAAATTTCACCCTTGTTTTGGCAACGCATTTTCATTTTATTTTTATGAAAATCTCATTGATGTACAGGTATTGATGTTAAATATTTGCCATCATGCAGCTCGTGCTCAGAGTCTACTTTCCATAGTTCTTCCTGGTACCAGCATATTTTGCTTTCAACAAATTAATTTCCTCTCCAAAACGGAAACCTATTATAAATTATAATGGGTATGGACATTGCCATAGCATTGCATTTTCAAAGTTTTTCTGCTTACCTTGAGATTTGGTGTACCAGATTTGTTCTTCTGCATTTTTATTTTTTTCAGTGAACTGCCAGGCTGTTTGTATGGTAATCCTTACACATTTTATCATAGAATTCTGCATATATCATATGTTTTCACACTTGCAGTATTGGGTTATGGAACTGGAAAACTTAATTAAATTTTGCGATATATGCTATAGTCGCAACATTTGCTTTAACTGGAAAAATTTCCAAGTGGAAGGTATATTAACCAAATGTAATGAATAGCTGTGGCCACTGTTATTTTGACTTGAGGCCTGTATATAAGTGGCATCATATTTTTTTGATTTTTCAGACATCTTGTTTTAACGCCAACTGTCCTCATTTGATGCTGAAATTGTGGATTGATTATGGGAAATTTAGAAACGTAGGATGTTTAATCAGGGTGTGATTCTCGAAATCTGATATCTCATGCACGTTTCGTTTTTTTAGCTAACATACAGTACATGTATGCTCCAAAGGTGTATTGTCGTTCTGTTATTGCAGGGAGGCCGCAAAAACAAAGTGTGCCATGTTATATACTGACTGTATGTAGTAATGTCTTTACTCCTCAGCTCAGATTACATGAGTAACAGTAATAAGCATTCTATCATGAAACTTACAATTCAGTTGGCCATTGAAATGTTGAATTCCCTGAAAATGTTATTGATATATTTTTTTTTATCAATTTTGCAAGATCTGTACAGGGTTTAAGTGGAGTATTAATCAAAAAAATTACATAACACTTTTTGAGTTCCAAAGTCAATTTTATAGCCTTTGCACAATATAACGTTGACAATTTTTCCCTCAGATCCAGATAATTTTTGGCAGCTTTGTTCCTAAAATATTTGATCGAAAACCAACTAATGTAAAGTTGTGGCCTTTAGTCTTAAATTATTAAAGTCATAACAGAAAACATCAGAAAATTTAGTAAAATGTTGCAATAAAATTTTGATTGGAATAATGAGAAAACTCCCAGGGTAAGCAGATGATGCAAAAAACAATGCCAATTTAAATCTTGCTTGTACTGTTTTAGCATCATGTGAAATACACAGCAATATTAATCACCACGGACGCAGTCAGGCAGAGACTTATAGATTGGGTCCCATCCGCCAGTCTGTCTGTCAGCAGCCTATATCACCCCTGATTCGATTTTCTTCAAACTGTGTGCAAGGATAAAGTACTGTGCCATACATACGCACATCAATTTATTTTGCGATACGATCCAATATGGCCACCGGGCAGCCATTTTCTTATGATTTTTTTCATGTTTTTGAACCGTAACTGAACTATCCCTGAACTGATTTCATTCAATGTTATTACACAGATAAAGTACTATAGCATATATATGCACGTCAATTTATTTCACAATACGATCCAATATGGCCACCTTGTGGCCATCTTGTTGCGATTTTTTTCATGTTTTTGAACCATAACTCAACTTATATAATCGCTGAACAGATTTCGTTCAAACTTGGCACACAGACATTGTATTGTAGTGCCCATGTGTGTGTCAATAAATGTTGCGAGCGGGGACTGTGTCATCAGCAATGGCTTGTTAATTCTGTATTCTAAATTCACTCACTATCATAATTTAGACACAGTTTGGCTTCAAAAAAAATGACAAATCTAGTCAAACAATGAGTTTGCTGCAATATATAAATAGCAGACAATTAATTAGTGTATGCAACTTTGTTAATCTTTCAAAGTGCCAGTATCTACATCTTTATGCACTTTTCTTTTACAAGATATCATCCAAATTTACTCTTACCTGATCCACCCAACATCTACCTTAACAATGTTAACTATAATGTGGTTGACGTGTCCAGTCTTTTGTTGACACATGAAATACATGGGCAAATACAAATTATAATTGCCGTTTAAACAGGGGCTCCATCGGAACTACTGCACTTTTTGTTAGACATTACAATACCATGCTGTACCGGTATATATGAATAAAATTTCTGTTATCCACTGGACAAAATGCTTGATAATGATATACAACAATATGGACACAAATCCTGATTCTGTACGTTTGTCAAATACGTTAATTATACGCGACATGTATACAAATAATGTGCACACTAGTACAGTGTACTCTTGGTTAGTCCCCACGGACACCGTCCGGGGGGCTTATAGGTTTGGTCATGTCCGTGTGTGCGTGCGTGCGTGCGTGCATGCGTGAGTCCGTCCGTGCGTCCGTCCGTTCACGCAGATATCTCAGAGACGCCTGGAGCGATTTCGTTCAAACTTGGTACAAGGATAGTACCCTACCTCATACAGATGCACATCGATTTGTTTCACAATGCGATCAAATTTGGCCGTGTTAGAGGACTTTTTAGTTTTCACCTCCATAGACTCCCATGTATAAGGCAGTCCATAGATCCATGTATAAGGCAGTCCATAGACTCCCATGTATAAGGCAGTCCATAGACTCCCATGTATAAGGAAGTCCATAGACTCCCATGTATAAGGCAGTCCATAGACTCCCATGTATAAGGCAGTCCATAGACTCCCATGTATAAGGCAGTCCATAGACTCCCATGTATAAGGCCAAGAAAAATAAAGATTTAGTTTCTCATCGTATTCATATTGCAAAAAGGATGCAGTTACACAGTTTTTAGTCCCCAAAGATAAAGTCAAGGGGGCTTTTAGATTGGGTCATGTCCGTCCGTTAGTCCATCATGAGTCCATCCGTTCACGCAGATATCTCAGACACTTTGACAAAATGTCACGTGACCTTGGTGACCTTTGACCTCGAATATACATATTTGTCTATAACTCAGTAACCACAAGTCCTAAACCTTTCATATATGATATGATGGGACACCCTATGACACCACATATTGTACCTCATTAATTATGTGCATATCTAATTTTGAGTGAGCCAATAGAGCTAGAGGTCTGATTTTTTGTATATATGGATAACTTAGCAATAAATTTTTTTGACAAAATGTCACGTGACCTCGGTGACCTTTGACCTCAAATATACATATTTGTGCATAACTCAGTAACCACAAGTGCTACACCCTTCATATTTGGTATGATGGGACACCTTATGACGCCACATATTGTACCTCATTAATTATGTGCATATCTAATTTTGAGCAAGCAAATAGAGCTAGAGGTCTGATTTTTGGTATATAGAGATAGCACTACAATTTTTTTGACAAAATGTCACGTGACCTCGGTGACCTTTGACCTCAAATATACATATTTGTCCATACTCAGGAACCACAAGTGGTACACCCTTCATATATGGTATGATGGGACACCTTATGACGCCACATATTGTACCTCATCAATTATGCGCATATCTAATTTTGAGCGAGCCAATAGAGCTAGAGGTCTGATTTTTGGTATATAGGGATAACTTAGCACTACAATCTTTTTGACAAAATGTCATGTGACCTCGGTGACCTTTGACCTCAAATATACATATTTGTCCATAACTCAGGAACCACAAGTGGTACACCCTTCATATATGGTATGACGGGACACCTTATGACGCCACATATTGTACCTCATCAATTATGCGCATGTCTAATTTTGAGCGAGCCAATAGAGCTAGAGGTCTGATTTTTGGTATATAGGGATAACTAAGCAATACAATTTTTTGACAAAATGTCATGTGACCTCGGTGACCTTTGACCTCAAATATACATATTTGTCCATAACTCAGTAACCACAAGTGCTACACCCTTCATATATGGTATGACGGGACACCTTATGACGCCACATATTGTACCTCATTAGTTATGTGCATATCTAATTTTGAGCAAGTCAATAGAGCTAGAGGTCTGATTTTTGGTATATAGGGATAACTTAGCACTACAATTTTTTTGACAAAATGTCACATGACGTCGATGACCTTTGACCTCAAATATACATATTTGTCCATAACTCAGGAACCACAAGTGGTACA
Organism: Ptychodera flava; assembly: GCF_041260155.1. Lineage (NCBI taxonomy): Eukaryota > Metazoa > Hemichordata > Enteropneusta > Ptychoderidae > Ptychodera > Ptychodera flava. Next base: position 36,615,618 of record NC_091930.1, read on the forward strand.
CCCTTCATATATGGTATGATGGGAGACCTTATGATGCTTCATACTGTACCTCATTAATTATGCATATGTCTAATTCTGAGCAAACCCATAGAGCTGGATGTCTGTCATACATATGCACATAGATTTGTTCTGTGATACGATCCAATAAGGCCGCCATGTGGCCATTTTATTACGATTCTTTCATGTCCTGAACTACAGCTCAGACATGTATCAAGCGAATTTATTCAAAAGTATTTTATCACAGACCTAATGAAGAGGACTCTATCCTCTCTGAGGACCTGTAATCAAAGTACCCATTAACAAGTGGGGACTGTGTCATCAACGATGACTTGTTCACATTGATCTGTGTTAAGGTAGTATGTGCCTCAAAAGTGAAAGACTTAGACCTTTGCTTAGACTTTCCTCAATGAAGCTTTCAACTGATCTTTTACCAAAGTAAGAATAAAAATCCGGGGTCACCGTGCAAGTTTTAGTACCAGATGAACAAATCAATCAAAATTTACCGATATTTGAAATTCAAAATGGCCGCCATCCCTGTGTTATGGAGAAAAAAAAAAATTTCGACTTTGGAAAAATTGAGGCAGTGAAGTTTTCTTACACCGAGAGCTTTGAAATGAACCCCCACAAAAGGTAGATTAGAGAAAGAATTGAAAAAGTTTGAGGGTCAAAATATCTGTCCCTGAGGTGCGTTCTACTGTAAGTAAACAAATGGCGCAAACTCACCGTTTTGCTGGATCTGTCTTGTTCTGCTTCAATACTGTATTGTATGTTCCATACACAAAGAATTAAGATATACGGGTACATAGAGTATACCACTAATATGGTGTGCCATATATGCCCATACTGTGCATAAATATAGTGAAAGTATATCAGTAATTTTGTCTAGTGTATGTGTAGATAAAATAATGAAAGCAATGCGGAAGTATATGTGGCCGTGGATTTCCAAAATGAATTTCTGAATTGGCAAAGAGAAGTGGCAATCCAGTGGAAAAATGTGTTTTAATTTGTCTGGCAGAATACATTTAAAGTTCCAGTTATTGGAACTTTATTAGTCCCCACGGACACCGTCCGGGGGGACTTATAGGTTTGGTCATGTCCGTGCGTGCGTCCGTGCGTGCGTGGTGTGCGTCGTCGTGCGTGCGTCCGTCCGTTCACGCAGATATCTCAGAGATGCCCAGGTCAATTTCTTTCAAACTTTGCACAAGGATAGTACCCTACCCCATACAGATGCACGTCGATTTGTTTCACAATGCGATCAAATTTGGCCGTGTTAGAGGACTTTTTAGTTTTCACCTCCATAGACTCCCATGTATAAGGTAGTGTCCATAGACTCCCATGTATAAGGCAGTCCATAGACTCCCATGTATAAGGCAGTCCATAGACTCCCATGTATAAGGCAGTCCATAGACTCCCATGTATAAGGCAGTCCATAGACTCCCATGTATAAGGCCGAGAAAAATAAAAATTTAGTTTCTCATCGTATTCATATTGCAAAAAGGATGCAGTGACACAGTTTCAGTCCCAACGGATGAAGTCCAGGGGGCTAATAGATTGGGTCATGTCCGTCCATGAGTCCATCCGTGAGTCCATCCTTTCACGCAGATATCTCAGATATTTTGACAAAATGTCACGTGACCTCGGTGACCTTTGACCTCAAATATACATATTTGTCCATAACTCAGGAACCACAAGTGGTACACCCTTCATATATGGTATGATGGCACAGCTTATGACGCCACATATTGTACCTCATTAATTATGCACATATCTAATTTTGAGCAAGCCAATAGAGCTAGAGGTCTGATTTTTGGTATGTAGGGATAACTTAGCAATACAATTTTTTTGACAAAATGTCACGTGACCTCATGGACCTTTGACCTCAAATATACATATTTGTCCATAACTCAGTAACCACAAGTGCTACACCCTTCATGTATGGTATGATGGGACACTTTATGATGCCACATATTGTACATCATTAATTATGTGCATATCTAATTTTGAGCGAGCCAATAGAGCTAGAGGTCTGATTTTTGGTATATAGGGATAACTTAGCACTACAATTTTTTTGACAAAATGTCATGTGACCTCGGTGACCTTTGACCTCAAATATACATATTTGTCCATAACTCAGTAACACAAGTGCTACACCCTTCATATATGGTATGATGGGACACCTTATGACGCCACATATTGTACCTCATTAATTATGTGCATATCTAATTTTGAGCAAGTCAATAGAGCTAGAAGTCTGATTTTTTGTATATAGGGATAACTTAGCAATAAAATTATTGTTACAAATGTCACATGACCTCGATGACCTTTGACCTCAAATATACATATTTGTCCATAACTCAGTAACCACAAGTGGTACACCCTTCATATATGGTATGATGGGAGACCTTATGATGCTTCATACTGTACCTCATTAATTATGCATATATCTAATTTGAGCAAACCCATAGAGCTGGATGTCTGTCATACATATGCACATAGATTTGTTCTGTGATAGGATCCAATAAGGCCGCCATGTGGCCATTTTATTACGATTCTTTCATGTCCTGAACTACAGCTCAGACATGTATCAAGCAAATTTATTCAAAAGTATTTTTATCACAGACCTAATGAAGAGGCCTCTATCCTCTCTGAGGACCTGTAATCAAAGTACCCATTAACAAGTGGGGACTGTGTCATCAACGATGACTTGTTTGATGTTAGTACCGGTATTTTTTTTTATACTTTCCTCATTTGATTTCAATAATAGTCCCCTACCAGTATTTCTATGTTCAAAATTGCTTTCACATTGAAAAAATGTTGATTGCAGAAATTTGAGGTCTGAGTAATTTCAGTAAATTTATTATTAAACTAAAGAATAACCGTCGTTATGTTTACAGCCCTGGATTTGCTGCTATTCTTTGAGTTAATTGAATTTACACAGGGTGTTATGGCAACAAATTTTAGAATCTGGTACAGTTGTGCTGAGTCTTTTAAGAGTTCCTGGTTTTAATGTGGCATCAATTTCACTCACGTCCTGGAGGAATGAAAAACAAGGCTATTAAAACTCTGCTTTTTGACAGCATAATGGTACTCTGCTATATAGGGGAAGAAGATCTGTCCTTTCAGTCATGTATATTTTTGATAAAAAATTATGATCAGATGTGATATTTCCAAACAGGGATGACACTTTGCCTTGCAAATTACATTCACAGATCTCTGGAATATGTTGACAGTTTTGTTTAGGACAGAAAAAGCAAGAGCAACGTATCAAGAACTAATGATGTCTTTATGTGGATGGGTTAAACCTGGAATTCGAATTTACCACACTGTACAAAGAAAACTATGTGCACAAACGTGAAAAACGTGTATAATACCATGTGTGTTTGTACACGTGGGTTGGTTTGTGCTGTCACCACTCCTGGCAATCTCTTGGGTCTACTGAGTCTGTAGAATACTGAGTAAGGACCATTCAGTCTCCTGTATCCATGGTAACTAATCAAAGATTCAGTGGATTTCCAGGGCAAAGCAAGTGTGAATGTATCCTGATGACAAACCTATGGATGTATGCAGATTTGAAGGGACTGATCTAATTTTTCAGCTTCCCATTAAAGATGAGCAGACTTTTCACATTTTGGATGTGTCGTGGACTTTCACTGCTAATAATAGTTGTAGGTAAAACATAAGTAATTGAATGAAAATTTGAGTTTCAGTATACCATTGTGTCACATTTATCATAGACTCCAGAGTCGGAATTTTCAATATTTGTCGCTGTAGCAGCACATGAGCCTGTTGTATTTTGCAGTAAATAACTTAAACAGGAACTTCCCCTATAAAAGCTGGTATAGTAAATTATGCAAATGTAAAAAAGCCACGCTACTGAATAGACGTGCTGTCTTTGTCCCAGAATCCCATAATTTTGCCATCGTTCAGGTGTTCATTGTCATTGAATCTTGCATATGATGTCTGTGAATATATAGCGACTAAACAAATGTTCTGTTTTTTGTTGGAGAACACATATGTTTCAAAACGTGTTCCCTAGTAAGACCGTTTGACCCCTCTTTGAATATGTCACAAAAGTGCCCATCATGATCATTCAAATTCATCATACGGTCAAGGCGATGCATCATCAGTAATACCCCTATTGGTGCGCCACGGTCCTGTAACTTCCCGTTTAAGACTTGTCATATTTCTTTCAGAAGCAGTACTAATCGAAGCACCATGAATGTGGCTGGGGAGCGACCGTATTGGACGAGGAAGAGACAGAAGAATGCCAATAATGAGTATGAATGCCAGTATTGTAAGAAAATCTGTCCGAACGAACTTTACCTCCGGCAGCACGAATGGATGCACGAAGGTTTGAAACCGCTGAAGTGTAACATGTGTGACAGGTCGTTCTGTTGGTACAGCACGCTGACGGCACACAAGCGAACACACCGTAAGAAAGGGATTCAGATGACGCCAGTCATGTCATCGGCGTCACTGCCTTCCTCCCAAGCGCTCACCGTAGCGACACGTCCTCCATCCATCAGTGCTCCGTTGCACGCCAGCCTCGGTCAAACGAAGTCAAAGGAAGAGATGCAAGCGGACTCGCCTGCCTCTCTGATGAGGTCGAGAGAATATCGGGAATGTGAACGTGTGCGCTGCCCTCACTGTGACCGCCACTTCTCGACTCCCAGTGGACTGAAGTATCACTTGCGAACGCATGTCGGACTGAAACCATTCACTTGTGAAATATGCGGCCGTCTTCTGTCATCCAAACAGGGATTAGACTACCACCTCCGCGTCCATTCTGGAGAGCGACCGTACAGATGCGGAATGTGCGATTCAAGCTTTCGCAACCAGACGCTTCTCAACGCGCATTATAGCAGAAAGCATCCGCAGATAAGGGACGTTCCCGTTTTTTTCCCGGTTTCGCCGACTACAGCGTCGACCCCCGAAACTTCCCCGACCATTACGACGGAGAGTGCATTGATTAGCCAACATGGTCAAGGACCCATTATCACAGAGGCGTCCCCTGGTAATCTGAGTGGATGGGGAGAGGACTTCACATCGTTGAGTTTTGCCACGTTACCCCAGGCGGTTAAGACAAGCTGCAACCTAGTCATTCCATTGTACCCGTTCAGTGTGCCCATCAAGACAGAACCCCTCCTGGTGGACCAGTCACAATATCAAATTAATCCAGGCTTTAGAGCGGTACGTATAAACTTTAATATTTGTCTGCCGAAGAGGAGCGAACAAACAATTTCTTTTAAAATAAAATATTTAATTTGGAAATCCTGCTTGTAGTTCCGCCATGCTCTTGTAAAACACTACTGTATGATATGGCTGCATTAATTCTGACAGTTGCATATATGCTGCTGGTTTCGACTACTCACTCAAAGTAATAATAATTACAATGTTTACTACAGTTTCCCGCATTTCCATCTGATTAGTGTTTATTACACCGAGTTGAAGCGTGCACAAATCATTCACACTTCATTCCTTCAAGTTCAAACACAGTTTTTCATTTTGAGACAAAGTCTAGGCACATTATCAAGAGGGTTAAATCAATACGATTTTACATCATTCATCGGCAGAATGAAGGTGTGTGTATCGTCATCATCATCATAATCATCATCATCATCATATTTATTCAGTACTGTAGGCCACCTGCCTTAATGTACAATTTTCATATTGGGAATCAAGGTATAGATTGCCATATTCAATAATCTATGTGTATTAATAGGGGGGAGTGGGAATGGCAAGTGTATCTGATTATTTAGAGTGGAATTTTGATAAAATATGGGATTCAGCAATTGCATCTAGGTAGTGTTGGGGGGGGGGCTCTCACTGAGAAAGTTCACAAAACATTAACTCTTAGCAAGTAGAGAATATTACTTGTTCCATAGAAACAATCTTTCCTTACAGTCTAGATAGTGTATTAGTGTATGTGTACCACTTGCCAGCTGCCATGGTTACATTAAAATTTTGATATTCATAATGAACTCTACACCGTATACTAGGTTGGTGTACATATCCAATATTATATATTATAGCCCAAACATGGGACTATGTGCCCCAGGGCAGGTGACCCTTTGCCCGACGTAAGGAGGGCAAATGGTCTCCTGCCCCGAGGGTACATAGTCCCTTGTTTGGTCTACAGTGTTTTTATTACATGCCTCTCTTACTCTTACACAGTTTTCACTCAAAATACTTAGATTTAGTGGCAAATTATAATCCAATGCTTTATTTCCATCTTAGACGAAAATCCGTTAACATTGAAACGAACTTCATCATCGAATGGCGCAATGATATATTGAAACTACTGTTATGCGGTTTATCAATTTTTTTCTGCAAAATTTTCCAAAACCGGATTTCCTGTGCAAAACATGAAATTTTGACATTTTTACATAAAAAAGTTGACAAGTTGAAAATAGTTCCGGTTCACTTTCAGTCCAATGATGACTATGCGGCCCGCGACGTCACCGACGAGTTACCATTGAATCCTATGGAGCGCGCGACGTTCAATATATGAGGCATGTAATAATGAATTGGATGTGTACCCCTCGCCACCTCAAGTGGTACCAGCGCATTCAAGTTTTAATATTCAAAATGAAGTCCGTACCGTACCCTAGGTTAGTACACATCCAGGATTGGATGTGTACCCCTCACCTCTTCGCCATGGTACATTCGTATTTTGATATCCATAATTAACTGAATACCATATATTATTAGGTTGGCTGCTCATGTCTGTAATTCTTAATTAAAAGGAAACAAAAATATCTTAACCCCACATTTGAAACGAACCTTAACCCATCACTGCAGTGTACTACTACAAGGTCAACAGGTCACACATGGATCTAAAATTGAGAATGCTGCAAAAGTTTAACCAAAGGAATGTAAACATGAGGCCCAAGAACAATTCTACCGGTGTAAGCACTGGGAACTTGTATTCAATGTTTTACCCTTGCCCATCGCACCATGTTTCCATATTTTCATTCAAACTGTATGGCTGCCGTTCTACAGTGTTGGAATGCCAGCAAAATTGCTATCCCTTGTATCACTAAAATACACAAGCCATTATGTTCCGGCCTTTGTTTTTGTCACACAAGTTACATATACATGTCCAAGTTCAAGAGACAAAGTCCCTCTGTTTTTGACCTTTTAATGAATTTTTGTTTGATATGAAAAGTTGTTTGGGCTGCTTGACTTCTTGAAACATGCTGACATACATACCGGTACTGGTCAAGTGTGCTCAAACTCAACGCTGCTTGCAGCCAGACAAAAACACTCGGTGAATTTACGGTCTGTACAAACAATCAAGTTCTGTGCACGTGCATAACTGTCTCCATGCACGGCTGAACACACACGGATTAAATTAATACAAAAGTTTGGGCCTCATGCAAGCTTTTGTAATGAAATCTTAATTTGCTGTGCATTTCGTATTAAAGGATAGCATTTTTTCTTACATTGTGGCAATGTGTATTTGTCATAGGAAAGGATGTCAGAATAGGAAACATCCGTCTGTCTAGAGGTCACAAACAAATCATCTGTTTGCATTCAGCAATTGAGTAATTTTTTACACTTCTGTATATAGTTATGTACCATTATCATATTGTACCGGTACACTGAGTGACTTTTAATATTGAAGTGTTTCAAGTTTTCTTGATATCACAAAAAGGTAAAAAAGAGCGACTTTGTCCCTTTAATATGATATTCTTTTTTCAAGTATCAAACTGCTAAATTTAGCAAACTTTGTATTTTAAAATTTCCTGAGGAAGGAAGATTGTGTGTTTATCAGATTTCAAGGCCGCAGCAATTTGTTTGTCAAGGTCAGAGAACTTCAGTAGAGTTGGTTTATTTGGGTCGACTAGTATTACTGTCTAAACGATAATCACGCCTGACAGTGTTGGCAACTCCTCAATTAAGACCGTATGTCAAGTTCCCATATTGCCAATGATTCAAGGAAAACCCCTACATGGAAGGTCTGGGCGTTGGCTTGTTTTCACATTGCAGCAGCTCATGCATGATAAACACAGGAAGTGAACATCATATACAACCCCTGGGTCTCAATGTTTTGTTGAAGCGTGATGTTTTTAATTTGTGGTCTTGTTATAGCTGTAGATGACTTTTCATCCTTGAGAGTGCAACAGTGTGTATGTTCTCTGGTATTTTCACATAGCCAGTCAGCACAAAAAGTCATACGTCTGTGTGTGTATGTTGTGTACTGATATGTATGCAGGAATTTATTTCCTGACGGTGTAAACTGTTATATGTCTCAAAATTTTATGTACTGGTTAAAATTTCATGTCTGTGATTAAATAGACAAATTCGCTCATTTTTGACCTTTTTGTAATTATCAAAAAAACTCTTGCATAAAGTCAGTCAGTGTGCAAAATTATGACGATATATAACTGCAAAAATGTCAAAATTTACCCCTTTGCTACCTTGCAAACAGATGATTTTATTTGTGACCTCCAGACAAAACGGATTTTTCCTTTTTGCAACTTTTTTTATTATATTATATTTATTAGACTTTGCAACCAAAATACCATAACAAGTACAGACAGGTTGAATTGTTACAATGATATAAAAAAAAATCATAAAATCACAAAAAACTACACTATAAAACTGGAGTAAGAAAGTTAAAATATGTGAGCATTATAAAAATTGTAATACTAGCGAACCATAAGCATAAAAAATCACTTGTTGGTCATTTACTCATGGTTAATTAAAAGTTGCAACACTTTGCAAATATGTGTGATGAGGAAGAAAGTGGTAACACCAAAACTACGAGCTGGCAAAAAAAAAAATTATTTCTGATAGTTACAGAGAGCATATGGAATAAAACTATTTTGAAATCTTTGTGTGCGGCATCTAAAAGTAGCATATTGTTTTGAGTGGCGAGTCCTTCTGGTAGTACTAGGGTTCATCAAGTAGTTCAATCTATCACCATCAGTACAAATTTGCTTCACTATGACAAATAAACATTGGAACAATGTACAGGAAAGCTGTTATCCTTATCTGTATGAAAGGCACTGTCAATGGAGACTCCATTACAAAATTTGCATGACGTATGCTTAGCCATGCATGGTGAGAGATGTGCACTTGAATTATTGAACTCGACTTTTTTGGTACAGACCGTAAAATGTTTCATTGAATGTTTAACCCTTTCAGCACATGGTTTGTCCCAAATCCATTGTTTTCTATGGTAAAGTTGGACCTGTATACAGGGAACTGGGGTGAAAGGGTTAATCTAGTCTGGCTGCAAGCAGAGTTGAGGTTGTGCACATTTGAGCACTATTTCAGCGTGTTTCAAGGAGTCAAAGAATACAAACTATTTTCCATATTTAACAAAATTTATGAAAAAAAAGATCAAAGAGAGCAACTTTGTCCCTTTAATACAGGGCCAAAGAAAGTTTTAGGGAGTTTTGATGTGTTGAAAAAAAATGATTTGTTGATAACTTTCATTTTAACATCCCATACAGTAAATATTGGGCTGAGTAACGGCTGATAGAATGGCGCCCTCTGTTGTCTGGCAGCCAATGTGTTGATTTGTTGCTACAAGCTATGGCAATCATGAAATAAATACAGTTATAACAGAAAAAACATGCTCTCAGTATCACCAGGTATATGCCAATATAGCTGTGAATGAAATACATGGCATTACAGAAAAATGTGTCTATTTGTGACTGCAATACCGATATGAGGTTTGACCAATTTGCATACAAGCATCTCTGTAAGAATTCATTTTCAGGCCCTTACACCCTGGACAGACACACCTGTGATGTACCCGACAGTGTATTACCCAACCAGATGATTGGCATCTTTTGTTGTTGTTTTTATTTTGCAGCTTGACTTGAGCAACAAAATTGAAATGGAAGGCTGTCAGGAGGAGGAGATGACCCATGGAAAGATGGACAGTGAAGTCGGCGATGTTACCAACACAGAGCAAGAGGACGAAACATCCATTGGTGAAAAAGAGCATGATGTCCCATCTGTATCTCACAGTAGTCCCATCCCACAGAGGAAAGACCAGGAAGCTGCCGGTATCAATGAATCTCCATGGCAACAGAGTTTGAAGAGAAATGGGTTGCCCAGCAACAGGGACACTAAGAGAGCAAAGCTCGAAGCAACAATAAAGGGCATTAAAGGGAAAGTCACTGGAGAGAAGAAAGTGCAAACAAGAGAGAGAGATGAGGAAAGTCACCATGGTGACGAAGACTGTCTACTGCCCAAGATACTGAATGTTTACTCTTTGAGAAGGGACCAGGGTAATTCTGTCCCGTCCGAGGGCAAAGCAGTGGGGTCAGAGGGCAAAGGTCAGGAGGAGAAGGTCGAGGATGTAACTGTGAGCAGCACTTCGATGCTTCAGGAAGGGGATCTGAAAAAACAGAGTTTAGAGAACAATCCTGATTTTGAGGATTTGCGAAGATTGGCCGACGATGAGATGTCGGTGATGCAGAATCTTGTGGAGGAATACGTCACACAAACAAACAAAGAGGAGGAGGGCAAGGATCCGACAGAGGGAGAGTACCGAGTAGGATCAGGGAGACACGATGGGAAAGAGTCGGAAAATGCAGGTGACTCTGTCTACCAGGATGGAGAAGAACATGACTGTGAAATCGACTCTTCCATGCAACCGGACGGAATCCCGAAGTCAGCTTCCATTTCCACCCAGACAAGCGAGCGCAACAGAGGCGCCAATCCGGCGTCGGATCAGGCTACGGAAGCGAAGACCGATGCGTACAGCGCCGAAGATGAAAGCCTGCAGTGCAAACACTGTGACATTCAGTTCATGGACTCGGTTCAACACACTTTGCACGGCAGCTGGCACCACAGCGAGGCCGAGCCTTTCAAGTGCAAAGGTTGCCTGATGGACTGCGGCCAGCGGGACAAGTTCTTCTGCCACGTCACGCGCATGGCCACTTCTGAACACCTGCCTGAGGTCAACAGCGATGCCACGGGGTCAAGGGTCAACACGCTACGACCTAGCAAGAACGTTGGAGGAGGGTTTGAATGCACGTACTGCGGCTGGAAGTTCAGCGATGTCGTCCTCTACACTCTCCATACCAGCTGGCATCAGAATTCTGAGGTTCCATTCTACTGCAAGGGGTGCAAGACAGCGTACAGCAGCCAGGAAGATTTGGTGTGCCACATAACAAGAATTATTATATCGCCTCATTAATCAGCGTTTGCGCCAAAGATGAGGAACATTGGTAAACGATTTAGAAACCCTAGCTGCAGTCCCCTAATCTGATTGCGTTGGTATACTCTGCTAAATGTACTAGGGAACCCTGGTAGCATTTACCTGCCTACCGCCCTCAACAAAACCCTTTCATAGTGAGGTCAATATTCAGCACATAATATTTAATATTCAACAACCTTGATAGGTCAATATTATTATTTAAAGCCTGTCAAATATCTACCTGTGGAGGAGATGTAGATATTTGACAGGCAAGTAAGCCTTGCTAGTTAACATCACATTACATATATTTTAGAAACACCAGTAATTAAGTCATATATTTCTCTATATAATACTATGTCAGAAGTCAAGACTGTTTAGCATGATGACTTTTCATACACTGGCTAGCTCCCATAACTTAATTGTTTAGTTAATAAGTCAATACTGGTACATATTGTACTAGTACGTAAGGATATTGACTTCAACTTATATTTGATTGATGTGAAATGTGTAATATGGACAATCAGAGTACAAACGTCAAAAGTGCATGCCTGTAACATCAGCCAGTTGATGTTGGTATGAACCACTGGTCAATACAAGATCATTTGTAACTGAAAAGTACAATGACTTTTTTGCAGTGTGCGGTATGTTATAGCTACAGACCTGTTTTCTGGTCAATATTACTTTATTATTGCACCAGAGGGAAGTCACTACCTTATTTAAATTAACCAATCACAGTGATTGTTGCATGATCAGTGAAAATATTAACATGGACACGTTTGAATCAATTGAAATCTCTTTAAGAGTTCCCAAGTATAACCCTCTCACCGCCATGGTTTGACCCAAAATCATTGTTATCAATGGGGACTGTGGACCTGTTTACAGGGAATTGGGGGTGAACAGGTTAAATGGGTTTAGAGTTGAGCCAATCAAATAGGAAAACTAGTTTCCATGCAGTGATATTTTGGGCTTTTACTGAGATAGTTGCTAGATCACATACTGAGACGATATCTGCATGCATAAGTCAAATATAACAGATTGTGTAGAAAAATATAACCGATTTGTGCATAGGCTACCGAGCACAAAATCTATATTTTTGTATTTGTGGGGTCGGACCAAATAGTTTGAGCTTCCATACTGCAAGTTCTAGACAACTTTAACGGTACATGTCTCACACCAAAAGAATAAGATTGCTGAAAGGGACATAAAGCTGTAACTTGTGGCAAGTTTTTCAGTATTCTGCTTCTGTATATCAACTACCGTGTCTGACCCTAATCCGTTTGTCATGCTGAAATTTTGAGTATTCTTTTTGTCAACACAGCTTGTATGTGTGTAGCGATCATTGTTTCTTGTTTACAAATGAATTCTATTCCAGACTTGAATTGTAAATTGTAAATTGATCAGTGACCTGTGGGTGATATTTACCGTTGTCAAACATTGGCCCTTCTGAAATGCCTTCCAATTTTCCCAGTCAGTATTATCAGGTCCGCTTCCAATTGAAACATTGTCCTCCTATCTATGTAAAATACATGATCTCATGTGCACATATTTTATTAAATTTGAATATTCTGTTCCAAGTAAGACATTAAGCTGAGATGTTAGGACACGCATATACAAGGAGAGAGACCAGGAGAATATATTGTTTGAATAGCAATATTGACCTAAAATAGAGAACCATTACCCAGTGATTAAGTTCCATTGTACTATACTGAGCCAGCTAAGCCAGCATCAATGCATGAAATCATTGTCATTCCATAGGAAACATTGCAGATATTTATTTATACACTCTCTAACATAGAACAGCTGTCAAGGAAAGAATAGATGCAGTAGGTAAGGATTTTGCCATCTTTGTGTTGTTCTTCAAAACGTCTCAATTTCCATATATTATATTGTACGTCCTCCTATTACAGTAACAACTCCAATTGAAAGATTCAATCGCAGCAGAGATGAGTTAGAGGTCAATGTTCTTTTTATGACCTTTGGGTCATGTGATCTCATGAGTACCCTTTATGCTGGAAATATCTGGTACTAACATGAATAACTAATATAAACCTTGAATGTCGGGAAATTCCTTAGAGTTGCTGTATGTGTTCACGGTGCGTTGTCATGTAGGTTATAACATTGGTAATGGTAGTCGAGGGGTTAAATGTCACCAAATCATGTTGAGACAATTGCTCTCGATTTACCCATAGAGGGCGCTCTGACAGTCGAATAACGCAGGGGCCAGGGAAAGGATATTCAAACAATGCTCTCCATACGTGATACATGCTTGATTTCATTTCATGTACATGATTGTACATGTTGAAACAAATACTGTTGATGAACGAATACTGCCATCTTAATTTCTTTATAGTACTCACCTTTGAAGAGGTGAAAAATATACGAAATCTTCCAGAAATACACTGAGTTAAAATTAAATGTGACAAAACGATGATAGTATGTATACACTACATATATCTATATATTTCATTCAAAGTAAAAAAAGCTTTTATGTCACAAATAGCATATTTATTTATTTTGCCAATGTATAAAGCATTTGTAAAGATTCTGCCATTTTATTTTAAACACTAGTTCTGTGTTCCTAGAAGTGTGATTATATACACTTGCCTTGCTTTCAAGTGATTTTGCATGCATGACTGTCAGACTGTTTTTATACAATAGCTTTAGGATAGTATGCGCCTTGAAACTTGATAATCTAAAACTTGTTTCAAGGCACGATGAAAGTCTTTCAAGTTAGTTGAAGAATTATATCTTGATCTATAATTACCATGTTTGGGTGAACGTCTCACCCAAAGTTGAAACCTGCACAACTGTTTCCAGTGGTTTGGGTTATTCCATATATTTATCTATAGGGGTGACAGGGTGTTAACTTTTTATCAGTGTTTGCACCGTTTTTATGTGCTATCCAAATGCACTGTATGTCTTATTTTCTTCTGTGTGGTACCAACTGCGGAAAAGTTAATTAGTATATTCTTGGTAGTGTTGTTTGTTTGATATTATAGAACAGACATTATCATGTAAAAAGGTATTAGATAAAAAGACAATAGTGTATTCTTGTAATTAGATTTTCAGAAACTTGCTTTTGTTACACCACTTTTACCCAAACTTGTCACCATTTAATTACAGAAATGTTTTATTCCATCACGGTCCCTCCACAAGGAGGGACCGTGATTCCATTCATCTAGGCGGGGTTGAAGAGACCCGCAATGGAAATACACAATTATCAGACAGAACTTGTTTTACATCATAATTTGAGATTGCTGTAAGATTGCCATAGATTGCAAAATGTATTGTAAGATGTCCTGAAGTTGTTTGCTAAATATTATTAGTTTCAACATACCTTAGGGATCAAGAAAACAACCTTGTAATTGACACACAAAAAAAACAAAATTGATTTGAAAATCGTCAAATGATTGTAAGCTACTGGCCCTTCATGTGGCAGAAAGGAATTTTCTAGCTATCAAAATGAATCTCGTACCAGTGCAATACACCTAGCAACATGTCTGCCCTTTGATTTACAATAGTCACCCAGTGCCACATTGAGTGTTCTCCCTACGAATTTCTGATAACATAGTGGCTAATTTGCATAACTATAATTGTTATGTTAATGAATTTTTGTTTATCGTTTTAGCAAAATTACAGATTCATGGCCACTATGCTTTAATTTCTCTGGGGAGAGCAGTGATATTGAAAGATTACAAGTAACCAGATAATTTCCAGCGGTGAGCTACCAAAAACAAAATGCAATTTTCAGTTTTATCATTCACAGTATCCACATGCTGAACAATCACAAAAAACAATGCATGATGCACTGCACAGTCACGCGACACATTGCTTCACGATCGGTACAGTACCGATCTGTGTACTGTACCGATCGGTACAGTACTGATCTGTTTATTGTACCAATCTGTACAGTACAGATCTGTTTACTGTACCGATCTGTACAGTACCGATCTGTTTACTGTATTGACTGGTACAGTACAGATCTGTTTACTGTACCGATTGGTGCAGTGCAGATCTGTTTACTGTCACCAATTGGTACAGTACAGATCTCTTTACTGTACTGATCGCGAAGCAATGTGTCGCATGCCTGTGCTGCACAGGCCCTAATCTGCTCAATTGTCAGTTGAATTTAAACATGTACAATACAAAGACAGAAATCTGTCGGTATTTTCAGTACTGTGTACATCTTTTTTGTATTTCATCATGGTCCAAACTGCCCAACATTTCCATGGCGATAACTTTTCAATATTTGATAAAAAATTTCAGTTTTTGATTTTTTTTCAGCTGATAATTTTAACAACCTTCAATCCACCAATGAGAAGTGACAACAACCGCATGCTTTTTCCACTTTCATATAACACATTTTATTTCTTTAAATGTTAGAATTTATGCATTATTATATGTGTATACGATCATTTTTCCCAAAAGCTATATATGTATATTCTTTATCCTCTATATTTTAATCTGTAAAAAGCATTTACCTTATATATTTTACCCTATTTATTCTGTTAATGGCTATCACAAAATTTATTTGTATTATTTTTTTGCCAATACAATGATGTGACATGGACACTGGTTGTGACCTTCATATGCTAATTATATTACACTTGTTTTTTTCTTTGTTATTGAAAAGAGCTACATGTATTGTTTCATGATGTGGCCACTTTTCTCATGGAATTTGTATTTGATGTACTTTGTAATATCTGTGACTTTCGATATATTTAGCATTATTTTTTATACTCTTTGTTGAATACACTCTCTTGTCCTACTGCCTAGATCATCTTATGGTAGTATGTGCCCCGGGGCCTGATATTTGGACTCAAATTTTTTAATTTCGTTTCTGATCTACCAATTGTCGGAGCTCATTTTAAAGCTCTTAGAGCAGGAAAAATGTTCGCTGTCTTAAGATTTTTTGAAAATTGAATTTTAAACATTGATAAATGTAAGTTTGTTCTAGTTCGAAATTTTGCATGGTGACTCCTGATTTTTATTCTTGATTTAGTGAAAGAATGATCGACAGTTTCAGCAAAAGTTTAAGTCTTTCACTTTTGAGATGCGTACTACCTTGAATACCAAGTGTTTCAACTTGTCAATACTATATAGCGTGTGTGTGCGTCTTGCCCAATGTAATTGCTTACATGGGGATTTTTGTCCTGACTTGAATTCAGGAATCAACAATGAATAAATGAATAAATTTGCATATTTTACACAAATGCGTTATGTTAGCCAAGGTTATACCATGGAGGTACCTCCATGGTTATACTAAGTATTTCAAAGTTAGGCAGAAAATAAGAAAACACTCCTTGAATAGGTCAAACCCGGAATTCAAATTGACTGCGGTGCAAACAAATCCATGTGCGCAAATGCGCACAGAAGTATGTGTATTTCCATACTCGTTTGTACACACATGGGTTGGTTTGTTCGGTATTCACGTAATTTCTTGGGCGTACTGAGTCTGTAGAATACAATGTGTCATATGGTCCTTTTTAATTCCATAGTAGAACCATTGACCAAAAGTAGTGAAAATATCAAAATTTGCAGCTATCTTTCGTCGTGACTGTATTGCACATTTTTCTCACTGAGATTATTGAAAAAACAAGAAGACCATGAGGTTTCCAACGACAACAAAAGTTACTTTAGAGAACACAACTCTCCCGGTGTCTGTGAACTATGTGTGACCTTTGACCCAACTCTGCTTTTTAGGGTAATTGTTTTGTCTCAGAGATGATGCGTAGTGCCTGTTTATGTACTTTCATGAACAAGACCTAGCCATTATGAAGCAGAAAACTTGGTTAATAAAAAGAGGAAATAATTTCTCTCTGATGATAAAAAATTGTAGAGGTTGTCAAAGGCAAACAAAAAGGATTTGTTTCTGGTCTTTGACACTCAGCAAAAGGTGATTTACTTTTTTTTCCTTTTTATGTAACAATGCTGGTTTGGCATATTGATTCAACAATTATTGTCAAATTTGTCTTTTATTACTGGCTGTAAAATACTTCTGTTTTCTTTTTAGCAGTTTTGGACATGCATCATAAAAACGTTGAATTCAGGCCAGCCACCATGCGAAATTGTGACTCACCCAGAAGTTTTACCAGAAAAAAAGAAATGACGCACTCACTGACCAGAAACATGTCTATTTTTTTGGCCTAACTGATCATTTCTTGTGCAAGGCTCTGCCAGTTTTCTGTTGTTATATCAGAACCACACAGATGCTGTACTGGGAGAAAAGGACATCGAACCAACAAGTCATATTTATTTTCTATAAATCTTTTTTGCCCCAAATGAACAAGTGTGCATTTGATACAATTTATTCCCATGAATTTCAACTCACACTCATGTTAAAGGGCTGCTATCTAACTTTTTATGATTTTTTTTTTTCACAAATTTTAGTTTTCATGTAGATACTGTTTTGTGTTCTGCTCCCCAAAGCATGTTGAGGTACACTATCCAGCTTGTCAACTCAGCCTACGTACAGATTGTACAGTTATTGTTGGCAAGTGAATTCTGGTCCAGACTAGAATTCAAATGTAAACAATAACAGTGCATTTTACACGCATAGATGTAGTTTTGACAATCAAAATAGTTGTGTTTCAGCATTTTTGGGGGGGAGTAGAACTAGAAACTTGAGCTTACATGAAAAACAAAAATAGTCACGGTAAAAATCATAAAAAATTATAGCCACCAGTCCTTTAAAGTAATACGAATAAAGTCATCATTTCTTAAAGTTTTGCATTTTTACTGAGCTTTCAACTTGGTCATTTTATGAGAAATACTTTTAATTGAGTGATTTAACTTTCAACTATAATGTATTGAATTACTTGTGAATGGGGAGGGGGAGGGGATACGTAACTTAGACTTTCCTCTCCATTTAGGAGGGTGTTGTTGCTCAGAGACCCCATAATGCTCAGTATCGATCAACAAAGTGAAGTGTGTTATTTTATTATATGATAGTAAGGCCAAAAAAAATAAAAATGTTTCTGGTCAGCGCGCGCATCACTTGAACAACAGCGCGTCACCCTTTTTTTTTTCTGTTTGTGGCTGACACCAAACCAAAATGGCTGAAGAGAAAGAGAAAATTCTTTGGGGGCATGATCAGTGACTGCAAGAACAGTATATGTGTGACTATATTGATAAAACTATAAAACTGACCCTCCCCCTCCCCCTTGAGGGAAAAAAAATTAAAAAAAATTAAATGCGCGTCGCCGCACCATTTTTTAAAGAAAGACCTGACCAGAAACATTTGTGTTTTTTTTTTGGCCTAATATACACAGCTAAAGAAAATTGTGAGTGTTCAGAATTGATGGACCAAGAAAATGAACAGCATTATTAATGTTATGGTAATAACTACCAGATTATAGTATATTTTTAGGGCGTGCGTACGTTGTTGAAAATGTCACAGCCATTAATCCCACAGGGGAGAATATATATATTATTTATATTTCATATTTTAAAAAATCGTGTCCTTCCATTTTTTAGTTGAAATTACAATGCATTAAATGTACAATTATTTGTTTTGTCTTTCAGTCATTACAGACCAAAAAAAAACCTTAAAATGTGCGTGTTTGTATCATTTGGTAGCTTCATATTTCAAATTATACATTTTAAATTGTATGCTTAAAGTGAATGTCAAAATGATACCTTTTACTAGCAATAGTATTGTGTGTCAGCAGTGTTTTAGAAATAAAATCTAGAATTTCTTCCAAGTCACTTCAGCCTGTCTCACTCAGCAGTTCATTTATGTACATAACCTTTGCTCGTGGTGTGCGCATTTGCAAGATGAAAGAGTTTCAAACAGAAAATGATAGTTCATAAGATATTGGGGTTTTATGCTCCAAACTCCGAACACCAAAAAAAAAAATACTCAACTATTCCGGTCCAGAACTGTGTGAGAGGATTTCTGATCGTGCCAATGAGTCGCTGTGACTTCAGACAATTTTTTTTTTCTCACTACTTTTGCTTTGAATGTCAATTGAAAGTCCCTGTTCTACTTCCCCCAAAATGATGAAATGACATCTATTTAGCTTGTCAACATAGTGTCTATTTTTTTTAAAGCACCGTTATTGTCTATTTATGAATTCTTGTCCAGACCATATTATTTTGCATCTTACTGGCCAAACAATTATCATCCAATCTTCGGGGAGATGTTTTGGATTCCTGTCATTGAGGTATTTCATCTTTGAAAATATCACTATTTCAATGCTTGGCGATGGATTTGGTCCATCAAATCCACGCAGGCACTTGTGTGTCTGTTTACAGTGATGGCCATTTGAGTTGCCACTAAAAAAAAATATTTAGTTGTTAAAATTGAAGTTGTGTGTTCATCTTCCCATGTTTGAAAAACATTAAATGGGCCTATTGTACGTTATCATAATGCATAATCAAGTTGCATTTGATTTCAAACCGTCTTCAAAAAAATTGCACTGAAAAATACAGGTAATGGGGCTTATAGAACTCTGATAGTGAGGGGCTCTATCGTTTAACATTATACGCACGATGTAGAAATGAAATGTTCTCCAGCGTTGCCTCATCAAAGATCACTTCCACTGATTGTACCACCTGGCGATAAGACTATAGCCACAAATCTGTCTGTATGAGCGCACCAAGTGTCTGTGCCCCAATTGTCATTTCACTACAGGTGAATACTCCCTGCATGGAAACCGTGTTTACTGTCTGTCCCTTTTTTATGGTATTTGGCGATTTTTGGTCAGCATTCAGATAAAGTTTTGAAATTGAATATTTTTCACTCTGCTTCTAGTGCCTTGTAACAATAAATAGGAACAAAACTTGTAATTAATATTTGACTTTTAGGTTGCTTAAAAAAATACTAACTCTTCAGCCCCTCAGACACTGCTAAGAGATGTAATCTGTGTGTATAAATAGAAAAGGTACCACATAATCGATGCTGACAAATGTACACTGTTAAATAAATATTTAGAGCGAGTAGCTCTTTCAATACTCAGATCCATGAAAATAAATACAGCCAGTCGAACTGAATGGCCCCTATTGCAAAAATGGTACAACCCATCAACTGAGTGGCTCAGAAAAGCTGAGTTTATCTGTCGGTAAAAGATAAAACAGTGATTCTGTCTATATTCCTTGTGAGTAGTATTAAAGACTGTATGTATGTATGACTGTGCTACTGACTGTAATTTTTCTATCGAAGTTTATTTCAAGGGCAACATCAACGACAAGTTCAAGAAAAAGTTTTTTTGGTATTAGCACCAGTAGTCCTAATACCAAAAAACTTTTTCATATATGCCAAAAAGCTAGCACTTTGCTAAGGCCTTCTTCTATAGCATCAAAAGTAGCACGCTTTGGTCAAGATGTTGACACTTTCATGCATTCTAATATTGAGAATTTATTAACGAGTGTACAATTTAGCAATCATCATTGTAATACTTTACTTTATTGCTCAACAAACTCAGGAGTGTAGTAAGGCAAAAAATTACAAAATTCAAAGATGCAGACTTCAGCAAACACTGGATAAAGCTGCTGCTGGTCAAACCCTTATATGCTCTTCACCAACCCTTAATGACGAAGATGGAAAAAAAAACGGTTTCTAAAACAAAATGTTATGTAATTTGCTAAACTTGTAAAGAGTCCGCCTATTGTTATGTATTTAACTTCTGAAGGGGCTTAGAACGTCGCTATGTTGACGAATTTTCCGGTAACAAGTGTGCCGTTTATCATGAGTTGATGAGAGCGCTGCAGCGACAACACTCATATCCCACTCAGCCAATTTGGTTATCTCCTCGTCTCCCGTGTTTGGGAGCTCATGACATGTCAATTTCAGCAAACACTATATCTGACAAAAGGTTGTTGCCTTTCCACTTTTTGAATTATTTCAAAATAACTTTCAATATTATTGTTGGCAGCCGCGGCCGACCGTCTATCAGAATGATGTGTAGCCATAGCCCTGAGTCAGTCTGGGTCTGTGACCTTTGTTTACGTGCTCTGTGCGCCCAACGAGTCACCATAGCAATATGCAAATAAGAAACAAACCACCTTTGCATGCTGGGAGTAATAGCTTCTGCTCGTCGCCATTTTGGCATCTCCCGACGTTTACGCGAATGAGTTATCGCTACCTGTGTAAGGTATTCAACGAAAATGTGGGAAAGTATCGAAGTCTAGCGTCCTGAAGGTATTTTTCATAACACCGGATTATGTTTCCAGTTTATACTAATTGTTCATGGAACGGTTTCAAGCAAAAATAATGTAAATATCCGGACGTGAATATCCGTGCATGTTGTATTCGTCAGAAGGTAAGTCCTCACATAAATAATGAATCTCGGCTTATATTGGTCGTGAACAGGTATTTTAAAGAAGGTTTGTCAAACCTTTCTGCTTTTCTATTTTAAGGATGAGGGTTTTCTCTCTAAACTTCAAGCCCTTCCAACGCATGCTTTATTTAATTCAACAAGCTGGCCTTTTCGCCATGGCTCTCCCTTCTGAAGTTCTATCGCCATGTCGGAGAAAGCCAGGTTTAACTTTGTCTACCTAAATATGCGAATAGCCTGTGCACGACCTAGTCCCCAAGTTTCTAATGAAAATATCCATGTTTCTAAGAGAAGATGATAAACTATTAAATCCAATACAAACTTTTCATTAATACCAAAATAATTGAATATATGCCGCACGTTGTTGTAAAATACATTAAATTTCCATCGCAAAAATTCCAGTGGTGTTTATTGTGTCAAACACTTCAGTTATGAAGTACTTGGGTTTCGTGAAAACATACTTTACGCAGTGACCGAGGAAGACAAAACCTATCTTTTCATAATGTAATTGTACAACTTAGACATACTGTCTTCTGATCGAAAATGTGTTATTGCACACGTTGGTTGCTCTCACAGCACCATTGAATGTACTACAGTTCATACGGGTCTACTCAGAACTCTTGCTTCACTCAACCCTCATCGATATTTTAATTTCACGTCGTCAAGTCTTTTCTTATAAAGTCATTACGGATTCAAATCCCTGTGAAAGGCAGAGCCCTCTCCGCAAATTAGCGTGTCTTGTCTTTGTTTGGTGTATTGATGCACCCAGTGGCCGAAAATCGATATGGAACTTGGAAGCCCAACGGGAAGTGCGGATGGTATGTTGTGTTTGTGCCACGGGCTGGCGTGGTTAGCAACATGCGACAAGACTTCTAATCGAGTTCCAGTTAACAATTTTCATTTTTCGTTTTTGAGGTAAATTTTGTAAAACCCAACTTATTAGGTTTCGATAACAGTGGAGATAACATTATAATATTCAGGTTTCATGATTTTGTCGACATGGTGTTTTGTTCAGACTCCTGTGGGCCTGTACTGGATCTCTCGCCATGCTGAAAACCTCCATGTCAGTGTCCATAGCACACTATATACTCTACCAGGCCGCAAGTGGAGTCTAAAATATTAATTTCCTTAGCATAATTAGAAAAAGTACCCATTAAATGGTATAGCTAACATCTTTTTGACAAATATTTCATTTCTACATAAAATTGTGCTCATTTGTACTATGGTTCATCTGCATGCAAACTATTAATAAAGGCAACGATAATAATAAAGTGTAAATAGATTGATAAATGACAAATAAATAAAAATTATATGACTTGCTGTATTATATTATTTATCAAGAGTTAGGGAAAAATAAATTCATTCCGGTATTGAACAAATTTTCACCCACGAAAGTGTAACCTGTTGAATTTTATAATTCATGTTATGCAGTGACCTGCACCATTACATATCATTGTTCACAATAAAAGGTTCAAATTAGTAGACAATTCAATGGAATAATAATTTTCAATCAAATTCAATACCATTACAAAAAAAATTTCAGAATTATAAGTGCTCTGACTGGCGGTTCAGTTTAAACTCCTGATGTTCATGTTATTGTTATTATAATGATCTAACTGATATTGGACCACCAAATAATGTTAATTATCTAAAAAAATGTTGAGCATGGCCCATTGATACAGTAGCTGCCTTCCTAATTCCTCAACATGGAGAACCACTTAAGGGTACATGACATGTTCAGATGTACATTGTATTCGCAGTTTAACATACCTTGATTGTTTTGCCATCACCAGGCTGATCATTCCAATAGACTTTATCAAACAACTCTACATTCATATACCATCAGGACTACCATTGGTTATATATATTACGTCAAAACTGACAGGATAATTACCATTTCAATTCAAAAGTTAAATATAACCAGGCCTGCAAGACATTCGTCATTACAATATTAAGTTAGATTTGATACTTCTTTTTTTGGTGTCTATAATATATGTTTCAATTATTACCGTAACGGTAGTCTGCATAGTTTGGTATGCTTGCAGACTAGAATGCATACACTACAGTTCACATATATGTAAATTCAAATTGTGCGGTTGAAGTGCCAATCATAATATGAACATCATTTCAATGTGTTTAATATAGCCGCCAACGTACAATTTTACAAAATTTATTCTAGATTTATTAACGTAATTCAGTGAAAAATTAAAATATGAATTGTTGAAAAGAGAAATTCTATTGAT
Source organism: Ptychodera flava (assembly GCF_041260155.1). NCBI lineage: Eukaryota > Metazoa > Hemichordata > Enteropneusta > Ptychoderidae > Ptychodera > Ptychodera flava. Next base: position 36,639,302 of record NC_091930.1, read on the forward strand.
GAATGTATCCGGTATATATAATCCAGTTGGATTTACACTGTCATTTCAAAATGCAGTGTCGTACAACCTGTGTGAAGGGAAGGCAAAATGAAATATCAAATACGGTGAATACATGTAGAATATGACGTTTGGATTAAAATACCAATATTTGAGAAAGATCATAATAGTATTACTAATGATCAACATGGAAAACCCCCATGGCATGACTTTGAAAACTGTGTAAATATGTAATGCCGAAAGCAAACACATGGTTTATGGTGTAAAGACAACATACAGCAAACACCGTGCTAATGATACGGTCTAAATTTATTTTGACAGCAATAGGGGTAATGTTAATATTCAATCCATCGTGAATCCAGAATTTGAACCCTAAGATAGAAAGTGCTGTGTAGCATGGTAGAGTATTTTACAGCAAACCATTTAAAATGGGAGTTATCAACAGAATCTTGAACTATTAAACATATTATGCATGGTATTGTAGCGACATAATTCAAATTAATTGAAAATTAATGGCTGATCAATTAACAACATCAACAAGAATTGATACAAGCACGCAGCATAAGATCTCAGAGCTAGGTGAGATTATGAGATATTATACTGATATGAAAACTGTCAATAAATTGTTTTGCTGAGCAAAGCAAAATGATAATTAGAAATGCCAGATTATGTTTCAAAGGTGGAATTCTTTTGAAACCAGGCATTGATACAATGTGTCAAGGTGTTAGTATGATCAAGTCAATCATCGGAGATAATTACTTTATTCTATGTGCACATATTGTAAGCTGCCATTGTAGGATATATCACATGATGCATGTGTGAATAGAATTTCAGGCATACAATGTGATATTGCAGTCAACTCATTGCTCACAATTTTTACTGATGTCCATGGGTTCTTTTTGCTTGAAATACCAGTAAAAGTATTGAGTTCTGTTCAATCTAATACTTGTAATAAAATTTATCGTCACATCCCAGCTCTTTGACCTTTACCTAAAATGTATACATTTTACTTCTCATTGTTTCGCATTGTCACAGCTGTAGTGCTTAGTGGCAAAATAACGTAAACCCCGCTCACAGAGACAAACTTACGCCATCGCTACACCAACGTTACCTTTACATTGGTGTTATAAAGGCTGTGTGAATGCTCTGAGTCAGCCCAGCGTTGGACCTATTTTGATCCAATCATTAGGGGGAGGAGGTCTTATAGATATAGAAGACTTAAAATTTGAGTTGGCCCAGATTTCAGTGCGTGAAAGTGTTACGCTGGCCCTGGTCCCAGATGATCGCCAAGTTTGATCATAGACCTCATTAAGGGTCTATTACATGTAGCTTATCATTTGATCATCAAGTTTACATAACCGGAACTTTTCAATCCATTATAATCCCAAGTACAGTCAAAACGACATTTTCCCACCAAGTTTAGCTCCGCAAGCAAGACCATATCACTGGATTCACATGGTGCACATCCATGGTACAACTACAACTACAAGAACTACAACTGAGAGAAACACATACTAACAACATCCTAATATTGCCATGTAATGATTATTTCTCCACAACCGACGTATCCGATTCATCTATGCTGAAGTTGTCTAAGATGGTTAAAATAGTCTGTGGCAGGCATATTAGCCCCAGTACAGTGCAAATTTTGTGTTTGTACAATTTGAATGTTTCTGGGTGCTCATTAAGGTCTTATGTGCCTCGAAAATGAAAGACTTAAAATTTTGCTCAAACTTTTGTCAATGAAACTTTCAACCATTCTCTTACCAAATCAAGAATAAAAATCGGGGTCACCAGACAAATTTTGGTACTGAAACAAATTACCTAACATTTACCGATATTTGAAATTCAAAATGGCTGCATCCCTGATTTAATGCTATGGGGTAAACAAAAATTTGATTTTGGACAAACTATGACTGAAAATTTTTCCTGTTCCAAGAGCTTTAAAATGAGCTCCCCGCAAGTGGTAGATTAGGAAATAATCGTAAAATTTTTAGAGCCCAAATCTGTCTCCAAGGGTACATTCAACCGTAAGTTTGTAAATGATAAAACGTCATAATAAGTACATATGAATAAGCTATGAAAATTCAGTTTTTACTTTAGCGTGAACAAATTGATTCATCTCAATAATAACGCTTTTGAAATCAACTTGGTTAGTATGGCATGCCAATTAATACAGGTTTTAAAATCGAAGACTCATGTAAGTAACAGTGTCAAGTTTGTGTACAGCTTTGTGTGTTGTAAGTAACTTCTTTCAAAATAGTTGTGCACTTCAGCTTTTCATCTCAGGATACCAGGACGCCATTCTGAAAACGAAATCAATAGATTTACTTGTTACTTCACCAGTGTACGTTCAACGTATTTTCAGAAGAAATACATGTCGCTAGAAGGGGTTTATTGATATTGTGTGCAATATTCATTGTATTAGCAATTCACACGAACTGTATAGCGTATGTAACAATATGAAAGTATACTGGTGCATCAATGAAATCAATAGGTAATCCAATTTTATAATATTATAGCAAATACATGTTTTATTGTTTAAACAGTAAGCAACCATATCATAGAGATCGCTATGCATATTATTGTCTTGAAGACTAAAAGAAGCACTTCCCCCTCTTTTGTGGCTTGTATCCCCAGTCATATTATTCGGCAAATTTTGACTGTACCATGCTAATAAAAAGTGAAAATAGACATAATAAGGCAGTATTGCTAAGGCAATGAGTACTTGGGCCGTGATAGAGTAATTTGAGGACAATATATACAACTATTCAAATATGGTCTTGAATTTCCTCCTGTCAATTAGGCATTTGATTAACTGGTTATTAAACGAAGCAATGACATGACAACGGCAAAATATGTCTAGCAACTTTTGTGGAGTTTGAGGCAGGGGTTCTTTATTTATAGTGGAAATTGCTTAAACTCCTTAAATATTCAAATTACAGCAAATTTCTTTTGTTCTCGATGGTAGATGTCTAATATTTAGATGGGCATATTTAGATTTTTACCCTATAGTTATCCCTATAATACCAAAAGTCGGACATCCAGCTCAGAATTAGATATGCGCATAATTGATGAGGTACAATATGTGGTGTCATAAGGTGTCCCATCATACCATATATGAAGGGTGTAGCACTTGTGGTTACTGAGTTGTGGACAATATATATATATTTGAGGTCAAAGGTCATTGAGGTCACGTGACATTTTGTCAAAATAATTGTATTGCTAAGTTATTCCTATATACCAAAAATCAGACCTCTAGCTCTATTGGCTCGCTCAAAATTAGATATGCGCATAATTAATGAGGTACAATATGTGGTGTCATAAGGTGTCTTATCATACCAAATATGAAGAATGTAGCACTTGTGGTTACTGAGTTGGGGACAAATATATATATTTGAGGTCAAAGGTCATTGAGGTCACGTCACATTTTGTCATAATTGTACTGCTAAGTTATTCCTATATACCAAAAATCAGACCTCTAGCTCTATTTTGTCGATCAAATTTCAGTAAATTTACCTTACCTAGATGAAATTTTGTCTATAGGCTGAAATTTCGCCGAAGTTTGACAAAATTGCATCGATTTTTCAGGTTCATATCCGACATTTTTGAGTTTTGAGTGCAGACAGAAATAAGTTTTGAGGCAACATGGCTGCGACCCCATGTTGACCCCAAGCCCTGCGTACGATGCTATGTGCTACAGCTAACACACAGCATCGCACGCAGGGCTAGCGATAGCCCTGCGTACGATGCTGTGTGTCCGCTACAGCTAATAGCCCCGCTCACCACAGCCCTGCAAAGACCTGTACGTAGAGTTGGTGACTTCAAATCCATTTTTGGACTTGACGTAAAAAGCCAAATTACTGCCGAAATTCAGCGTTCTTGGGCCCAAGTCGTATCCCTGCCTACCTCAGCTACTCGATCGCTTCCAAAAATGACAGTCTTTTATTCACTTCTCGTAAATAACCGTCGATGTCGGCAACTCTCTCGCTAGCCCTGCATACGTACGCAGTGTACGCTGTGCATTCCCTGTGTGCGTTCCTAACACACAGCGTACACTGCGTACGTACGCAGGGCTAGCGAGAGAGTTGCCGACATCGACGGTTATTTACGAAAAAAGAATAAAAGACTGGAACGTAGAGTTCAGCTCGCTTAGAGTATCATAACGTTCTTCGGCCTTCTTTTAGATCGACCCTAATCTCTCCCATTTAGGAAATAAATACACAAGCTACCTTGACAAAACTTCGTGCACCATCGATCCAGGACCAAACGCACTACAAATCTGTCACGGTCTTGACGTCATCATTTCCTTACATGGTAATCGGCATGCCGTATTTTTTAGCAAAGGAGACACAGAATACGTCGGAGTATTCAGTTTCAAAACGTATTACATTGTGTGATGTTGTCAAAAAAGGTAATGTTACTGCAGTAGTATAAATTACAAAACACAAAAGTTCAAATCAGTTTATTTTGGACTGGCTTTACCCAACATTTCATATTGTTTCTTATGCCAGATTTGACCACGTGCTTACTGGCGACCCCTTTACATGCAAATTTTGTGTCAAATGGTGTGCTCTCCTGGAAAAACAAACGTACGATTTCTATATGAAGGAGGCGAAATTTGCCCTCAAAACTCGAAACCACCCCTTTATGGGGTGTACCTAGCTATTTTGAACGAGCTTCTCGAATCTGCAGCTCTATTTCGAAATGACGGTCTGGTTTTCTCAGCTCAAGGATAAGTGTTCTCCATCGCTGTGGGCATTACTATTCTCAACTGGGGGTGCAGTTTCCAGTCGTAATGTTTTTCATTGTATCCGGGATATAAAACCTTTCGTTTTCACAATTTAGTTTGATTAAAACTAGTCCACATCTTGTCAGTGATTAAACATGTTTCAAGTTTAAATGTTAAATTCTGGTCTCGAGCCCTCTTGTTCGACCAAACTGAAATTACCCCTCCCACTTTGGCTCGTCCAGTGGGTGTAGCAAGGGTCGTGCCATCGCATAGGAAACGGAGGGTGCATTAATTGTTGCATTTCGATGCACATTTTGATTATATTCAGAAGATTTTGTGGCAAAAACTCAGATAGAGAAGCATTAATATTCACATCTCACTTATTCAAGACTGGCTGAGAGCAGCACTTCCATTCAGTTAACATCATTACGCCATTTATTATGCCAAGAAAGATGAAGCCAAGGCATTTTGCCCTCCCTGGTCTCAGCCAGAAATGGTTATACCTTACAGAGTTTTTTTCCCACGGAATGAAAACAAATGTACTTGGCTGAGGCCCAAGTACATAATAAGCTGAAACAATGTCAGTTTACCAATGATTTATGTTCTTATGAACACAAAGGTACATTTTGATATGTTTTACACATTTCAATAGAGTAAATTACAGTGAAGGTGTTTCTTGGAATGGAAAGAATTACTGTTTACCGGTAGTAATATTGTATGGCTTGAGTGTTCTGTGAGCGTCCTTCACTTGAAATTTTGTTTTGCCAGTTCAGTGCAAACACCAGTGTTCCTAAGATGCGATCACATGTGCACTATAAGTAAGTTGCTATTCGCCAGACCCGCAAATTTTTGATTCCAACACCTGTGTACAAAATCACAGATTTGCAGTGTGATGGGACTGTAAGAAGTTGACCAATCTTGACAAACCTTATAACTCATGTTGTAAGACCACTTCAGACCCCTCTCCAGGCTCCGCTCCCTCAAAATATTCCAACCTTTTTAATAGCTAATGTCCATTTTTACCTACCAAAACAATACCATGGAATCTTCGAAGATATGATTTTGATTCCTGCTATGAAGCCATGTTGTCTTAAAAAATGTTGCTTATTTCAATCCTTGATGATGGATTTGGTTATTCAATTCAGGCCCTTTGGCATAAGTTTTCAGCAGCAATATTTCAATTTCAGTTGCAACTGGAAAATTACCAGTACCAGCTTTTGAAATCTGAGTAGTGCGTCAGTATTTGAAAAGTGTTCTGTGGTCACCCTATCGTAGGCTTTTTTACAGATGAAAGTTGCATTTGATACCATCTTATCGAAAAAATGACAACTTGCAAATGTACTGGACTATCATGGGAATCCTATTACACCTGACTTAAATTGCCTACAGCCATCTTATAAGTATTGGCATTCATGTGTTACTCAGAAATAAATGTTGATATAGGATGATCGAGTTATGTTCTTCTTCTGCAACAGCAACACCACAAGAAGACGCTTTCATAAACGCCGATGCGTCATTGTAACCCTGTCACCAGCAGATTACTTTTGATAGCCTAATATCACTTTCTGTAGAAAAGTTTGACTTAAAATAAGATGAAAACAGGGGTAATTATAGAAAGATTGAAATATCATCATACTAACATATTCTGGAACTCCAACAGGTATAACTATGTGCCAAACACACATGGCCATTTGCTTAACATTTGCATAACATTTACATATTTGTAGAAACGATGTCTGTGTCTCGATCTGATTTGGTGATATTTTCTCGGCACATGTATTTCATTTGGTTTAGTTGACTTTGTATGTAAATGTAAATACCTGTGTAGGCTGTGTGTAGATCAGTAAACAACAGTCAAGTCCCCAGCAAAATCCTCTGTTGTTAAGCAGAGTGTATTAAACCTGCACAGATCATGTACATGGTTACACAGTACATATATGCTCTACTCCACATTCTACCTTCAAGTTTTTATGATGATTTTATTTGCTCATTTATACCAGTAGATCTGTTACACCCTACTGGTAGCAATAATGTATACAACTGTACTTTGTACATGAACCAAATAATGATCTACCGGTACTCAACACTACAGTAAATTTGTTTACCATGATCTGCAAATAGCCCCCTGTGTACCAACAGTGATTTTGTTCTTTCTCAGCGATCAAGTCAGTTTTAGAGAATATTAGAGCCTTATACCTGTTTATTTCTGAGCGATAGATAAAATCTAATGTAGAACCGCGTAACCGCTGCAGTGAATATGTTAATACCTTAATAAACAACAATAGATGCATATTGACATGCTAGCAAAATAAGGAATTTAAATTCCTGTGAAAATGTCTCAGACATCAAAACAGTAATATGAAATCCCCTTAAATAAAGACCAGTGATTTTGCAGTACATATACATGTATGCCCACTACATAAGAATTGAAGCAAAACTTATACATGAACAGACAACCTTGTTACAGGTATTCTGACCTGTTTGTTTAAAACTGATGAAGGCTAGTGTATGAATTCATGATAGGCCTACATGTATCCTTCAGAATACAAGTTCACAGCACCGTATTACATTCACAGTCATGTGTAATGATACACTTATTAAAGTTTGAACAATGTCTTATAGATGTATCATATGCATGTTTATTAAACTGGACACCAAATTAGTCCTCAAGGTAATATGAGGTACAGGTATTTGGACTCTTCAAACTTTTTTAATTCCTTGCAATATGCTTTCTGCAACTTACTTTTCACCATCTTGACTTGTTTCTCCTAAAAAAAACCAAAAATCAAATTTTGAATAATAAAAAATATTTCAGTGCCATATCTGATGTCTCTCATACCGGTATGATTGCATTGATATACAATTGGGAACCTCAGTGACATGATGTACGTACTGCCTTCTGCAAAAACACAGTATAAATATGCTGTTGTCATCAGTATTTTGTAGTATTTTATAAATGGAGGTACATGTATGTAGTGCCTTCTGCGAAAACACTGCATTATCATACTAGTGGTATCAGTACCGCTTTTTTCAGTTTTTTTGTAATAATAGTACCGGTATATATATTATAATAGCAGTGCATAGAAACATTATAGAATTTCAATCTACCAGCACTACATCAACATAAACTATTCAGAGCTCATACAGGACAATACAGGTAGACACACACTATTGAAAACCTTGATGCCCTGTTGTTTGTGGTAACTAAAAACATCGAATCCAATGCAAACAGTTTCAGTGTCAATAAATCACAATTCATTCCACTTGAAGTCTCCAAGATTTGAATTCCTTGCGCACCAACACAAATCTAGTCGGCAGATAAGTTCTTTTAGATCTCAGCCACTGTCTGTCTGTCATCTTGTCTGCTGGTATTGTCATGTCAGTTACTGTCATAAGTCAAAGTGTAGACAACAGAGTTTAATCAGCCAGCAATCATTTTGGAACTAAAATAAATGAAAAACAAAAAATTAATGTGAAATAGACGAGTAAACTGTGACATGATACATGTCTGAGATTTCAGATACATTGGCAAACTTCTATGAGAGGATCTGGGTGACAATAATTTGCTGTCTTTCAGTTACATGTACATCAGTAGTAAATGCCACAGTAAAATCAACCTCTTGACCATGACCATAATTCCAACACTGTATATTCAGGATGTTTACTTTTTGTCCAATATTCAAAACAGTTATATGATATGAGTATCACTGTAATATTTTTGGACTTACTAGTATGTGATAACTGTCCTTGACTTCGTATTTTCAACAACAAAAAATGTGTAAACCAGGATGCAAAACAACATTATGATTTATTGGATTCATGGATACGTGTATGCCAATATAACCAGTAGATGCTGTACCCAATGTACAATAAATAAATTCACAATCACATGTATACTCATAATCATACTTGCAGCTGTTCAAAGAATTCAATAAATCCTTGTTCTTATGAGAGCTTAAACTTGACTTGAGTGCACAAATCAAATTAAACATGTCAAAAGAGAAATTCATCATACAGAGTATCCTCTGGCTCATGCATTTAAGCTCACCTATCCCAAGGTAAACAGGCTTACCTCATTTCTGATTTGACTTCAGGCCCTGCTGTATCCCAGCATTTCCTTTCTATTGATTGAGTGAATCACACAAATCACACTTTAGTCACTTTGGCTAGACTGGACGATATTGCTTCATCTTTTTCAGAATTCATGTAACGCGGGTACATGTACATGTATACCAGATGCCATAAGAGCAATGAAATGTAACAATTTGTACCTTTACTCTTCAAGAATCATTCAACTTGACAAAGAAATGAGCTGCACGATTAATACCCTATGACAAGCGCTCTCCGGAGGGGAATTTTTAGGGGTGGGCCAACCCTCTGTCTTTGGAGCAATCTATTTATATATGTTAATAACTGTACAAAAGAACAAATTTTCACCAAAAATGAATCTGCAAATAATGCATTGTTATCTAAATTGTCCACCCCTCTGTCTTTCCAAGCAGTAAAGAACACTGCATGCAACTTAAAACCCACAGCCCCACAGGGTGGGTCAAAAAAACATTTAACTGCCTGATAGAGAGACAAATTTGTAGCTTTAACTTGTGAAAACAATTAAAATTTAATGCCCAGCAGTCATGCAAATTGATCCCAAGGGCACTGAAGTATTTCTTCAGAGAAGACTTTACTGTGAGGGCATAATATGTACAACCAGGCTACTTCTGTAAGCAAAGTCTTGGATTGTATCCATGAGAATTAATGTATTGTATCCGTGAGCATTAATGTAATTGAAATGTTGGCCTTTCATCCCTGCATTGTACTCTGGGGCCTCAGTCATACTTCTGAATTCATATCACTCTATCCGTAGTTGTAATTTTTCAAATAGACCTTGTTTGTGACAATAGATTAATCTGTATACAATACTATACACCAAGGGATAAACACTGAAAAGAAAATGGTTCTGAAAAGGAGGACTGATCTCTTGTGACATGCTCTCGTGGTCACCTTTGGCAACAGCAAAAGAATTCAGTACCCAGTATAACAGCTAAGGGCCTTTGTATACTAATCTTGGCAGATTACTAACAATGCTATTGTACTTGTATACATTGTAATTTCAGTCTCGCTTCTACTGTCTACATATATGCTCTGAAAACAAACTCCATTGGCAACAGAGCTGGCATGTAAACCATCAGTTACATGTACCAGCCACTCTTTCTCGGTCACCAATGCCTGAACCAAGACAGTTTACTTTTTCAACTTCTCTTTTCCTTCATACCTTTTAGTGATTATTTGTGATTTTATTATAGTTTTGACAATATCAGTGAATTTGTGACGTACGTCATACCCCCACATTATTACTGTTAATATATGTGATTATCCAGCATTATGGCCCAGTTGTTTTATGCATCTACATATTCACCAGCATTGCCAAAACTATTAAATAATAATAGCAATAATTAGCAATAATAAAGCCTGTTCCAGCCCATAATAGACTCACGCAAACTTTGCATTGCATTACATGTATGTACTTGCCTTTGCTTTGTAGATTATGTCGTGCAAAGTTTGCTGTCATCCATTATGGACCGAGAGGGGTACATTATTATTTAAATATCAAGTCACACCTACTGTAATTTTTTAAGGGAGAAATTCTGCATTATGAGAAAACTATAAGAACTCCAAATAACAAAGCTGCTGTTTAGAATAAGAACAAAATAATCTTCATTTACAAATGTCTCATTCTGCAAGGAGTAGTACATGTAACGGTACTTGTAATATCAGACATTTGTATACATACTGGTATACATACATATGACAGGGTACAGTTCAATAAACTTTCAAGATCAGTTTGCAAGTTGAACACAATGTCATATTGAGCATACATACATGTATGTATGCTCAATATGTACATGCTTGGGTCTTTGGGTACATGGTATACAAGCAGTGCCAAGTACATGTACAAGAACAGTTAACCTACCGTACAGCCTGTTGACATTTGGCTTACTTTAGGATTGTATATGTTTTTTCCATCCATCCAAAGTACTCTACCTACAAAATTTACTGTTTGATTAAAATTTAATCATGCAATCTTCTTTTCTCATTTGCAGATGTTTTGTAATCTGGTGATATTTCCAGGGAATGACAACAAGAGGACAATCTGATCAAAAAGTCTCATCTGGTAAAATTATTGCACACAATCGCATTTGCTCTTGGAGATCTAACCTGCTACCCAACCTTCAGACCAAAAATATCAGAATGAAGGAATTGTGAGTAGGCAACGCCAGCCTTTAAAGTCTTATGATAGCTACAAAATGTCGGGAGAATATGATGATGAAGACACAGATCCTATGATTGTGGACAGCCTAGATGCCAAACTAGCACATCGATATGAAGATGTTGACAATTCAGATATCCCTCGGGACTCTCTCGATGATAGTCCTGTGGGTAAAAGGGAAGGCATCCATGAACAGGAAAACTTAGATCCAAATATGCAGCTGAATGAATCTCCAGAGCATATGGACACTGATCCGGCAAGCCCCGATCAAAATGAACCTTATGATAACCATGCTCTGAAAGAACAGGAAAGGCAGCTTTCCAGGAATAGCAGACAGAGGAGTCATCCTGGATCAGGAACACAGAGCAATGGCTCAGGAATGTCGCCTAATGATCAGGCCAGTAACAATGGCTCACCACCAAGACAGCCATCAGGAAGGAGTGACTATGGTCGTCCCCCAAGGGGGCCTTCTGCAGGAAGCAGAGGGCCAAGAAGTGGCCGTGGATCTGGATCCGCTGGAAGTAAGCGTGGAAGTGGTTTCCGTCCGTCTCCAGGAAGTAGGGGCAGTAATGATAGAGGCACACCACCACAGCAGTTGTCTCCCGGTGTGCAAAGCCAAGGCTCTGGTGGAAGTGGGAACAGAAACCAGCAACAGCAGTTGGATGATGTGGAAGGTTACCCACCAAATGAAACAGATGAGTTTCCAAATAAGAGTTCGCCACAGACCTTTAATCAAAACTATTCTCAGCCAATGCAGTATGATGATGATGATGAGGAGGATGAGTACGGGAACCCTCCTCAGACACAAAAGGAAGAAGGCAATGAATCAGCTGACAGCCTGGAGGAAGAAGAACAGTACCAAGCTGCGTTAAGGGAACGTCTTGCAAAGTCTCTGCATGACATTAGGAAGATGGAGGAAGAGAAAGAGGCAGCCAGAGCCAGAGCTGAAGCTAGAGCTAGATCTGAAGAAGGAGGAGAGGATGATGCTCAAGAGGAAGGTGAGGCTGGAGAAGAACCTGATGTTACAATGGTGGCGGATTCGTTAGACCCGGGAGCAAGTAATGACACAATGGTGGAGGACTCATTGGATGCAGATTCTAAAGATGTTAGGAGGGATGAAGATGATCGATTTGTAGAGCAACCAACTCCAAGAAGGGAAGATGGACTTGGTCAACAGATGGATGACCCTGAGGAGGATCAATTCTTTGGAGTTCCAAAACGCCTTTCTGCGCATTCACAGAACCGTCTTGGTTCCTCAACCTTGCCAAAGAGTGGAGACTCTTCCAAAAGACAGAGTTACATAAAGGAACAGAATCAACAGAGCTTTTTGAAGCATGGGGAGATAAGTAAAGGGACAGAGGATCCCCCTCATGCCCCTCCCCCTGATGACCCTGCAGAGGAAGTGAGGGTTGAGTACATTTCGGAAGAAAGCGACGATGACAATGAACACTTTGTGGATGAGAAAGGGAGCCCTGTTGACAATCAAGGAAGACCCCTGTACGGGAAATCTGAAACTGCAAGTGCAAAGTCTCTTTCATTAAGTGAACAGAGGAGACAATTTGTTTTGAAATCTAGGCATCCCAAACCCCCAAGTCACCCGAATTCTGTTGAGGCAGCCAGACGGAAATACAGTGGTGCAAGGACTCCAGGCAGTGGCAGGAGAGGATCAGGGTCATCTGCAAAGCGAAAGCTCACGGCTGGAAGTAGTTCTTCACAACCAAACTCTGAAAGGCCATCCTCACAAAGAACCCCTCCAGAGGAAAGGTACCCAAAGCAGGAATATAATCAAAGAACACCTGCATCAAGAGAACAGGTGATTGAAGATGCCGTCACACCGCAGCCACAAGTAAAGCCAGTCGCACAAACTCCTCAACTGTCACAGGGCTACCAGACTCCCCAGCAAGTGCAGATTCCCCAAGGTTACCAAGCGCCCCCACAGCCTGCTCAAGGTCCCCCTCCTCACCCAGCACAGTTCCAGCATCCACCTCCACCACAGCAATTCCAACAGTACCAACCCCAGCAGTTGCAGCAACAGCCTCTGCAACAGCAATTCCCAACACCACCACCACCACAGCAACAGCATCCAGCCTACCGACAACAACAGGACCCCCAGCCACAGCAATACGGGCCGCCTTTTCATCCACAAGAATACCAACAGCAGCCGCTTTATACTCAGCCGCCCAGTCAGCCATATCAACAGCAAGAGCCTTACTATTCAAATCAACATACTTCACCCCCTCAGTTCCACCCTGGATACGGTCCAGTTCCACATGGTGCATTAGAGCCACAGCCTCAGCAGTTTGATCCAAGGTACCCACAGGTGCACCAAAGACATCCAAGCTTTGAAGACCCAAGGTATAGACAAGTACAAAGGCAGGAAGAATTTGATCAGAGGAGGCAGTACCAGGGTCCAGGACCGTCCATGCAAACTCCGCCTCAACCCTGGCAAGCTCGTCCAAGTCAGCAGGGATACAGTTACGGCCAACCAGAAGAAGACATTTACCAGGAATATGAAAGACCACCTTTTCCTCCACCTAATGCTAACTCAGATCCATATGGCATGGATGCTTCAGAAAGGTATCCCGGGAATGCAACCGACAGATCGCAAAATGAACATTTAAACGACCGTCCAAGGAAATACAAGTCCACATCGCCAGCCAAGCCTGCGCCCGATTTCATAAATATGAATCGCTCAAATGTTAAACGGGAACCCCCGCGGAAAACGTACGCAGAAATCCATGCCAAGAAGATTGTGACACCTCCCTTAAATCCCAACGCACCACTTCCTAACATCTCACGTGAGAGTTCAGAGGACGTAGATCCAGAGAGTGTATGGGCTCAGAGGTCGAGGAGTTTGCAGAAGTTTAAAAAGTCAGGTTCCAAACAAGGAAATGCCAAGAAGTCAGAGGTTACTCAGCCGTGGACTAAGCAGCTTGTATCTGAGCAAAGAAATCTGCCGTTGAGGACTCGTTCAGATACGGCACTACAACCCAAAAAGAAGATGCTTCCAGTGAACCCGTCACCAAGAGCAAACCGACAGAAGGTGAATCTAGACATTAATGTGAACATTAAAAGGTTAGATCAGAGTCAAGAAATAGAGAGAGACAATATGGACATTGATGTCCAGGTGACTCCAAGGCCTGATCATTTCCAGAATTATGAAAATCCCTACCTGAATCCCAACATTCGCGAGCCACCTCCCCAGAATTTTGGTCAGCCAAGGTACAATATATATGCCCGACAAAGTAGTGAGCCTGTTTTCTCTTCCAATGTGCCGATGCATCTGCGGAGGTACTCCGAGGACAGTGAGACATACAGGTCTCCACGGCAACCTGATCCCAGGGATTACGGCTACGACGATGCATTGAATCCACAAGAATTCTATGAGGAAACTCCAAGACTGTCGTACACGCATCCTTTAGACCAACATGCGACAAACCCATATGGTGTGCTTCCAGACATACATAAAGGTGAGTACCGAAGTACCGATGCAGTTATTAGTTCCAGAGACCAGCTCTGGAACTGTTAGTTTTTGCTCACTTTCCTTCTTTCTTTCTTTCTTTCTTCTCTTTCTTTCTTTCTTTCTTTCTTTCTTTCTTTCTTTCTCTTTCTTTCTTCTTTCTCTATTTCCGGTATTACTATCATAGAACATGCTCTACACAAATTTTACCTTAATTACCCAGAATGCATTGCGACACGCTTATGACGTCATCGCTCAACTCAGACGGGTTTTACGGGCATTTCTTGTGTGTTTATTTATTTATTTTTATTCTGCATTGCTCGACTATCATATTGCGTTCAGCTATTAATAATTCTAGCTTTTTTTCGCTTTGTTTTTTGTTGCTTTTTGATTTTATTTTTCTCTAAATACTCGCCGTACGTGGCGCTATACTGTTTCGCCCGAATGTAACAATGGCGGCACATAAGATGGCTTCGGTCGCATAGAGAGAGAAAATTATAGCTTTCCCTAAATTTACAAGCGCGGCTGGGTTCATCGTGTACCTAGGCGAGGTGGGTGTGCTCGAAAACGAAGGTCAATGCAAAATTTGGATTCAAAATCGGCTGTTTTGGCGGAGAAACTGCCCGCCGTATTTCTGAGGAGCCACCAGCGGTTTTTCCCAGGTTTTTCCTATATCAGTCTGCGAGGCCGTTAACACACAGGCCGGTAACACACAGCCGTCACCGCACCGGCGCCGGCATGCGTTGGCTGCACGTTAAAGCAGCTCAACTTTCCAAGATCAAACGGTTAGTATCTCGTGAAAACAGCGACATTGCAATGAAAATTGTTTTAGTCTGTGCTTTTAATCAAATGAAAATGCATGTGGCCTCGGTTTTCAATTTCAACGGCCTAGGTCCGATGTTTCCTCTCGTCTGATCATCGTCGTAAACCACGCACCTCTTTACGGCAACAACTCAGCGCTACCGTCAAGCGATTGACTTTTGCGTAGATCAGCGGAGCGAAAATTATTGCTCTGGCTCGCGAGAATGTCGTCTGATATACATTTCCGTGCGTTGTCGCCCCCGTATGTATCTGTTTCGTTTTTACCGTACATGTAGGCATTTGTAATCTGTGGACTGCCTTGCTTTTAGTTGTATATCATTGTGTTTACTGCTAGCAGCCCTATAGGTACGTGCTTGAATATTAAAATCACTCTTTCATTCTGCACCTATCTTTGTCACACATTCTCTTGTTTCTTCCGCTGCTCTGGTCTCTGGAACTTCGCTTTTGCTTGCAAATGCTTTCTAGTTTACTCTTCTTTCTACATGTACCATATGCACCACCATCATCAGTAGTCAATTTCTGTGCATAATAGGGCCAGCAGCGCTAACTCTTGATGTTGTTTTCACTATTTTTGTTTAGTACATCAATTGCTTATTCTTTTTCTATTCCCCAAAGCATGTTATAATGCCTACTTTTTAGCTTGCAAACACAATTTCTACGGTATATGAGTACAATGCGCTGTTATTGTTTACATTCGAATTCTTGTCCGGACCAGAATTCACGTATCAACAATAACAGAACAGTTTACACATGTACATGTACAGGCTGAGTTGACAGGGTAAGTACTCTGTATCTCAGCCTGCTTTGGGGAGTGGAACAAGAAACTCTAGTTGACATTGAAAACAAAAAATGGTTTCATATGTTATTTTACTATTCAAAATGTTACTATTAAAAGCTTTTCTGTGTCATGTGTAATTTTATTATGCAAAAATATAAATTAAAAGACCAGTAGCTGTAACTTTTGTCCTCTATTTTTGTTTTGTATGTTAATTGCAAGTTCTTGTACTACTCCCCACAGTACAGCATGTTGAAACACAAAATATTTAGCTTATCAACACAATCTGTAAATGATCATACTGTTATTGTTTACATTTGAATTCTAGCTTTGACCTGAATTTACTTGTCAACAATAACAACGCAGTCTGTGCATGTACAGGCTGAGCTGACAAGCTGAACACTACGTCTTTACGTTCTTTGAGAAATAGAATAACAAAGTGTGTAGTTGACATTAAAAACAAAACTAGTGAAAAAATAAAAAACATCAGAAAATACAGCTACTTGCTCAATTGACTAAAAATAATATAAACAGTAGCAGTATGTATTGAATATTTACATCTGTATTTACTGCGTCAATAACTATCATTTACATGTGTGTGCTAGTGTCTTAAAGTTTGATATCCATAAGTGTGTGTTCTCTGGTATGGACTTGCAAGAAAGAGGAACAGTTTATTTATTTTGGTTTAAATCACATGCAAGTTTCCAAATATTACATGCAGGGTCCATACACGCCTGGAAAATCCTTGACTTTCAAAGTCTCCTGCATAATTCTGGAAGTCAGAGTTCTTTGAAGTAAAATTGAGTCCTTGAAAGTTCTGGAAAATTGATAAGTGACCCACACTTTTCAAAAATGACAAGATAGATCAGTCGTGATATCGTAAAAATTGTCTGTAAAGTGATATACAAAAATGATAAATTGCAAAAAATGGTACTTGGGAAACGGTAGTCTGGACCTCAAAAAATCCTTGATATTGCTGAAAGAGTCCTTGAAGTCATTGAATGTTACATTACTTTAAGTGTATGGACCCTGTACATATACATCACACATTGTATGTCCTGTATGGTATGTTATTCAAATGCAGTACCTCGACATGCTGGTTATGTTAAATTCTGAGTTGCATGTACCTTATGTTAGTGCCCACACTCTCACCCCCCCGTGTAAAGTCCATGTTGACTGGCCAGTTAATTGCCCTCCATTTTTTTTGCATTGTAGATGACCGGGGCAGCAGGGCAAGTCAGGAAGGCGGTTACCTCGCCATGATGCAGAAGAAAAAAGAACCGCCCAACTACAAACAGTATACCCTGAAAGATTACCGCAGCCTCAAGAGTGATCTGCGGATGGGAGGACTTGGACCAGATCATGATCTCATGCACGAGAGGGTAAGTCAATAGATTGATCACTTTCCATATACTGGTATGTGTGTCTTGAATGTAAATTCTCTTTCCAATCCAGTGGGATTTGGTAAAAGTAACAATACATCTGACTGAAAGACATAAGGTGGTTGAGTGTTGAAGACTTTTGAGCCAATCAACAAGCATAGACCATAAAATGATGCGTTCACATTGTTTTCAATAGGGTTGGCACCAGTGTTCCCTCTAAGGTTTCGAGAGGGTGCGCAACTTGAGGTACGCCTGATTGCCTCAGAGCTGGGTCCGTTCATGTATATGCTAATTTATTGAGGTACGTCACAACGTACAATGAACGTTGGTGGCAACTGCGCCGCCAACGGGCGCTAAACTCGAAACGCGGAAGTAAAATCTACGCTGAGATCGCACATTTCGCCCTGAGTTATCATTTTCAAAACTAATACCGATTGAAATGACTGAGACTAAAGTTGCGCAAAGCATGAAATTTCACTGCGAGAGCAGTCGGAGACACTGCGCAATTAGCGCGCAAATAAGCCTTAGGGGGAACACTGGTTGGCAAGCAGACCTATATTTTCTGCAACACATGCATAATTTATGCTAATATATGCATTATTATTGAGCACAACTCTGACACTGTCAATGGCTATATTATATTCTCTCTCTGTAGCAAGAGAAGGCAAACCGAGGCCGGGAATATGCCAGACAGGTGGCCGAACAAAACAAGCGGACGTTTGGTCAGCATCCGCCAAGAAGAATACCCAGACCTAGTGATGGTCCGGAGCAGAGTGACATACACTCAAAACGGCATGTGGTAAGTCAAAGCACCCAGCCATCTATGTGTGTGACGATTCAAAAAATGCTGAAATTTTTTTTTTTTGCTGGAGGCATATGCCTAAAAAGTTTAAACTTTGCAGACATTGTCTTTACTAAGGTAAAAATCCAGATGAAAATTATTGCTAGCTAAGTGTGAGTTAGTAAATATAACAATGGGTGTATTTGTGTGTCATAAACATGCCCCTGTCAAATATGTCAAACTAGGCATTGGGTAGATTGCCATAACACAGATAAATATATGTGACTACGCACACTACAATTCAGGGATTTGTACAAATAAACTGATGAAAGAAATTCAAACCCCCCCACCCTCACCCCCTTTACTAAGTAAGGGTAATCATCTTCCACAACTCAGAATAACAATCAGGAATCACTCTATGGTAATACCATTAAAGTTTTAATTTTTTTTTTTAAATAGTGAATTCAAACTGTTCAAAAGAGTGTTCTAAAAACTACTAGTAGATAGAGAATTGTTAGATCTGCAGGAATCTGAAAGTGTTGGCCCACGGTGTGTTCTGCCTTGAAGTTGTGGGAAAACTGCAGCCTCATTTCTGCGGTCACTCTTTTATCTTGTATGTTAAAGCCCCAATAGCTGCAAAATTTATGCATTATTTTCATGATTTATTTTCAAACCAGATTTGGTTCGTTTAAATGTACTTACTGAAGGACGTGTACTGAAGTGATACTGCTAGCTGATTTGGACCATGCCTACACGCTTTAACAGGTTTAATAATAAATGGGTGCCACACCCATAAAATGGCGCCCCCACGGGAAATACAAAAAACAGTATTTCCTGCACATATACATCGTTATCATAACAGAAACAAACATGATGCCATTTACTTGAATGCACAACACCCGATGGCTAACATTTTGTTGTTGTAATCTTTATTTTCTCTGTCATATGATTAGTTTTTGAAAATGGCGGGAAATCTAAAATGACGTTAAAACCTTTAGATTTACATGCCACCCTCAACACTCGTGGCAGCGTTATACACTTTTTCAGTCTCTAATGGTCTTATTCAAAGAATACTCTTTGAAAAACTAAGGATATTTGAGATCGGTTTATTAAACATATCAGCTATTGGGGCTTTAACTGACAGTGATATAGGAAGATCTCCACAGATCAGCAGACAGTTTAAGACCGGACATTAATTTCCTATAGGCCATCAGAGTAGCGTTGAGCTAAATTTTCCTACTTAAAGCACCAATACTGTCGATAGGTGTTAGATCAATGCCAGCTTGAGTACCGATATAAATTTGTGTGTGGGCAGTAAGTCCATTGAAATTTTGAGTTAGTAATGAATCTGATTTGAATTTTTATGTGGCCAACTCTCTTAGCACCCTGACCATGTCAAGTGACCTTTGAACTCGGTATGTCTTACTTAAACAAGTATCTGCCCCTGCCCTTTCTTATTGCACAGCTTTGTTTCTTTTACCCTGGTTTTGCTGCATTTGATTTTGCATGTGAGGTAACTCTAGAAAGTATTAGGTCTCCCCCTATTTGGACCATTAAGTGAATTTTCTTGTTTCCATGCCAGTATGTATGTCACCATGTTACATATGTAACAATCAAGCAAGTTTGATTGACAGAAATTCCGAAATGAATTGATGCATTTGCAGAAAAGTTTTGAGCATGTCAATCCAACATGTCAAAAACAGACTTATGTTAAAAAATTATGCGACAAGCACCAAAATGAAATGTGAGTCTCCTATCAAGACTACCCCACCCCCACCACCCTACCTCCTCCCCTCCCCCCTTCAAACTATAAAAAAGGAGTAAACAATCGTAACTTTCATAACAAAAAATCTTCCAGGAAATACATCTGTGTTCACTGCAAATTTAAATTTGGTACATAATTTTGAGGGAAAATTGCCACCCTTTTTTTGTTAGTCCATACTGTACTATGGGTGATTGCAGTGTTACAACAAATAAGATTTATTGTGGCTACAATGCTAGACCAAATTTGTATTCTTATGTATTCCAGCTGTACTACTAGGGGCAGACCCTTCGGTAAGTTGAAAATTTTTAGGACATTTTGTGGAAACCAAAACCTTCCTGTAACTCTTGAAGTGTTCTATTTGTGTCTTTCTAAATGTTTTCTGCTGTCAGATCATGTGGAAAGCATAGAATCAATTTGGTCTGGCTGGTTTTGTGCCCCAAGGCTAGCATTTCAACCATTATGGTGTTTGAATGAGAATTTTTTTATTAAGTTAATTCAGACTTTTATCCTGGTTAAAAAATGCAAAAAAAAAGGCAAAATATTGAAAAACACTGACCCAGTGTAGGTGTATGTTACATTTACAGATTCATACTAATCCCATCCTACGCTGTTTCCATTCTAATGATGTGTTCAATCTGTTTTTTGTTTTTGCCCAACATTTCCACCTGTCATCCACCCCTGCTCATGCAACAGTAGCCTCTCCCTCCACAATGCATGAAACAGGCAATGGAGTCAGCTTGTGCTTTTTTATGGGTAGGGTTGCTGGTAGACTAATGGGGGCAAGATACCTGTATACAGCAAATGTCACGCATATGTGTATCTTCCAAAATGGAGCGAGTCAATGTTATTTTGTGTTACTAATATTAATCAACAAATTTGAACTTCTGTTCTGTTTGACGGTATGAATTCCTGCTAATTAATTTTAATTATACTATCAAATTGCAATTAATCTTGTGCTGATGATCTTCAACAACGATCTTATTTAAAAAAATTGACATCAGAGATCCCATTGTTTGTAGACACACAAAACACAGTTGCTGATATGAACTTTTATATCATGTGAAAGAAATATTTTTCAAGATTTAAATCCTTTAACAATTTTCACTACTGTTTGTTGTCTTTACCTGCTTATTTGTTGACTTTTCCGGGCAGTCTGTTTTGTTTTGTCTTCTCTAATGTTATTTTTACCATTAATGTGTGCATATGATCACTTCTTACAGAGTTTGGTTTACGCCAAACATGTTCCTAAGCCAAAAGTAAAGGCCCATTCCTCCAGCTCTACCCCTGTTGTGGATGAGGATCAAATAAAAAGCCCCAGAGCTTTGGTTAGTTACTATTCTGTTAAAAAAGTTCAAGGAAATTGATTACTCCGCCCTCTAGTGTTCTGTACAGAATTCATTCGTTTTTATTCGTGTGTGTGACTTGTCAAACATGAATAAAAATGAATTAAGTCATTAGACACCGGAGGGCTCAGTAATGAAGCAATGTGAGGAGGACTGAGAATACCTTGGCTTCAGTGTTTTCAGGAATGATCTTCCTGGGAATGACTTTTCTGGCTTTAAATTAAGAGTAATGCATGATTGCATGATTGCTGTCCAGTGCTTGTTGGATTTGGTGTTGTGCTAATGCCTTCTTTGTTTGTAGCAATGTCTGCCCAGCTGTGCCAACCCTTTTCCACCCAGAACGCGTTAAAATCTCATATGCTTATTCTTGTCTATTCCGCGTATAAACTTATGACCTTTTTCCATGTTCATCCACTATTTGGTATCCAGTGGTGATTGTTACAGACAAAAAGGTTTAAATCTCATTCTGAAAAACCCAGTTGTAACTTTGAAGAAAGGGAAGAAAGCATTTAGTAAAATTAAAATGTAGCATCCCGTATTTGAAAGTTTTTCGTTTTTACTCAAACTTACAAACCATTCCATTCTCTGTCATAGTCAAACATTAAAAGCAGGGGACACAACTGAGTCTTGGATTATGCAGACAATTTTGCATAAAATTTACCTATATTTGAAATGCAAAGTACTTGTATTGTACAGTGGCTATATTCTGTTTATTCTATGGGGGAAAACTAATTTTTGATTTTCATAGAGGCAAGATGGTGAAAACTTCACTTACTACACAGGAGAGCACTCAAACTGCAGACCAGAAAAATATTGAAACCACTTTCAAGGTCTGAAAACTCCCCTGGCACATTTTACCTCAAATGTCTGGACAGCTGGACGGATGATTGAGAGCATAGAATGATGAATTGAAGTATAAATGGATTACGATAATTGTGCATTGTGGATGAGATTGTATAAATGGTTTTTGTGGGTTACAAGTTCAAACAAAGATATGGACCATGCCAGATTGAAGGGTATATGTGGCAGACAACAGAATGTATGGAGTGTAAATTGATTTGGGGTATTACGCACCTCGAAAAATGAGATTTAAGTCTTGCTGAGACTTTTCTCGAAGGAAACTTGAAACCATTCCCTTTTGAAATCAAGAATTAAAATCAGGGGTCATTTAGCTAAATTTGGTAATAGAGAAACAAATTACCTAAATTACCAATATTTGAAATTCAAGATGGCCGCCATTCCAGTGTTAACTCTATGGGAAAAATGAAATCTGTAATTTTCAATCAAATCATGCGCTGAAAACTTAACTTACTCCACGAGCTTCAAAATGTATCCCCCAAATGCAGTAGACCGAAAGAGTATCATAAAAAGTTGAGAGACCCCAAAAATCAGTACCCAGGGTGCACTCTACATTATACACTGGATGAACTGGTAAAGGAATGGGTAGCTAAAATAAAGTAGCACATACTATGCTGCACGTTACCGATAGTCTTGAAAGTATTTGTTTGATTCTGGAATGATTGTAGTGGGCTGTTTTATCTGACTAATGGGTGATGTGGCTGAGTTGATGAAGTTGAGATGTGAGTGAAACACAGAGACACTGAGAGAAGGAGCTATAAAACTGAAATGACTTTCATGTGGAATGGAAGTTTAAGATGGAGAAGGGAAAAAAAAGAAAGATCAACATAGCTATTTGGATAAATGAGCCTAGATGAATGAGATATTTTCTGCCTTGTGTTGCATGTATCCTTGCTACCCTTATTGGAATGTGCCCATTATGTATTTATGGTAAAATTTAAAAAAATTATGATAATTCAAAATCTGTTCCCCAACTTTCCTAATACCTGATATGCACGACCTCATGTTATCAAATAATATGCACTGCATGCCACTTAACCTGAAAGCTCTAACTGATCATTCAGATTCAGGTTTGATTTCAGATTCAGGTGATCATGAATCTTAGCTTGATCTGAACAAGAATTCACACCATAAAAATAATACCTCACCCGTACCCAACTAACTTATAATCAGATTTGCAGTGTTAAATTTGAATTTCGTGTATGACTCCTGTCAGTTTGGTGATATCAATTAATATGGAAGAGAAAAGTTTTTAAAGAAAACAGATTAAGAGTCACAAACTCACAGTTTGGTTCAGACATTTGCAAAAAAAAAGTGGTGTCTTCAGCTCCATATCTGTACTAGGTTATGAATAATTTTTCAGAAGGATATGAAAAACACTTACAGCTTGTTATGTAAGTACTAAAATTTCACAAGGAGAAATCCAAAAAAAGAATGTACCCAAATACCTTAAAACAATTTATTGTAATTAATTCTATATGGCGTTAAAAGATTGTGGAATATTAGAAAACAGAAAATCTTTACGGCAACATCTTAAATATAGGATTTGTAAAATGTTGTGTATTTGTTGTGTGCCTTTCTACCATGAAGCCAAAGTATTCCATTTTCCTGAAAGTTTTAATGGAATAGAACGTCAACCCTTTCACCACCATGGTTGGACCCAAACACGTTATGAAGAATGGTGATTGTGGGCCCGTTCACAGATCATTGGGGTCAACAGGTGAAATCTAAAATGTTGTACAAATGATGGTGTAACAGTGGGAAACATGGCCGAGTACTCTTTTTAAATTCAAACCTGTTTGAGTAAATATTTGGAATTATTGGAACAAGTGAATAGGCTAATAAAATCATGCTCATTTCATCCTCATCCCAGCGGGCAGTGCAACACCTAAGTAATTTGCATATTTGCATGCTTAATTAATCCTGGCCTAACCCATATCATGTCATGTGTTTAGAGTCGCACTGTGTAGCGTATCATTTGTCATTGTTGTCTGTCTGTATCAACTCATGTTACCTTCTTTGCTTGGTTGGTTAATTCATATGTAATGCATTTTTAACCCTTTCACCCCCAGTTCCCTGTATACAGGTCCAACTTTACCATAGAAAACAATGGATTTGGGACAAACCATGGTGGTGAAAGGGTTGAAGGGCCAGTAGCTGTAACTTTTGATGATGTTTTTCACTGTTATTTTATTGTTATGTCAATTTCAAGTTCTTATTTGAATTATGTACCGACTAAAGCATGTTCAAACACAAACTTTTTATACTGTCAACACAGTGTTTATGTGTGTAAAATGCACTCCTTGTTATCGTTCCCAAGTGAATTCTGGTTGGGACTTAAGTTGAAATTTTCATCTAAAGAAAGACTGAACTTATTTTGTGAATTCTGCTCAGCAGACTTCACTGCTGTATAACTATTCTCATACATTTGTATCAGCAACGACCCTGCTGTTTACACTGTCTAACATTTACCAATTTATGGCCTTTCTTCATGCGTATGAACTCACTGTCCATTCCTTTAGATATCAAGTTATCAAACCCAGCCCAAGTATTGAAACACACCACCCTCTGTCCACAATCAGAGCTGTGGACACACCATTGAAATTTGATCAAGCAAGGTGTGGAAAACAAAGGAATAGATCAGAGTAGTCCCTGCTGCATGTCCCTTGAGATCAGCCAAACATGTGATTGTGTATGTCAGAGTTGCACCCAGCCATGCTGTGTTTCCACTCATAGAGATTATCCAACGTTGCCACAGGAAACCCAGTGTTCTCCACAGCTTGGAAAAAAGGGAGGGGTGGTCAATTATACATGAAAATACATAAGTTGCATATTCTTTTCTTTAGAAATGTATTTCTTTGTACAGTTATTAGCATATGAATATATTGCTCCAAAACAATGGGGTGGCCCTCCCCTAAAATCGCCTTGTGGGAAAACCCTGAAACCCAAATTGTAATTACCTAAACTTGGCATTGAATGAGTAATATTAGAGTACCTGTGCTGTGTGTCAAGGCCAATAGCTATAACATTGGATGAGACACTATATTCTTGGTTTTAATGTCTTGTAAAATTTCTGGCTCTAGTCCCCAAAGCATGTTGAAAGACTTTGTTTGTCAACACAGCGTCTATACAAGTAAAAGTTTGTTATTGTTTTGCTTTTAATTCTAGTCTGAACCAAAATTCACTTTAAAAGTAATAAAATTACAAAAAAATTACAAAAATTTAAAACAGTGAAAGTGTAGTTTAGACATGTACATGCTAAGTTGACAAGTTGTACTGAGTATCTCAATTGCTTTGTGAAGTAGAACAAGAAACCGTTGTCGCTATGAAACACAATTCCCTTCATAGGCCCTCACTGTTGTGGAAATTTTTATAAGTGGATTGCAACCATAGCTAACCTATTCTCTAACACAGCAGAGTATGAGCCAGGTGTTCACTGTAGCATAGTTAGACTTGTCTACAAGAGCACAGTTTTGCTAGGCGTGAAAAGTCTTAGAACTATTATATTTGTATCGAAAACTGTGAAATGTAAATTAATATCAGCTTTGTGGTGTTTCATTTGGGTTGAGCAGTCTTTCTGCTCTGCCATCCTTTGAAAATCACTGAATGAGTGCAGACCATATTTTACAAAAACCATCTCTGGTGCATCCAATATGATCTGTGTTCAGATGTGTATCTCCATTCAGTGAAGAATTTATGAATAGACAGCCGATTTCTATAATCTTAGCCGCGACCCTCATGCAGTACAAATATCAGCAGAAATTGGTAAATGATGTATTTATTTGTCTTGTTGTGGTCTGTGTGCAAACCTAACTGCCAAAGTATCTAACCACTAATACATGTTACACCATGCCACCAATAACCCTGCCATTTCTCCCCTCAGAGCTATTTCGTGCTAATGTCGAAGCCCCCTTTCATCAGCCTTTCCAAAGCATAGATGTACACGCATTGATAATTCATGTTATCTGTCTTGTTTGTTTTCACCCCACAAAAGGCCATTGAGTACTCCAAGAAGATTAAAAAGCCGGTCACCATGACCCGCACCCAGTGGCAAGGTCACGGTCAAGGACAGACCGAGCAAGGCAGCCCCGAACATGATAGGAGTCCGTCCAAGTACAGCCACCTAGAGGAAGACATGGCCAAGCTGGAGGAATTGCAAGCCCGGCATGAGAGAGAGCGCCAAGAAATAGAAAAACTCAAACACGAAGTACCGACGCAATCGTAGCATTAAATGACCATTACAGTCCATTACATTTGAAAATTTACTCTTCCAGTGAATCAAAAAGTTTTAAGATTTACAAAATCAAAGAAGTTCAAATTAAACCATGATGCTTTAAGCACTCTCTGGTTGTCCAAACAGTAATCAGCACTCCATCAATTTAAATTATACAGTCGCTGTGTAAAGGACTAGTTGGGTCGTGTATCTCCTCTGTAAACAATTTCTTAGTTTGTGACTCTTCTAGAAGACCCCTGTCACAAAACCAGCATTACTTTTTTGAAACCTTTCACTATTCCGTTCGGCCTAAACCAATTTGCTTCAATGGCATCGTGAGTGTTGGTCCCACTGACATTTAAAATTGGCTTGAAAGGTTAGAATTGAAGGCTGTGTGCGACTTCAGAAAACCGTATTGTGGCATTAGGAACTCTACGCAGAACGAATCCCAGAGGAGATAGTACTGTTTTCTGAAAGTGAAAGATGTTGAATTGAAACATGGCATGTTATAGAAATCAGTATTTATCATTAGATACATCGCAGATTACTGACCATGTTACCGTTTTATCTAACTGAGCGATATGTCAATCATTTTTGAGAGTTGACCTGCGTACCTTGTTTGAGCAAATAATCATTCAGCAGTGTGTTATCACAAAAGAGAATGACCAAAGCGTAATTGTTTTTAAAGATATTTTGTTTTTAGATTATTTCATATCTATAGCATTATCAAATGGATATGTATAGTTTGAAAAGTCCGACAGACAAAGGGCTGTTTCTCTGGCCCACATCTCACACAGTGGTTGATGTGCAGATGGCTTTGTCCCCTATCATAACCAGAATTGGTACGGCCTAATTTGTTTCAGAAGGGATGGGTTGATCTGTATACTTGAATATAGAACAAGAGAATTTAGACTGTAAATATACAGCTCTCTGCAGACTTTCCGTCCAGATAGTCAAAATTTTCATTGACCTCCTTTGCATAAATGGTTACATCAAGTCAAATTGTTCATTGATACACTGTGCATAAATGTATTATATCAAATAATTCATTGACACACACTGCACAAATGATTATTATGAAGTCAAATTGTTCATTGATACACTGGGCATAAATGTATTATGTCAAATAATTCATTGATACACACTGTGCACAAATTATGATATTGAATCAAAACAGTCATTGGTACACTTTGCATAAATGAATATTGAGTCACGGTCCCCCCAAAAAAACAAATTCATAAAAGCAGTTTTCATACCATGCAGAGAATTTATCGGTCTTCCCAGTGTGGCACTGTGTGAAGGAGAATTAGATCACATGTATCAATGATACACAAAACTCTGTTTTTCTCATGAAATTATTATTTTTATCAGTTTTCTTGCTCTTCTTAATGACTTTATAAATCACTGTAACATTGTACGCAATAGCATCACAATTAACAGATGCGCAATAAAAGTTAAAACCAAAGGATATGTAGATAATTCAAAAATGGCCAGCTACCCCATGTGCCCTAATTTCAATGACCAATGGATTCACCCTGTATAATAAACTCCCTTGGAATATCCCAACGCCATGAATGGCAGGGACTGCTGTATATTCTTGAACATAATGTACATACATTTTTTGCAGTTTTTGAATAATATATTTTTTGAATGTGTAATTTTACGATACTCTTTTAGAACCGATATTTGCTTACAGTCAAACCCACTTATCATAACATTATCCAGAATAACATAATAATATATAATAGACTGTTTTGAGGATTTTATTCTGGTAATTTGAAAAAGGAGAATCTTGATAGTGACAGGTTCTGTACATAATTAATATAATTGGTGTTTTTTGTGTTCTCACATTTATTTTATCAAGGTTGACGGCAAATCTAGCATGGTTGCAGTTCAGGCAACGTAGAAATATCTTCTTTTAAATTTTCTTAGATATTCGTATCAATTTGTTTTACTTACTCCGTCTGTATAGCTGGAAGCCAATTTACAGAATGAAATACCCATCACCCTCTACCCTATGAAGCATTGAGGAGTAAAGTGTCTTGCACAAGGGCACAATACAATGTTTTAGTCTTGAGCTCACTGTATTCTGATCGGGGGTTCGCTATTCTGGCGACATTCAGGTCTGGAACTTGCCACCTCTCTGCTCAAGTGGCGAGTCTGATACCTTACCAAAGAGGTATCCGTTTGATTAATTTCCAACTGTGTAGAGTGATGTGATTGGGTGAAGAATATGTCATTTGAATATTTGTAGCATTTTGAATATTCGAAAATACTCATCAATGCTCATGAATATTCATGAGAACTACATAGCAGGACAATGAATGGCTTTGTGCATGCAATACGGATGTTGATCTCTTGTAACCTGATAGTTTATTGATAAATCAGCAAAACTCGATATTATAACATGCTTCATGTATGAGGAACAGCCCTCTGACAGAAATTTTATGACCTCTGACCTTTTATATGAATATTCATATTCCTAAGAGAATTGTGGTTGGACTTCCTTACAATAAGACTGCTACTGTCATGGAATGTAACCAGGGTCTCTTCTGCAGCTACTAAAATGACTAAGTGTGTGCAGTACTATGATTTGATACCGTCCGTGCTGTGTCATATATTTATAAAGCACTTCTTAAATTAATAGATAACAAATTGTTAATAATCCATCAACTACATATTGTCCTGTATGTTACATTTTGTCCTTCCAAGTTTGTTTCTGGTTTGGTCGTGCTGGAATTCAGCTCTTCGTTGTTGCCCGTTTTCTAGTCCTATCCACCCTGAAGATTTCAGCAGGTAAAGTCCCAATTAATAGTAAAGTCCCAATTAATATGCGCCTTAAAAACGAAAGACTTAAAAATTTGGCTCAAATTTTCCTCAATGACACGTTAAACCATTCTCTTGCCAAATCAAGAATAAAAATCAGGGGTCTCCATTTAGTACCACAGAAACGCATTACCAGCAATTTATCAATGCAATATTTGAAATTAAAAATGGCCTCCATGTTATAAGCTCGGTGAGGAAAAAAAAAACGTCGCCATTGATTGTATAAAAAAATTTCTTACATATGGAGGCTCTTCCATCCAAAAACTGACGTGACAGGCGGCTGTACATATGTTGGAAAAAAGTCTATTATAGGCTTGCCAATTTGGGAACTTTGTGCGCTCCAGCGGACCTTTTTTATTGGATTGGTCAAGGACGCCCTCACAAGGCCGAGTACTCGATTCTGCGCATATTGAGAGGGAGAAATTTTTGTGATGCGAACTCGTCTTCACTTTACACATCCTCATGAGCACGAAACGTATTTATCTTTCACATCTTTATCTCATGCTAAACAAGAGTGTCTTCAAGTCACTATTGATTAGATTACAATTTTCTTACACGTGGAGGCTTTTCATCCCAAAACTTAAGTGAGGTCTATTATGGGCTTGCAAAGTGAGTTCATTTGATCGAGCAGAATTAGAAGAGGAATAATGGCAAAATTAAGCCAATTTGGGACCTGTATGCGCTCCAGCGGACCTTTCTAATCGGGTTGGCCAAGAACGCCCGCACACGGCTTAGTTCTCGACTCTCACTTTGCACATGCACACGTTTAAAAACCGTTTTTATCAGGTAACTGTCACATTTTAATCTCAAGCTAAACAAACGTTTTGCATGTCGCTTATTGATTGGCTTGAAATTTTCTTATATGTGGAGGTTTTTCATCCAAAATTGAAGTCGACAATAGGCTTCAATGTAATCTAAATCTGCAAAGCGAGTTAATTCATTTGAATTTGAAGATGAAAAACTGCAAAATTTGGCCAATTTGGGACTTTTTTGCGCTCCGGCGGACCTTTTTTATTGGGGTAGCTAAGAACGTCCGCACAAGGCCGATTACTGGCCTCCACTTTCTTTAGAGGGACATTTCAAGTTCTGATGCTAACTATGCGCATGTTTGCAAAACCGTTTTCATAACGTATCTTTCACATGATTTTAATCTCAAGCTAAACAAAAATGTCTGCATGTCGCTATATTGATTGGATTAAAATTTTCTTACATGTGGAGGTTTTGCATCCAAAATTGACCTACTGGGCGACTGTACATTGAAGAAAAGTCGATAATAGGCTGCGAGGTAATCTAAATCTGCAAAACGAGTTTATTTATTTTTGAAGAGAAAAACGGCCAAATTCGGCCAATTTGGAAACTTTGTGCTCTCCGGCGGACCTTCTTTATTGGGGTAGCTAAGAACGTCAGCACACGGCCGATTACTCGTCTCTGCTTTCTTGATAGGGACAACATTATCTGACGCTAACTAATCACCTCACTTTACACATGCGCATGTTTGCAAAACTTTTTTTATCATGTATCTGTTACATTTTAATCTCAGGCTAAACAAGAGTGTGTGCATGTTGCTATGGATTGAATTAAAATTTTCTTACATGAGAGGACTTTTCATCGCAAAATTGACCTGCTAGGCGGCTGTATATATTGAAAAATGTCAATTATATGCTTCAGGTACGCTTAATCTGCAAAGCGAGTTAATTTCTTTGAATTTCAAGAGAAAAAAAGCATAATTCGGCCAATTTGGGAACTATGTGCGTTCCCGCTCCCCGGCCAAGAACTCCCTCACACGGCCGAGTACTTGACTCTGCTTTCCCGACAAGGACAACGTTTTCTGACACTAACTTGTCATCTTACATTTCCCATCCGCACAGGAGTACAAAACTGTTTGAATGTCGAAGCTCAAATTCAGGTACTATTTTCTGTACGGACTATGTTCTACTTTCTGTACGGACTATCTTCGTTGGGGTAACCAAACCATCCTGCATGACAGTGAACTGATCTCCATATAGGATCCAACCATATTGGAAAAAGTTTAGACAGGGCACAAGAACAAAACAAAACTCACAAAAAATTATGCACTTTCGATTGAGATGGATTCCCTCAGGTTAATTGGCCTTACACTTTCACTGGAGTAAAACAGTTTTACTTGTGCCATGATGCTTTCTTTGTTTGGTTAGGATTTATGGGGGAAGGGGAGGATATTGAGCCGATGCCCGACTGTTTCGTAGCTAAATGTCGTGTTTAGAGGATGTAACACTCATATTTTTTGTTGTTGGATTGAAATGTTCTTAGATGTGGAGGGTTTTTATCCCAAATTTGACCTGCTTAGCGGCTGTATACTGAAAAAGGTCAATCATAGGCTTGAATATAAGCTTATTCTGCAAAGCGAGTTTGAATTTGAAAAGAAAAGACCGCAAAAATCGGCCAATTTGGGAGTTTTGTGCGCTCCGGCTGACTTTTTTTATATTGACGGTGGCCAAGAACTCCCGCACACGGCCGACTACACGACTCTGCTTTCTTAAAATCACGTAATAGGCTGTATATTGAAAAAAAAACCCGGTCAATTATGGTCAATTATAGGCTTGAATATAAGGTTAACCTGCAGAGCAAGTTTATTTATTTGAATTCGAAGAGAAAAAAAGGCAAAATTCGGTCAATTTAGGAAGTTTGTGAGCTCCGGCGGACCCTTTTTTCATTGTTTTGGCCAAGAACGCCCGCACACGGCCGATTACTCTGCTCTGCTTTCTTGAGAGGGACAACATTTTCTGACGCCATTCACCTCACTTTACACATCTGCAGGAGTACAAACCCAACACGATTGGAACTAATTAGGGATAATTGGATGGCGATGTAATGTATGTTTAATCCGCGAATGTAAGCTCATCTGCTTTTCTTTACACTTGTTTTTATGAGTTTGTAACAATGCAATATTCAGATATAGCACCTCACAGTTACGTGTGGTTCGATACATAGCGGCCACCGCCTGGTATGCAAAGAAAAAGAAGCCCATTTTTCTATACATACCACGCGGCGGCAGCTATGTATCGAACCACACGTAACTGTGTGGCACCTAACACTTTTGAGAAATTTGAAAAACAATTAGTTGCAATCTCTGTACCCGTTTTTATCATTTTATCTACCCGTAAAGGACTTTTATCCCAAAGTTGACCTGCTAGGCGGCTGTATGTTGAAAAAATGTCAATTATAGGCTTGAATATATCTCAAATCTGCAAAGGGAGTTGATTTATTTGAAGAGAAAAAAACTGCAAAATTCAGCCAATTTGGGAACTTTCAGCGATCCCGAGGACCTTTTTTTTAGTCGGTTGGGAGGGACAAGAATAACTTGCCACCTCACTTTACACATGCGCTTGTGTACAAAATCGTTTTTATCACGTATCTTTTACATCTTTTTCTCAAATTAAACAAGAGTGTCTGCATGTCGTAAAGCATAAACTCAGGAACTACTTTTCTTACAGACTATCTTTTTTAGTTACCGAAGCCCTGCTCAGGGCAGATAATAAATCTCCGCAAAAGTTACACCGACATTGGAAAATGTTTAGAAAGGCTACAAAAAAAAAACCAAAACAGAAAACACTTGTCTGCACTTTTTATTGTGATGAGGTGGCTGGTTCATCGAACTTACAAGTTCTGTGATGTGGTAAGATTCACTCATACTATGATTTGCTGTTTTGGTTTCTTATTTTTTTTATTCATGATTGATATGCAAATAGCTTGTAGCAAATTCATGATGATCAAAAGCAAAATATTTGCATAAAAATTTGGTTGTGCCATGCATAAATAGCTGTTTTCTAACTTCTTTTATTCATGATCGATATGCAAATAGCGTGCAGCAAATTCATGATGATCAAAAGTAAGAGGGTTGCATATAAATGAGGTCGCGTCATGCATAATATAAAGTAACCGTACAGACGGTATGGAGGCAATACTATTTTTTCACAATGCTTGTATACTACAAAAAATTTACTCAATGACACACAAAGAACTCAGAGAACTCATGGCTCTTTTAATAATATATACAAATAGGTTTTATTTCTCTGAAATTTAATAGACAGTTATAATATTTAACATAAAGGACAATTGCAAAACTGGGTGCCTCAGATACAGTAAACTAGGGGGTCACCCATTTTACATGCCGACTAAATTTCCTGTTTTCGCTTTGTGTTTCCTCTGAATTAGTATCCTCAAGTCTGTACAAAACTACATGTACATACATTTGTCAGCAGCCTCCCTGACTAGGCCATGCAACAAAAAATATATTGCTACTACTTGACAAGAATGCAATATGGTTGAGCAGTCCTACAAAAAAATCATATGTACACAGGGTGCTACACAACATTTTTTTTATCCTTGTATTGAACACACATCCTAGTTTGGAAAAAAACATTCACTCTTGTAAATCACAAACACTTTGCTAAGACCTTCATACAGATTTATTTTCAAAATACTTTTTGTTAGAGAGCATGAAATGCGGGGATTACCGGTGTGGCTCCCCAAGACATTCTTGATGAACTCATCCGCTTCACCCCCTAAGCAGCTGCAGATTCATAATATACAGATTGAATTTCCCTCCCCTGGGGAGTTTATAAGACCACCTAGCCTGACATGTAAAACAGAGACAGTGGCCCTTGGAACGTAGACAAGTTACAAATTCATAGAACAGTACATGAGGACACATTTTCCAAACAAACTCACAGGTGTTGCTAAAAACATTGCAAACAAATGGGGTAAAAAAACGTGAGAGTACACAAAGTCCTGCATTAATGCATTCAATAAACAAAAAACAGGGCCTTGCCTGTGAGTTCTAATTTGCATGAACATGCGCCCATCTTTGAAAATATCAATTTACTCAGTATGTGGCCTGGAACATTAGATATTCATAGATACTAATTTTCTATCAAAAACAAGACTGGTTTACACTGTCAGGCTTGTTCAAAAGCATCCAGTCCACACTTTTTACCATGGAGATTTACTGGGTACGTTGCTCTATAAACCACGGTCATCTGGACCATTATGCGTTACAGTAGCCTTATTAGCAAAGTTGCTCTTTTGCAGAATTGTTTATGTGTCCAAAAAATGCCAACTTGGACATGCAATTTCCATACTAAGCTGAACTCTACCATCAACACTATAAACATCAAGCAGATGTTAGACAAAACTACCTGTTATCATTTTGTCACAGCCTTTATGAGCACATCTAGTTTTCTCCGTCCCAACTTCTTTTGAGCCTAGCTTTCTGGCAGGGAAATAGAGTTTTCACACACAACTGTTTATTTTTTTACCATATAAATGCCACCATGTATTCCATTTGGTTAACCTTTGACCTCTTCATCCCCAATTCCCGGTAAGCAGACCCACAATCACCACTGCTTACAGAGTGTTTAAGCAATGGTGGTGAAAAGGTTACCTAACAAACATCATCATCTTTTATGTCAAAATTTGCCACTCCAGTTATGAAACATTACAGATTTTAGACTCTGTTAACTATGCACAGAACACATTGCACATAAAGTTCACGCGTTTCTAGGAGCTATGAAAAAGCTTCCCACGAAATTAAAACACCAGTTATGCCAGCTTAACATTGCATCATATTCTGTCCAAGTTATATTTCATAATAGTCATCAAATGGATAGATATCCATCAATCTGGGCAGGAGTTGCCATTACCAAATATCAAAGAAGTTTAGGATTCTATATATAACTCGCAATGCACATTCAAAGTTCACACTCAAGGCTGATCTTTAACTAAGATGTAAATATTGTCTTGTGTACAAAAAAAGAGGCTGGAAATCCATAGCTATGCTAACACTGGGCAAATTTCATTTCTGACCTGACATCTCAAACCACATGCAAAAATCATGTACATCCTTCACACTGTTATACAGGTTGCGGTATGTCTCTTAGTGTACCTGTCTATACATGCCTCTACAATTTACTGATGTAAGGTCTGATACAAAAGAGGTTGGTCAAGACAAAAACCTCATTTTGAGGGCATGCACTCATCAGAAAGTTGAGATTAACACGTCAGTCGTGTCTTGCAAGGACAGCGCCCTCTACACAGATGCCAATACAGCTTAGTTTGAAATACACCAAGCTATGTGGACTGCTCACCAATCTCCATAATTCTCTCTCCTAATGACATACAGTGCCTGGAGAACCACTTTAGTAATCACAAGTGCCAAAGTGGTCCAGGCCTGCCTAATATTTATAACATCATGCATACAGCACCCTCTAGCCAAATGATGCCACCAATAGAAGATCATTGCCACACTTTATGGTAATTTATATAAACAGCGCCCCCTAGCCAGATGATGCAATTAACACAGATCAGCTTCCTCACCCAAGGTAATATCTAACAGAAACAGTCCCCTCTTGGTAGGTGATGCTACTTATGCAGATCAGAACGGCACAACACATTAATGTCTACCATACACAACGCCCTCTAGCCGAATGATGCCACTAACAGATCTGGTCAAAACATAACAGTCATGTTTAGCATAAGCAGCGCCCTCTAGACAGATGATGTCACTAATACAGATAAGATTCCATAGCTTTGTCTGGAAGAAACAGCGCCCTCAGAGTATAATTTCTAGAATTGAAATTCGGTAGACACATCATGCAACCATTTGCATCATAAAAACAACAATTTTGCTCCAGCTGTAATTATGACAGGAACCAATTACACCAAAGGAATACCTTTCCTTTAGAAATGTATGGAATATTTCAATCCTTTTGCTTGCCGCATTGAATACAGCTTCCTGCATATATTTATTTATATGACCCTCAGATCATAGCCAATGACAACACAACTATTAAAATCAGCTGCATACAAAATTCAAGCAGTGACAAAATACATCACTGTTGACAAAGAATATGCTAACTCAGTCATGTCTAAATATGGCAGTAATCCCTATGGCAACGGGGTTCTGCTACATTTACTTCCTGTTGACATAAATTAAGCTGAAAACAAAGTAGGAGTCACTAGTTACCATGCCAATGCGCAAATTTTGACTAACTGACAAAAGATGTAACGACAACGGCAGCAAATGTCACCTATGAAAGGTATGAGTAAAACTTCTTGAAATTTCATAATCAGCAGGGCTACTAGTATCTTTCAGTCTGTCCTGAAAATGACTAGTGGGCTACATGGGTGTCACAGCTATGAGTAGGGTAGCTACGACAGGTCACTGAACTATGGCTTAGATAACCTCACATGCAAGAATTTTGCCTGACAAACAACAGCATGTCCCGGAATAATCCCTCAAGCTGAACATTAATGGACAAACTTTTCCAGAATATTCCTGACTTACTGGAACTAAGTATGGAAACAAAAACTCAAAGCTAACAGATCCACTGTGGTCCTGATTGTGTGAATTCACAGATTTATAAGCCGATGGTACAAATACCATGATACCCATTCGTAAATACGGGAAAAAACAAAGCACTGCATTCAGTGATCTGCAGTACAATCAACATTCTCACTGGGGTAAGTTAAAAAATTATTTATCAAGACAAAAATGGCATCTTTAAAATGAGAAAATTGCCACCAAAAAATGACTGGTTAGATTTTTCTTGAAGGGCACTACAACACAGTTGTTCTCCACTTCCTCACTAAAACTTCCCTTGGTAAGACCAGACCACACAGATTACCTCTCAATTGACATCAAACCACCTCTTTCATCCCCATATTTATTTCCACCCATCCTGACAGTCCTCAAACCCTTTCCATGCTTTTTTTTTGTGCCAGGGTGAGTAACTGATGGTATTTGTGGCCGAAGCCACGACCCTGGTTGATACACTTGTCGCTAACTGAAGCAAAAGCTACCCATATTTTTTTAGCATCATAAACCATATTACTGGACAACTTGATACTATGTGTATACAACAAAAAAAATTCATGTTTTAAGTGCGTAGACAGTTTTAGTCAGCTGCAGCAATGCATTATGGGATGACCAGGAAAAGGGTCTAGAGTATGCGCCAAAGTCGTGAGGACAAGCAGTTAAGGTTCCTCTTCATTCCACACTCAAAACCGAGACCCATTTTTTAAACTCTTAGCGAGCAAACAATGGACTGAACATATGCCCTGCTCTGTGATGTCAATGACTGCAGAAAATGGGAGCTTTGGGACGGTTGTGCCAAATGCCTCCCTCTCTAGCCTACACTTCAACCACGCTACGCTATATACTACTGAGTTGACTGAAAGCACTCACGACCCAAGTGCAAAACATGGCAAGATGAAGACGCTACAAGAGAGGTTGCGTTAAGATATCCGAGCCACTATCTGTATTTCTCACTGCTGCCTCTATGGGCACCAACCTCATCCATCTGTCTGACTATGCAAATTACCTATTAACATCTGTTAATATTCATTAGATCTCATTATGCATTCATAATCATGGGTATGAATGCATGACAGACAAAGTGAACAAGCTATTTCACCATTTTTATCAAAACCCTGATCAGAAGGATGAGGTATAAACAAACAACAAATAAATAAACTGCTTTTAACAGGTTGTACTGACACTGGTACAATACAATATAAATACATTTTAACTGATTGTACAAAAATAATTACTTTTCCATAAAATCTCAACATTCTCTTTTTAATACACAATAAAAGACTGCAGGTTAGGGAGTACTGTGGAGGTATAAACTTGCTCAAACTACAGTTTCTTCCATATTTGGCCAAACAAGAATTACCTCTGCAATACGTGCTTGATCTTTGCCGAATCACTGTACGTTTGCTATGAATATTCATAACCTAGTCATACAGCTTATAAATATTCATGAGCTACCCACACAGTATATGAATATTTATTAGCTAGTCATACAGCTTGTCTCATTTGAGAGCAAATAGTGTATGTAAAACACAAGCATTATACCCCATTCATATTTTATGAAGGTTGCAGTGCGACCAAAAACAAAATTAACTGCACATCTGGTGTGTGAGCCCTCTTGACAACAACACAGCCCATGAAAACATGTCTTCAAAATTGCTGAACTGCTCAGTGTCTGTTTTGAAACAAGTTGTACAAAAGGACGTCTTTTTTGTTAACGAGCACAGAATCTCCACTGAGCAGGAAATGCGCTTCAATATGAAGAGCAGCCTTATGGGTTAAATAAAGACGAGCAAATCACGTGAGTTGACATTTATGATTAGCACGCGGGCATCTACTAGGTAACCATGCTTGATAATGAGCCCAAGTCGATGCGAGTTAGGATCAAAAAGATACCCAACGCAGAACAGTCATTACAGTACCCCAGCTATAAACCGACAGCACCACTTTATCCACACAGTTTGGAGAACACTCTAACAAGGTTTCTTATCTAACTGGAGTTGGTATGTTATAAATTTGATGACATAAAAAAGAATTGTATTTCAAATGCACATGACACAGCAGCTGAACGAAATGTTGACAAAACTACAGCACAGAGGACAGTGAACGTTTACTCCCAGATTACATATTTTTTTTTTGTACAGAACTGAAAATTACTTTAAAAACCGACACTAAGAAACAAACAAAATAAATTGCACAATAGGAGGTCAAAGGTCACTTGTTCACTTCAAAATAAAATTTTTTTTTTTTGGTTATAATTGACAGATCTGGGACAGGATCTTCACAGGTGACACTTTCTACGGTCCTGTGACAAATGTTCTAAAGCACAGTGCCTCAAGGTAATAAACGCGGACACACAGCAAACGACCACCGTTCAAAAGTCGTGGTGTTCAATGCTGCCACTTAAACTCTTCGAGCAGCGGGCGTTAATTGTTTTTTTAATCTCCACACAATTTTACACTTTAAACAAAATAGAAACAATGCTGTCTTTCCGCAACTGTCAAAACTTACAAAAATTTCAGCGATGAAAACTTAGAAAAAACCTAAAAATACGGATAACACAGATGAGTATAACTGCCTGCCCGTCCCGTTAAAAAATCAACTCAATGTGATAGTACTGTAGAGCCAAACACAGTTTCCATCCCAAACACTAGCAACAGCTGCGACCAATTCACTTGCGAATGGATCATACCATAACGTAACACGGGGGCCATTTGAAGAATAAATAACAGATTTTCGTACTAGTTTCAAAGGTTCATTCCAGCGAGGAGTTCGTTACAGAGCTTCCTATACTGCCATGCGTCACCTGCGATTTTGCGTAAACGTACTCCATTGATGGGCATGCCTGGAACTTGGCAGACTTCAAGCTCCATTCTGACACCGCGGTTTTCCAAGGAGAACATATTTTCCGAGTTCTGGTACGTGAGAGAAGGCCCCCTGGTATCAAGCGTCCTTCGAATTTCCTGCACTACATCGGGGAGTTCCTTGGCGGTCATCAAACTGAACGAACGCGCGTACTTCAGTGTGGTTGGCTCTCGGTTAAGCTCCAAGTTCGAGTCTCCCTTGCTGAACGGTGGCAGGTTTGAGAGGCCATGCATGAGAAATGGTACGCCCTCCCCGGGCTGCATCTGAAAATACTTCCCTGTCTGGACGAACATGTCATTCCTGTTCTCGTTGTTGTTGTTTGTGTTGATGAAGTTGGCAAAGTCGCCCACCGGAACGGGAACGGGGATGGTGCGTCGCAGGAGCTGTGCTTGGACTTGTAGGAGCGCGTCGGAGTTGGTTTGAATGGTGTGGTGTCGACGATGGTGGTGGTGGTGATGGTGATTCCTGTGGGCGTTGTTGTTACCATGGTTACCCATGATGTTCAATGTCAAATTGAATAGTCCTTCATAGCGGAGGGAAAGAAAAGGGAAAAACAAGAAAAAAAAATTACATCTAAAATGAACTGAAACAGTAGCTCATGCAATTAAGACAGCATTATAATGTGTAATGATTCTCTGATCTTCAACAAAAAACTACTTAAAAGACAGCCAACACACATGCAGGCACATTCACACTTCCCTAAATACAGCAAATACTTATTTTAGAGAAAATTCTTGAATACAACTCATTTGCTGGTACTGAAGAACTTCCATGTCTAATGTCAAAATGGCAAGTTTTTAAAGCTTCTTGTGTTTGATGACTGTGGGATACAACATGAAGAATAAGCTTTAGGTTCTTATTTTATGTCTTGACAGCTGAGCCAAGCCAAATTTTACAGACTGACAGAAGTCGGCATCAATTATCAAACAGACAAAAGTCATTTCAGTTTTTCGATGTTTTGCTCTCCATGCTTGTGAAAGCACGCCACAGAAACACGTACGCTATCACACACACAGCGACAGCTGTTTAACTCTATCATGAAATGACACGGCACAATTATATATAAGGTTCATGCCAACGGCGCCAGTAGCAATGAGGACATACTGTAGATATTAACACGCGTCTCTGAAGTAGGAGCATTTACAATAAAAAGCAAAGACAGACAGATAAGTAGAAAGACAGATAGATAGATAGATAGATAGATAGATAAATACTGATAGGTACACAGATAAACAAATAGATAGATAGATAGATAGATAGATAAATAGATAGACAGACAATATAAATGAAATTACATGTATAGATTTGTCAAAAATTCTTAATTGAAAAAGATGGACAATACAAATATGTAGACAGATAGATAGATAGACAGATATAGATAGATAGATAGATTGACAGATTATATAAATGAAATCTAGATAAAGGGCCAAATGATAACTTTTGATAATATTGTCACCATATTTATTTTGAATGTGAACCTTAATTCCTTGTTCTACTCCCCAAGGCATGTTGATATACACCGTATCCAGCTTGGCAAATCAGCCAATGTGTGTGTAAACTGCATTTTTATTGTTGAAAAGTGACTTCTGGTCTGGACTAGAATTCAAATGTAAACAATAACAATGCATTTTACATACATAGACGTTAAGTTGACAAGCGAAATAGTGGGTGTTTCAACATTCTTTGGGGAGTAGATTAAAAAGTTGCAATTGATCAATTAAATGAAAATGATGAAAAAGTCATCAAAAGTTAGCATTACTGGCCCTTTAAAAATTTTTAAATTTCTAAATGATAAAACGGACAATTATGGATCTGCAGATGAAATATAGACCTCTGTAAGATATTTCAAATAAAACAAACTACGAGACAGACACAAAGACAGATGGACAGAATAGTTAGACATATAAATAGATTGATTGATTGATTGGGTGGTTGGTTGGATCATTGATTGACAAATTTGCAAATAAAAACTGGGTGCTGGTTTGTCACAAGTACATGAATACAAAGAGTGCTGTGTCCTGCTGCTTCAGGCAAAGAGAAAATGGCAGATTTGTTTGTCATCTGAGAAATAACATCTTTATTAATTTATTGTATGTATTTATCCATATTTTGGGGCTCTATCTTGTAATTTTTTTCCATCATTTTGACATTGTTTCATATTCCCAGAAAAATGTAACATTATATTCCTTGCTTCATTCAGTGACAGTTAATCCCACACGACACAATATGACGGAATATGAAATGTGGCGACGGCAGATTGATGATTCATGGATTGTGAATGCTCCACATGCAGACACTGGGAAAGTGCGACATGCAACCCATGCACACGACTGGTGTACTCCG
Source organism: Ptychodera flava (assembly GCF_041260155.1). NCBI lineage: Eukaryota > Metazoa > Hemichordata > Enteropneusta > Ptychoderidae > Ptychodera > Ptychodera flava. The sequence continues at coordinate 36,681,083 of NC_091930.1, forward strand.
AGGAGCAGAGCAATACGTCAAATATCGCAGCCCCATGCACTGTACTACTGGCCATGGTTACCTACACGTCATGAACAACACACTAACAATCTTTTTTGCTTTCATTTAGCCTTTGATTGTGATGTCTTTGCTGGGTGACTGGGTGCCGTGTTGTGAGTCTGAGTCGCATTGCAAATTTACTGAATTTCCAAATGCACACCAAGTTCCGTGTGATTTTGACAAGCCATTCATTGAAAGCTAATCTATACTTGCAGTGTGGATGTTTTACTTTTGGACATCAAATAGTATGCTTACAATTGTTATTTGTTTTGAACTTGAAATTGGCATATTTTTTGAGATGGCAAGTTTAGTTGGTGGAAAGGTGGTGTGCCATTTTGGGATAAATTTTCGGTCGCTGACATTTTTGTAACATTTTGAAATTTTCACTGTCTGTTTCCTGAAGTCAGAAACTTCATTTCTCTATGTGGAGTTAAACCGAGAATGGCAATCATTCTGAATTTCAAATTTCGGTAAATATCAGATAATTTTCTTCTCCAATCCAAAAATCGGTCGCTTCATTTTATTTTTTGAGTAGAAGTTTCTTTCATGAGTCAAAATTCATCACATTTGGTTTCAAGGAGTGAATCATCTTACATCCAAACTGGATTAATTTTGGCAGACAACTGGACAGTTGACCGAGAAAACCAAGAACACTTAGAGAAGATACAGTGCCCAGAAACTGGTCATAGAACGTTAAATCAGGGATAACTTATTTAACCCTTTGAGTGCTGTAAGTTTTTCCCACCAAAATTTTAGTGCAACATTTAACAAATTTTATGAATTTTTCTGTAATATTTTTGATAACATTGGACCAAATGGATATCACATTTCATTAACTTCATATTTTTATCAAAATTTTGGCAAAAATCTGAAAAAAATTGACCAAGGAATATTTTATAAAGGCGACAAAAACTGACTCTGGCGCTAAAAGGGTCAAAATGTCTCATGACGATTTCATTAGATGAATAAACCTCCACTGCTTTGGCATGTGAACAACAAATAACAACACAAAATGACAGAAGTCGGTTATGAACATAGGCATGTGACCACCAGCGGAATACATGGACTTATTCAATTTTTTGGTGGCAGTACTTATTCCAAATATTCATTAGATTTGAAAGCAGTGTTGCTAACAATAGTTTGAGATAGGTAAGTGAAACCTAACTATTGAACAAATCTTTTTTTAAGGACAGTGATTTTGCCGAATGGTTTTGACTGCACTCTCAAAGCTTCACGAAGTAAGTTCAAATCGGATTGAGAATTTACTGAATTTTCAACAAAAATGTTTTTCTCAGATTCTGAAGTTTACACTGCATACATGCAAACTATCACTGTGTTTTAGAATATATGTTACAGGGGACAACACACTGGAGGGGTCAATTACAGTACCAACAAACATGCGAACGCCAGTGGAACACTACTAATGAGTTAGCTATACATGATAAATACAGGTCATTAACCCTTTCACCACCATGGTTTTTCCCAACTCCATTGTTTGCTATGGTAAAGTTGGACCTGTATACAGGAACTGGGGGTGAAAGGGGTAAAGGGGTCAATATTTATTTTCATGGGACATGAATCTTTAGCTCACACAAACCCTCGCATTTTATTCAATGATCTGTGCTGACCTGCACTCTTCATGCTGGGGGGGGGGGGGAGGGGGATGTGCGAAAGGCTCCATTACCGCAAGCACGTGCATGATCACCAACTAAGAAACTGTAACCGACTACGGCACCGAGGCACTGCAGCCACCGTGTGCATTCCCAAAACACAGCATATGAATAACATCCGCATCCAAAAGAGCATGCATTACGCAGCGAATCCACCTTCTGATGAGAAGTTCACTCAGTGCAGAAGACGGTATGAAACCAGCATAGTATGAAACAGCTCATGATAAAAAACCGCCCACTTGCATCACCACCTTTATGGTTCGCCCCCCGGCTGACAAAGTGGAAGAACCCCAGACAAGCAAGACTAGTCAGTGAGAATGCCGCTAGGATGCAACTATTTCAGATGCTGGGGTTAGACAGGTAAGAATGCGATGGTCATAGTCAGACAAGGAAATTAAAAAATACACATTTCACAATTTGGTATCCAATGGAACGTTTTCAATATCCAACGGAACGTTTTCCAGTCTAACAAACTGTTGTTGACGCCCTTCATCCCTGTTTTTCAGTACATAAAGTCAAAGCATCCAGTTAAGGAACGTTGGGAATGTACTACGTCTGGCAGTCAAAGTTGCGATGGTGAAAAATGCCTGCAGTCACCAGAAAAGGCTTCGACATAGCAGGTGAAACTTGCGTCCAACATTGGACACACTTCAGAAATTAAAATAACCCTTCCCCCCCCCTCTCTTCTGTGGATTCTTCCTTCCTTCACCAACACTCTACTCCAGTACCTGACAAGACAGGGTACTGTACACAATGTATATTCCAACAGTCTCAGACAGATTTTTGAAGAAAAAGATGAGACGGAAAGAAGAAGAAAGAAGAAGACGCAAGTCTGCATGAGGTACTTCTGGAAGCGTAGTCCGGATAGACATCGTGACTTGACTGTGATCAACAAACAGATGTGAACGTAAAGGGACTGTAGATCTAACTTTTGATGTTTTTTTCACTATTTAGCTTTTCCATGTCAACTGAAAGTTCTTGTTCTACTCCCAAAACCACGTTAAAAACACCACCTATTTAACGATAACTTGTCAACACAGTGCCTATACTTATAAAATGCACTGTTTTTGTTTACATTTGTATTCCAGTCTGGGACCAGAATTCACTTGTTGCCTCAGTGGTAATTATCACTAACCTAGGTGGCTTAATGATCTTCACTGTTACCTTAGGTGGGCAAAATAGTGCCTACCAGTACGCCAGGTGGCAAACCGGTGTTTTTTATCACAACTAGCCCATAGCTGGCAAAATGATATTCAAAACAGACTAAAGTGGCAAAAAAGGACAAAATACACTTTGGAAAGCTTTATTTCCAAATTGTTCCACCACAAAATCAAGATACGGTACTTACACAAATCTATCAGATAGCAAAACAAACATCCTATCCACCATGACTACAGGAACACTTAACAAAAATTACTGAATTTTAAGTCTCTTACTTACAAGGGCAAAGAAGGCTTTGAACTATCAAGTAAAAATTGTCAAAAACCGCCGGGAAAAAATTTAGAGTAACCAGACTTCCAGAAGTACCTCTTGCAGACTTTACATGGGTGTGTGTGTGTGCAATGTAGTTCGGAATAGCCTTTTACCTATCCTAGAACATTCTATATCCTTTGAGGGGTTTTCTCATAAGACTTTCACGTCTTTCGGAAGGTATGTGCAAGCGTCATCGTTTGGAATTACTGCACCTAGAAGAAGCAGCCGGTTGAGTACTTCAATGTTAGTAACACAAAACACATGACATGTCAACGGGGTTACAAATTTGGCAAGGTGAGAATTTTAGTAGATTTTTTTTTGCGCACATCTCTTTATATATGGTGTAATGTTTCAATTTGTGGCAGACGACAGCCGTTGTCTGAATTTCACTTATAAATATCTGGCACTTATTGTCTTAAAAAAGGTGACTCTCTGTATCTACCAGTAGGCAGTACACAGGGCTTTCGCCTGCATTTGATAAATTTCTTATGCAATTGACTTTTTAACTAGACAGGAAGTTACCCTATTCCATGTGAACATGTATGCAATGCTGCATTGTGGGACTTGATGTGCACTTTGAGAGTTGAGGTTTTGGGGTACTGTCCAGTCACACTGGTTTCGGTTGGTATGAGTGGTTAGACTGAGATTGACAAAACACTAAATGAGAAAATAAAGTTAAAGAAGACTTCAAAAATTAGTGATGACGATCACAAGTAAGAAACGACACAGAAAAAACAAAGAAAGTTATAAAGAAGAGCTGAAAAATCAAAAGTTCCAGACGGCGCCCTCTGGAGGGCCTCTGAAACTTATAGGGAAATGATTGATGGTTGAATTTATGGAAATAGTGCAGGTTATGCAACTATGGAAAGTATAGCTGATTATCAAAGTAACTGTGAAGGTTCTAACCCTGCTATCACAAACTAGTATGGCAAAAGGTTACGTTTGCTGGATCCAGTGTCACCTATGAGGGCTTCAACATCCCCATAAACTACTTTCAACATCCCTATAAACTGGTTTTTCGACATCCCCACAAACTTGTAATGACTTACCTTGATTTGGGTTTTCAAAATTGCCATCCATTTGTTCACTTGTGTTTTCTTCCCTGATTTCCTCATTCGAAGGGATGCTTGTCAGATTGAGCCGGCCGTAACTACGGAGATTTGGCGTAGGATAGCGCTGATGGAGAGGAACTGCGGAGAGTGAGGGATTTTGCGGTTCCGGAGGTATATCCTGGATGACTGGCTCGTTGATGTCCGGGAAAATCTGGGCCGGAGTCTCTGTGTGCTCGGTGTGCGCTAGCTCTATGCCGCTCTCTTGGGAATGTTGGTGCATCCAGGAGGCATGTATGTCCCTGTGGATGTTCTGGGCGAAGTTCTCGCCCGGGATCGGGTGCGGGATCGGGGAATGGACTGTGGATGGAATGCTGGTGTAGGGGTTGGCGATGGAGCTGTCTGTATGGATGGGCTGGGAGAACGCTGGAAGAGTCTGTGGAAAGCTGGAAGGTGCGGTGACGGGGGAGTCCGCCGAATGCTGCTGATGGAGCTGGAACAGTTGCTGACGCTGGTGTTGCTGGAGCACCTGTGACTGCTGTGAGAACGTCTCCCCGTACTGTATCTGGGGGAAGCTCATTGAGTGGGTAGGTGGTGAGGGGCTTGACTGCTGCGGCTGGACCATGTTACTGAAATTTAGCCTCACTCCCGGATTTCTGGCGTCGCCTGGATGCGCGCTGAAAGGCCCCGGAATCTGCCCACCTATTTGCCCTGAAATGTGTCCTCCGACGTGACTGTCAGTCGGTACATGCACCTGCCCCGTCACAATGCTTGTCTGAGTCACGGGCGAGACCTGTCCCGTGACGATGCTAGAGCAGCCGACGGGGGACCCTTGCCCTGTGATGATGCTGGCCTGGCTGACCACCGACGGAACCTGACCCGTGATAATGCTGGGCTGGAGGGGCTGCGGGTGGGTGAGAGTCGGTGGGGGCGAGTTCGTGTTCTGCCGCTGCAGATGCTGGAAGTTGGTGGCCGGAGGGGGGCTAGAGCTGGTACCTCCCTGTTGCAGTACAAAGTTTGGAGGGCTGTTGGACTCCCTTTGGAGCTTCAGTCGTTGTATGTACTGGTGCAAGTGCTGTATTTCCGGACTCGGAGACGCGGACTTGGGTGGTGAAGGTAAAGGTGGCGTACCCTGTCTTTGAAGAATCTGGTGCTGCAAGAAAAGAACAGTAAGATACTCGAACTTAATCAGAATTAATGCGTGCATGCTTGCATATTGCAGAAAAATGTGATGTCAGATTTTGTCTGAGTGATTAAATGCACACCGTACAGAAAAAATCTTTCATATTGATTAAAACAGTAACTCAAGATGATAAGGTCCCACGCAAAAATATTTGATATAGTTATCTCCCATGATCAACTACTTCCTTAAAGAAAGGCTAAGACATTCCTTTTCCTAGATAGGTAACTATATCAGAAGAGTAACATAAGTGTTTTATAAAGAGCATGGTGAGAGCAAACGTACATATTGGTTGTTTTACGTTAGCGTGACACAATATGTATGTTACCCGTCACTAACTAATACAAAATTCCATGAACCTCATTGAAATATGAAGCATGTCTACACTTCCATGTAGTGGGGTGATGTATTCACAAATCAGACAGTATCACCTTAATCCACACACACATTCAGGAATACTGCCTGTACTAAAGCCCCGAGCCAGTTACCTGATGAATTTTCTCCTGGTCAAGTTTATGTTGGTGCTGCTGTAGTTCCATCTGCTCTTTGGCCGGTAGGGTGCCAACCTTTTGTTGCAGCTGCTGACACTCCATGTGCAGCTGCTTCAAAGAGCTCTTCTGAGAAGAGCTGCCACCCCCTGTGGAACCAGCCAACTTCTCTAAATGTGCTCTGAACGCTAGAATGTTCGCCGGGGAGCCATCGGACGCTCTCCGTAAGAATCGCTCGTTTGGAAGATGCAAGCTGTTCATCTCTTTCTTCGTGCTGCGATCAGAGTAGCTCATGCGACCCCGACGAGGCAACGGATGCTGAGCCAAAGACTGCTGTACCTCTTCGCTCAACTCTGTTGTTAGTTCCCCTGTACCCAGAGTATGCCTTGTGTACCTACCTCGATTACTGAGGTATCTGTTGAAAAGATGTTGAACACAGCAGAATTAATCTTCCGGTGCCAAAGTCATTTTTTTTTAGATCAAGACAATCATTTTAAGATTTTGGCCAAAATTTTGATCAAAAACTGTTGCCAATGAAAACTTAAGACTATTTGGTCCAAAATTATCAATAAAATAACACAAAAATTCATAAAAATTGGTATAATGTTCCACTAAAATTCTGGTGGGAAAAAGTAAAGCACTCAAAGGGTTAAAGCATACATTCAGTTAATGATGTGTTGTGACGTCTTGTTACATATATGTATGTATGTATATATGGTATGTATGTCTGACTGTATGTATGTCTGACTGTATGTATGTATGTATGTATGTATGTATGTATGTATGTATGTACACATGGCTGTCTGTCCACAGCAATACCACAATTTATCTGTGAATGAAAGGACAACAGCAGAAGTGGGTAAAATTGAATTTGTCAAAGTATGTTGAGAAAATACCGTGCAACTTCTAGAGGATCAGGTTCCTGGTCTGAGTCATCTTCATTTTCTTCCGGAGTGACTCCAATTCTCTTAGGCAAAGCTGAAGTGCCTGGAGATATCTGCTAAGAAAAGAAAACATGGCATGCAGTGTTGTATAAAGCACCTTATTATCAGCTCTCAATCAACATCCTCCCACTTTGAATTACAATCCTGAAAACGACTACAACATACACTTTAACCAGGTCGACACACTCAAAGTCACTTGAAATTCAACAACTTTCGAGGACTTTTCACAGTTTTCAAAGACTTTATAGATTCCAAAATACCGTAATACGGATATCATGGTCACATATCATTTTCATGTTTTCATGACATCATTTTACCAATTTTGAAAATCATGGGTTGCTTATGAATTATCCAGGGCTTTCCAGCAGCTAATTTAATTTTGAGAATTTTTCAAGGACTTTCAAGAAGCTGACAAGATCTGTTCAACTGTCAAAGCAGCAATATTCTTCCATGCCTAAAGTCAGGCCTTGATTTGGACTCTTGTATAGAACTTTGAGGTAGAATGCATCTCGGGGACATATTTGGAGTCTCAAACTTTTACAATTCTTTTCCGATATACCCCTTGTGGGGGTTCATTTTAAAGCTCTTGTTGTCAGAAAAGTTTTCACCGTCTTAGTTTTTAGAAATTCCAAAATTTTATTTTTCCCCATAGACTTAACACAAGGATGGCGGCCATTTTGAATTTCAAATATCAGTAAATCTTTGGTAATTTGTTTTTCCAGTACCAAAGTTTGCACTGTGACCCCCAATTTTTATTCTTGATTATGAAAGAGAATAGTTGACGTATTCTTTGAGGAAAATTTGCGCAAAAGCCTTTCACTTTTAAGGCGCATACTACCTTAATAGGGGTGTTCTCACCTGCTGTGCTCCATTTGATGAGGCTGCACCGGGCTGACTACCCTTCCCTGATGGTAGATGCTTCTGAAGTTGTTGTATATGTAAATGAATGTTTGCCCCACCATCTGAGGCCCGTCGGTTGAGATGACTGTGAGCCGTGGCTTGGAGTACTGGAGGTCTTAGCAGGTTTTGTTCCTGCATTGCAAACACAGAGGCATAAAATGTTTTAATTTTTTTTTCTTTTCAGTCATGAAATTTGTTATTTTGAATCTCCTTTTTCATTTTTCACGGATTGATCTCCAAAGAAAGAAAGAAAAAAAGTGTGAAATGATAAATTACGAGGATAATAACAAAGTTTATCACAATGGCATGCAGAGAGTAAAATGTCGTCACTGAACCGATATGACAAGGAAATACTGTAACACGTCGTTTTAGCAAGCATCCTTTTATTAACGAACTTAAGCTAAGTCTGTCTGTCAATTCGCAAAAGATGCTGCTAATTTAATGTTTTCCTTATGTATAGATTATGTATTTGCCAAATTAAAAACCTGAATAATGAAAAATCTGAAAAGGCTAAAAATGCCCCCAGCTCATTCAAAGCATTTTACAGTAGTATAAAGTTAGACAATGTTGACCAAAAGAGGGCGCTGTCATATTCATCTGTTCAATGAATAGGGTATTTGGGGAAAGACAGTTACACAAAGATAGGTTCAAAAGGGTGGTGCACTATACATCCCATATTAGCTGAGATGTTCTGGAAACTGACTGTATTGGTAGCAAACACTCTGTTTGTACATTTAATGTATAAACCTGACAGAAATGAATGCCCACCTCATTAGCCACTTACCTTGTGCGTAAGCTGGAACGATGGATCATGGGGCACCGAGACAAGGGGTAAATTCTGGGGCAAATTTGGCAAGTTTGTGTTTGGGAAAATGGGAGCAAAGGTGTGATGTGGGGCGCCAAGGTTATTCATCGCTAGCTGAGGGGCAAGCTTCATCTGTAAGTCTTCGGGGACCTCGGTCCTCGGGTCGGCCACACCCAAGGTGTGCCTTCGCATTGAGAGGTATCGAGCAAGCGCCTCTGGCGAGGGCTCTTCAAGGTCATCGCTGTCTTCGAGGTCAGTCTGTGATCCAATAGGCTGATGGCAAAGGAGTGAAGAAAACACAATATGTATGAGAACAAGTTTGAAGTTTCCTTGAGGAAAGTTCGAGCCGAAATTAAAACTTTCTGTTTTCAAAGGCCATTTTACTTCAAGTTAACACAGCACTGACAGAACTGAATGTTCACCTTAACAAGCTAATCCCCAAACAGTGAAGGCTCGTTTGTCATTGTACAGGGTCCACACAGTCAGAGTCAATTAAAATTAAAGGACTATCAAGGACTTTTTCAGCAAATTTTTAGTGAATTTTCGAGGTCAAAATAACATTTTCAAGATATCATATTTACACTACCATACATCACTTTATGTATCATTTTTATAATATCACGACTGATCATCTTGACATTTTCGAAAATTTTGGGTGGTTTATCATTTTCCAAGGACTTTCCAGGACTAAGTTTCATTCATATACTTAAAATGAACCCCAACAAGTGGTAGATCAGAAAAGAATTGTGAAAGTTTGAGAGTCCGAATATCTGTCCCCGAGGCGCGTTCTACCTTAAAGCATATTCATGACATACCTGATGTACAAACTCATTGTTCTCATTGATGAAGTTCACCTGGGGGATGTTGGTGTTCGGTAACTGCAGCGTGTGGCTCGTGTTGGGCAGGCTCTTGAACAGTGTGGGAGTCGTGTCCAGGATAGCGGCCGAGGTAGCCGCCGCCGTCGTGCTCGGCAACGTCGTCGAGGGCGCCGTCAGCTCGTGCTGGTAGTCTGCCTTGGCAGATTTCTGGTGCCGCTTGAGTTTGTCGAAGAGTAAATGATACACTGCGCTGTGGTGGTCGTAACACTTCATGTTCAGAGACTATAAACCAATGGAAGGCACAGAAAAATAATATATGCATTGTCATACAGTGTTCAAGGATAAAGGTTACAATTGTTTGCACACAACCGACCATGTGACATTCAACATCATCTACTATTTGTTGAAAAGAAAAGACGGGGAGAGTATTTATGAATAAAATTTTATCAATTTATACTGTTCATTACAGCAAAAGCCATTCTTTTAGCATCATTCTCACTGTTCATTTTTTAAACAAATACGTCATTTTCTCTGCATTCAAATTACAATGAAATTAAAAGTTACAACCGTTGTCAACCCCATACATTGTGTACAGTTTATGATGTTGTTGTAGACAAATGCATTCCAGTCCTCACCATCGACAGTGCAGCATCATCCGCTCCTCTATGTCCCGACTAAAACTCAGTTGTCAACGATAACATTTGATATATAAACATACCCAGTGCATTGATATCAGACATTTCAGCACGGTTTGAGGAGTAGAACAAGAAACTGATTAATAATAAATCTAGATGCAGCCAACAGAGCTTTAAGTATGCAAAGTCAATTGCAATAGATAAATCATAGTTGGTTAATTCCAATAGAATGCAAGTTGAGAATCCTGCGCCAAAAAACAAAGTGATTTTTTTCAGTCCAAGTTTGCAACATTTCACAAGAAGTGAACGTTTCAAAAAAATTCAACCTTATTGAATAATCTGAAATCAACCAATCACTGGCCTCCTACCTGGAGTGTCCGCTCTTTGTCAAAGCCTAAGTTGACCATGTGATGTAAGATCTGCTCACTGATTGGTTCCTCCACGTCCTCCATGTCAGCCTGGTTGCTGCTGTCCCGTAGTAGCTGTTCCAGGATAGGGTCGGGCTCCCCCATTTTGAACCATTTGTGAGCTGTTATTTGGTCTATGCTATATCTTTTGTTTGCATCTAGTACTAACATGTTCTTTATTAAATGTTCACATTCTGGAAAGAGGAACAGAGCAGATTTTATAACGTTTGGTTACTCAAAAAGCGGAGTTTTGTTCTTGCAATAGAATACGCCTCATAGACAGATATTCAGACTCTCAAATTTCACAACACTTTTTTGGTCGACCACTTGTGGGGGCTCATTTTGAAGCTCTTGGAGTAAGTAAAGTTGTCACTGTCTTGGTTTTGTGAAAATCAACAATTTAATTTTTCCTTATACAGTAACACAGCAATGGCGGCCATTTTGAATTTCCAATATTGGTAAATATCAAGTAATCTGTTTCTGTAATACCAAAATTCTCTCAGTGTCCCCTGATTTTCATTCTCGATTTGTCAAAAAAATGGTTGAAAGCTTCATTTAACCCTTTGCACCCTGACTCCCTGGTACTCTATGACGTCGTCGGACATTTCTGTCCAAGCCGGGTTCAAAGGGTTAAGGAATGCTTGAGCAAAAGTCGAGTCTTTCAATTTTGAGGTGCCTGCTACCTTAATGGATCAGTGTACACTTATATGGCGACGGAATATCTAATTACTGGTGCAGAACAATTTTGACAGATGTGGCAAACACTGCATTTGGGAATCATACCCCTGTTGAGGAAAGAGTCAAAATTGACCATTTTTCCTAATTTTCTACAAAACGAAAATTTGTAAAATTATCAAGGAACACACTCATAATGTTAATTCGAATGTCAGACAATTTCACGATGTTGAAAAAGTCCATTCTGATACACACACAGATATTTCAAGACAGAGTCAAATTGTTCTCACCTGTGGACATAAAGAATGGTATTCTATATTTGCCTTCTAAAACTCGTAACCTAAGATTCTGTAGGGTGCTGCCATCAAAAGGCAAGGCACCACAGACTAGTACGTACAGGACCACACCTAAACTCTGTAACAAAAATACAAAAAAAAGAACAAAATCAAACGTTAGTTTTAAATAATGTCTTTTTGTCATAGTTAGAAAATTTTGAACAAATGAATTAAAATAAAGCCACATGGTGGTCAAAAGTGAATTACTATGAGTTGTTTTGTGAAACAGAATCATTAGACGCTGTGTCATGTTTTACAGAATTTCACCACCATGGTTTATCCCAAATCCATTGTTTTCTATGGTAAAGTTGGACCTGTATACAGGGAACTGGGGGTGAAAGGGTTACAGAAATTTGCCGCGGTGAACTCAGTCAGAAATGTAATGCTGCGAAGGTAGAATGCTAATAAGGGAGTTCTGGGGACTCTCAAATCTTTACAACACTTTTCTGCTCGTTTTCAAACCAAAGCCCTGGAAGCAAGTGAAAACCATTTATAGCAGGAACCTTGTTGTGTTTAACCCTTTCACCACCATGGTTTGGCCCAAACGCATTGTTATCAACACTGAATGTGGGCCTGTTCACAGGGCATTGGGGTGGACAGGGTGGGGGAATCAGCCATTCACTGCCATACAGACGTGCAACTGAATTTCTTTCAGGACATGAAAATCGCAGATAAATATATAATTACAGTATTGAATTCACACATTTGGATTTACCCATTGTTATGCAAATTTATAAAGTTATCATCTTACCCATATGTCGGCTTTTGGCCCACTGTACTCTTTTCCTTCGAATAGTTCAGGTGCTGCGTAAGGTGGGCTGCCGCACCACGTCCTCATCGGCCGACCCGGCGTATATTTATTACTAAATCCAAAATCTGAAACATGAGTTGACCACGTCAACCAACCAGTGTCACGACAGGACCATAGTAAATGACATACAACATTGTAATAGAGATAATGTGTTTTAGAGCTGAAGAAGGCGCCATCTCCTTCACGTAAGAGTAACCACCTAACAGACAACACAAACTTTTTTTGATCGCACTTTTAAAACTTTGGATGGCAAAGAGTATTAAACTTTGTACTAAGAACTTCTACTTCATAGGGAGTAGACACACTAAACGCAACAGCCACTGACAATTTTAAAATATGCATCTGAATGCTTGTACTTCCAATTCAGTTGGAGTGAGTATGGTGAATTCAACAAAATTCACATTTTAACATTTAAAGTGGAATGCAAATGGAAAAGAGAAGGTGGAATTCAAGGACAGATATTCAGTCACTCAAATGATTACTATACTTTTTCAGCTTACTACTTGTGGGGGCTCACTTTAAAGTTTGTGGAGTAAATAACGTTTTAACCAAACTTAGTTTTGTGAAAGTCAAAAATTTTATTTTTCTCCGTGCAGATATACAACAGGGATAGCGGCCATTTTGAAGTTCGAGCATCAGTGAATATTTGGTGGTTCGTTACCCTGGGACGAAATTTTGAACGGTGACCCCTGATTAGTATTCGTTATTTCAAAAGGGAATGGTTTAAAGTTTCCTTACCGAGAGTTTGAGCAAAATAGAACCTTTCAATTTCGAGGAGCCTACTACCTTACATAGAATCAATACTTATTAGTTTTCGGGTGGGGGTGGGGGGTTGATAGATAGAATACTCACCAGGAAGGTTTGACGGACAGAATACTCACCTGCTATTTTAATATTTAAATTAGCATCTAATAATAAGTTTTCTGCCTTTAAGTCTCTGTGCACTATAAGTCTATGGTGACAGTAATGAACAGCGGCTACTATCTGACGAAATTTCTTCCTGGCCTCCTTCTCCGTCATCCTCCCGTGGGATACAAGATGATCTGGTGAACAAAGACCGAGGAAAACGGGAAATCGTATTAACATTGTGATTTGACTCCTACACTGGTAATTGGTGTGGCTGGGAGGGCTCATTACACACTTTTCAGCCTTTTGTTATTTAAAGGGAATATTGGAATTGGTAGCTGTAACCATGGATACCATGTTCCCTTAGGTCCACCGATGCAATATAGAGCTTGATTTCCTAAATGCTGTACTCGTCTGAGTATCACCCCTTTAGTTCTGCAACAAAAAACTGCGATTATACTAGGGGAGGAGGTTTATACTTGAGCTATCAGATGTTTCTGCTGCACATGCTTAATTTATGCTAATTTATCAAGGTTTATACAACATCATTCAAACTTTTGATCACTTAAAAAAATCTGTTGACGATGAAAGAAATTGTAGAAGACAAAAACACTGACAAGATTTGATTGTATATTCTCACGAACTGGCAGTGGCATACCACAATCGCATGGATACTGGGCAAAAGACAGCAAAATTCGGCGACAATTTCTGAGCCCCACTGACACAGTATTTTACAAATGCTGTTTCAAATCAAACTGATTACACAATTCCTGGGCCTGAAGTGATAATTTGGTAAAATTTCTGCTTGAATTAAAATAAAATGAAAACTTGGAATGCAGACATCCACGTATGCTGCTAATCGGCACCTATTAACACATTAGTGTGAACACGCATGCAAGATTACAGCTACCGTTTTACAAAGGATATGTCAAACATAGCAAATACTTGATGACATTTGCTTAAAGTACCTTCCAAAAAATGCCAACTTACCAAAAATTTCACCTCCGCTAGCGTACTCTGTAACTAAATATATCATTCGATCTGTTTCCATGACTTGGTAGAGTCGGATAATGTGCGGATGCCTTAGTAATTTCATTATATAAATTTCTCTAAAAATCTTTTTTAGATTGTCTTCATCTAGTTGCGTCTTGTCTATTATTTTAATTGCAACCTGAAATAGTAAGAAAAGAGATACGCTGATGAGTGGACGCCCAAAGACAACTAAATACTGGTCATTCACACAGCAAGCAACAATATTGAAAGTAGAAAGTATCGACGACATTTGCCACTAGAGGGCGCACCTTAAATTCTGCCACACCTGGGACAAGTGTAGCAGTGCCATCATCATGATGAACAGAATGCCTGAAATTCGAAATCATTTAATATAAAGAATACCTAGGATAATAATTTGTAAAATGGGGTTACAAATTGTTTTCGTCTCTGTCGCATGTCATTTTTTCGTAACTAAGAGCAGTGTACATTTCCAATGGCCTCAATTTACAAAAAACTGAACTCTTTAGGTACATGGCACATTTATTTCTGCCTCCGGGAGGGAAATGTTTTGATTGGTCAACTAATTGATCGGTTGACCTCCACAAATCCTCACAACTCGGGAGGTATACGCGTTCCATTATCTGCCGAGAGGGGGGGTGGGTACGGAAGGGCCAAGAAGACAATACACTGTCACACACCAGTACATTCGGAGATTCTGCAGACGATGTAGGCGCGGGCAGGCTAGTCACTCAAAAAAATCCAATCGATGTTAAATTCATGCTAAAGTACTCTGGCTGACATTTTGTATGTGGCTCTTTGGGATAAGTCACCACATGCTGACTTTTAGGGAGGGTTGGTGAGTGTATGTACATTCGCTGAATGGGAAAAAAACCCGTGGCACTGCAAGTAATCTTTATCACTGTCTGACACGTCTATATATATCCCATCTCGTGAATTGAAATTCAAAGGGAAAAAAAAATTTCATGCAAGTTTATGGCAAAACAATTAAAACTACGGAATGCTCGTGATCTGTTATAAAGAGAATCCCATACACTAACAATAAAGCAGTTTCAAAATACCTTATTTTTAAAGCCAGTTTCAATCTCTCTTGAACTGCCATAAAAATGCATGAATTTCCTTGTTTCACAGATAGGGAAGGCTATATCCGCATTGTATCAAGGATGAAAGGGTCTATTCCTGTTCCTCACACTCTTTCTTGTTCCAGTTTCAACAGCTTCAGAGCGGAGTTTTACGCCGGTGTTCTCATTAAAGTGCTCAAATGTTGTTTCCAGACACTGCAATCTTTCAGAGCGGCATCATATTTTTCCTCGTCCTTTTCGAAAATAATGTAACAAGTCTATCTTTTTTGCCAGCATTTAGGAATTTTAAGCCTTTCAGTCACGGCCATGGTTTGTGCCAAACCCCTTTCTTATTGGCTGTGATTCAGGAATCGGTGGGGGAGTTGGGGGGGGGGGGGGTTTGGCGTTATGCTCAGATACAAAAGTTGCAAAACTACAGAATACAAAAACAGTTCTACTCTTTACAAGCATACAGCAGAAGATGGCGGATAAAAACGAAAAAAAAAAAAAATTGCAATTGCAACATTGTTACAAATGTGTTCCGTTTGAGCCAGGGATAAACCTTGTTTGTCTTAAAACATTATTCCTCTTCTACATGCAGAGCACTGGGAGACAATGACCCTATGTTACAGACAGATTGCACTGTACTGATCAAATTTGACAGACGGCCAGGAATACGCAAAAAAAAAAAAAAATGCCTGATCAAAAGTCAGACCATGGATAGAAAAACAAATCAATTATCATTATGGAACTCTTATTGGCAACATTGTAACAACTGAGCAAATAAGATTCAGACTGTTTTTACTCTAAACCGGGCAAGCTCCACTCTTTCTAACTCTGTCCCGATACCCTGATGCGGTGTTGACGTGGTAAATTTATTTTGCACGGTCAGGATTTGAGGACTCTTCAGGCTGAAATCAGAATTAAGCATCAAGTACCTACTGCTTCAAATATTCTTGTCTCCACGATGAGGCTGCCGCGTGGAGTGGGCAATCTGTCAGTGTTAACACAAACGGCTTGGACGCATCACGGGTGAAGTGACAAGCCTGTCTCCACACACTTCACTCCAAGAGTGGCCACACCCCTTTTACGTCACGCACGCAGTGTGAGCTTGTCATTTTGGATCGTTGCACACTGCAATATTACGGACAAAGAATGATGACATCATCGTTCTTTGAACAACACACTTCAAATCAACAACTCTGATGAGTTATTTCTGATTTCCATTTCTTTCTTTGAATTACACACTTGTAAAGATGACAAGTAAAATAGTTTTTTTTTCCACGTTTATCTAGCCATATTACTAGTAGTAGTAGTTCCTTTTTATTTATTTATTTATTTATTTATTATTTATTTATTTATTTATTTATTTATTATTTATTTATTTATTTATTATTATTATTATTTATTATTATTTATTTATTATTTATTTATTTATTTATTTATTTATTATTTCTTTACCTATTATTTCAGTTCTTTCTTTCTTTGAATAGTAGAGTTGTCAAAAATAAGGTACAGGAGTACTTTTTTGTATATTTAATGTTAAAGGGAAACAGTCGCCGAAACTGCACCTGTGTGAGTTTCTTGTTTACAAACAATGTATTTCGTGCACGATATCTAGATGCACCTCATCATCATAGCTGCAACATTTAAATTATATGATGTAGATTAAGACAGACAGGTTTTAACTTTCATCAATCATCATCATGCCTTGGATACAGTGTTTACATTGGTCGTATGGGTCCCATACGACCTTCGAGCGCAGTTCAGATGACTATAGGGAGGGGGTCGTCGAAACTCTGCTCAAAGGTTGCCAGGGACCCCTATGATGGTGTAATCATTGTATCTAGGGTACGTTGGCAATTGATGAAAGTTAAAACATGTTTGTTAACAATGAATATTGTAAAATTTAAATGTTGCACCGACGTTGACATGATACATCTAGATATCATGCATGAAATACATTGTTTGTAAGTAAGAAAGTGGCGCACTTGCAGTTCCGACAACCCCTCTCTTTAGGAGCAGTAGCAGTTTAATTTTATTGACTTATCTTTCTTTGAATTGCAGTCATCAAATATGACAAACACCAGAGTTCACACATTTTTGTGTATTTATTAATAGTATTAATAGTCGCGCCAGCGGCTTACTGACTACGCATGCGCTTATTCATAATATACTATGCGAGTAACCGGAAGTGTACCCTTCGCCTTCTTTCGTGGGCGCCGCCATGTTTTTTTTTTGAGTACTCGTAAATAAACAAATACGAAACAAATTACTATGATATAACATGCCTTTTATAAAATATACCTCTTTTATTAGCCAGTAAATGTTATTATACACCTTGTCGCTGATACAAAGTATCGTTGATATAGATAAACGGAGAAAACTGTCGTGCATATGACGGGGGCATACGCAAAGAATGCTGGGATTGAATTATAGAAGAGCGCCCCCTGTGTCAATAATTAGATTCAAAAATTGCAAGTTTTTAGACGGAACGCTTTAGTTTTCAGCTTGCAAGTGGAAGGTGGGCAGTGCGGTTACCATTGCAATGATAATTATTGCATAATACGTCCCTTGTTTAACGCCATAGGCTGTTATCATTGTAAAAATTGCCAATTTTGTCCAAAATTTTACACGCTACAGAAAATCTATACCTGCCCTGCTGCAGGGTTTGACGTCGTGTAAGTACGTGAACTGCTTTCATCAGAGGGAAACTGGGCATAGTTTCCATATAAACGTTTATGAAGTAACAATTACAGTTTATCATGAATCAATACAAATAACATTGCCAATCTTAACCCTGGCGCGACACCAAGGGCTGAGCCCTATATAATATTAGTTATTCATTCAATTATATATCTGTTTATTGCATATTTCCTTATTTCGTTCTTTGAACAACAAAGTCAAATAAATAGCAATAACAACACCTTAAACTTTTTTTGTTTATACATTCAACATAATCATAGTGAAAACTTTTTAAAACGATGTATGAAAAAATAAAATGGCAAAAAAAAATTGGCAAAAAATATATTTACAGAATTAAAAAACTTTCACTGTATATTGCATACCCCGGTATATGTAATATCATTAATTTAACATCATAAATATTCATTTATTTATCTTTTTTACTTCTCTGATCATTTACTGTATGTATTTCTCGATGTTCGTGCCCAGCTGGGTCAACGACCTATAATTTTCCTTAGAAATATGTCACTATCGGGTCAACTTGGCCTAAAACCTGTGACATGTCCGATATGTTGTGCCTCAACAAAGACTTGCAACATTTGACGGCCCTGAAAATAGATACTGTAAACATAATTTTTCCTGACTGAACCTGCTATCAAAAAAAGCCGTGCAAGAGAAAGTACATACAGAATTTTGCTTGATATGATAACACTTTGATGATACAGCTGATGGGAATGTGATACTGGGATAAGGGTTAACCCTTTGAGCGCCAAAGTCAATTTTTGTCTCCTTTAGAAAATATACTCCACTCAATATTTTGCAGATTTTTGTCAAAATTTTGATAACAAACTGTAGCCAATGAAATGTGATGACCATTTGGTCAAAAATTATCAAAAAATTACAGAAAAATTCATAAAAATTCGAAAAAATGTTGCCCTAAAATTTTGGTGGGAACAATTACAGCACTCACATATATTTCTTAAATTCTTTACCTATTTACTATTATTTATTACTTTCAGAATGGTTTGGTTGACATTTATTTTATGGGATCATAAAATTTGGTATTTTTTTCTGCATATCAGTACATTGTAGCAGTTCACTGTACCAAAATGCCACAGATTACAAAATCCCAACTTGGTATTCCTTTCCTTGAAGAAATGCAATACTTATGATCACCAAGAAGTGGGACACACACAGTTAACTAAATCTACAGGATCACAAAATATTGGTTTGGTATTTCATTCCTCCAGAACAGTACAGTGACACCATAACACGGGGCCGTGGGGCTGGCAAACGTCCAGGGAAGTTCTCTGACCTTACCACAAAGAGCCATAATTTTTTATTGCACAGTTCCCTGATCATCAGCGAGGAATGAGGGTATTGCCTCTTCCCTGCGAAACGACCTCAATTTATCAACCGGAAAAGACTTCACCGTTCAGTGACAGATATCGACATTTATGTTTGCTTCAAGGAGAAGACAGAAATGATAGACCTATAAAAACAGAGCAGTTGACAGGGGGAGAGGGGACATTGGAGGGGGAGAGGACAGTTTTAAGACATCCTCCTTTCAAAACTCAATTCTGACCATCTATGCTCTCACAAATTACACCTGTAAGTAACCTGGTACTTCTGAAACCTATTCAAATGCATGCATATAACCTACTTTCTGAAGAAACATCTATAATAATTAGGTGTGCATGCAGGAAATAGGCCGGATGCTATGGTGCAGCCATTGCTATGAGGGTTGCAATTGCTTTGGACCTCTCATGGGTAAGACTGAGATATACTGGGTCCATGCTCAGTTTTAACTTACAATTCCACATTAGCCTAGGGGGTATGCTGGCATCTCTACACCATGAATGGAACCCCCAAGGCGAGCACTGAATTCCACACATTGTGTTATCGTGTTTTTACCTCAGTGAGATAGGGATTGCGTTTTAAGGTGGTTGGAAAGGCTATTTTTGCACCAATTCTTTTCTCAGAGTTAATGTCAAGTTTCAAGTGTTAGAATCAAGATATTTAGTTCAAATTTTCAGGATAACTCCCTTAGTTAATATTTTCTCCAAAGAATATAAAAATTGTATATTTGCAGCCATGATTTTGAAATATGACACCAGTAAATATTAAAATTTAATTTTTCATATTTTTTTTACATATTTGAATTTAATAATAATTGGATAGTATTAATATTACCAAATTAGTTATAAATATGTTGACACTATTTATTGTAAGATTTGTACGGCAGCATTTGTAAATAAAATTTGTTTTATGATTTTACATGGGTTTATATATCAAAAAATTATTAAAAATTCTTTCAATTTCAAAATGTGATTTTTCAAAAAGTACTTCAAATACAGGAAAATTGTGCCGTACAAATCTTATCTGTAACCTTGTTAATAGGCTGTAAAAATTCCATGTCCATATCTCATTTCAAAGTTGGATTAAATTGGTATACAATTATGTAGGAAAACTGTTATTCTGTCAAAAATGTTGAAAACAAGCCATATTTGCACCCCTCTTTTGAAGTCATAGAGCAGTTTTTTTGGTTAATCTCACTTTTGACACTTCTTTGACACTCAAAGAATCTAAAAATGCATTTACAATAGCAGTCACTCACTCTGAATGCCAGCACCACCTTGTCAAACTTTGCTGAAAAACAGCAAATAATGACTTTCCCTTTTTAAACATTTTATTAAAAGCTAAGGGACCTCTACCATACACTAAGGACTCCCCCAACTTCTTCTTATTTGGTCAGTTTTTCAGAAGTTTTAACAGGCTATAACTCTGCAATGCCTTTGTGCCCAAATGTCTAGTTTTTTTTATTCCACAGAGAATGTTGACTACTTTTATATTTTAATAGTTTTGTTGAAATTTATAACTGACGCTCTAGCCTTTCCAACCACCTTAACAGCTGTCTGTGCCTTCGGCTGTGACTGTATCGGTACGTCAGATATTTGGCATTAGCAGTTTTGCCTTACAGTAAAGTTAATCAGTTTGTACCTGTGAACAGAACCCCAAAGCTCATGGTTGCATTTTTGAAACTTACTCTTCAAGTTCCATCTATCTGGTCACACATTCTTCCTCAATTCACTCATAAACTGAAGCTGACCTATGACCTTTCCTCTCACGGGGGAAGCCAAGCAATTGACTTAAAATCACAAAAACTTCATGATTGTTCATAGGGATACTAAAGAGCTGTGACTTTTGATATTTTCATTTTTGTTCAAAGGTGAATCCTAATTAATCTGTCTGGAGAATGCTGAAATAAAAAGAATTGACTTCTCAACAACTATACATATTGCATACTGGTACCGTACATTGGGCAATGTTATTGTTCACAAATGAAGTTCAATCCGGACTGAATTACACTCGTCAGTAATGATAAACGAACATTATTACACACAGTGGAATTTCACTATGACTTTGGGGGTATGACAAAATTGTGTAATAAAGAGATCAAAGCTAATTGAAAATACACCACACATATATACCGGTACAACAAATATACCACAGTTACTGGTATGAGTAAGTTAAAATTCGCTCTTTTATTCTTGATGTATGGATATTGTTTTGTCTGAAATTTAAATTGTATTGATGATGTATACAAACCAACAGAAACCCATGCAAGCTGTTTCTTCGAACGTTGATTTTGTGGGAATCAGTTTACTATCATGGACTTCCTTATTGTGATGTCACTGCTAGCAGCACCTGCATTTTTTTTAACCCTTTGACCACCATGGTTTGGCCCAAACCCATTGTTATCAATGGTGATTGTGGACCTGTTTACAGGAATTAGGGGTCAATAGGTAATTATTTACGATGTAGGAAACAATAACAAAACTTGATATCAAAACATTCACGTACATGGCTATGATACAATATTCCCAAGCAAAGACTCTGACACTAATAGATGCTGGTTTTACTAATATTTTCATTTACTTTTTCATATTTATAAATTTTACAATTTGTACTTATTTTGATATTTTTTAAATAAAATTCACAAATTATGAATGATCTAAAACATTGTTTTTAATACAAGACCTGAAACCACATGAAACCTAACTGTTTTCTGCATTTCAAGGGAAAATCATTCAGTAAATATCAGGGACAATCATAAAGGATTTCTTGGGTTAGTTGAATACGCAGTACATGTTTTATGAACAATGCATTACGTTAATCGTACGTTTTTCCAATAGAACATGATACAGCAGATCAAGTCGGTGAATAAAAACAGCAAGATTTGTATTGAGTAGAATGGTGTTCAGAATCGCTTCATGATCAAGTTCACCCCCCCCCCCCCCCCCCCCCCCATCCCCCTTGGAAGGCCTTAGCCTGGATTCAAAATTGGGTCAGAAGGAGAGGTTGTCGGGGGTGTAGTTTTCTTTTTTTTTTGCTGTGTTGTGTAATGTCATCATCAGTTCAGTGAAATGTCAAGGGCCACTACTATCAAGATGTTGTTGCCGTCGGTTGAGTGCAAATTGAACCGGGGGAAAGTTTTCAGTGCAATAATCAAATTCTGTTGGATATCGGATGTTGAACAGAGAACAGGCGGCAAGGGGGACGGCTCATCACTGCTGCACAGTCTTTGCTTGCCCTTTGTCCCTTCTTGATCAAGATGAAATTTAATTGTCTTTTTTTTTCAATAAATGAAAAGAATCATCAAAAGTCATATCTTTCTGAAGAGCATGTGTTCACAAAATCATTAACCCTTTGAGTGGTATTTTTCCCACCAAAATTTCACAGTGCAACATTTTACCAATTTTTATGAAGTTTTCTATAAGTTTCTCTGATAATTTTGGACCAAATGAACACAACATTTCATTGGCCACAGTTTTTTATCAAAATTTTGGCAAGAATCTGACAAAAATTGACTTAGGTATATTTTATAAGGGTGACAAAACTTGACTTTGGCGCTCAAAGGGTTAAGCATGTGCGGAGATGAGTACGATAATTCATACACTTTTTCTCGTGGAAAGACATGGCACAATTATTTTCATGCAGTGCACTACAGGTAACCCTGAATCAATGAAAGCACATACACCATAAGCATTTTATTGATTGAATAAAACTGCAAAAATGCAAGCACAACTCTCTCATCTTTGTGATTTTTATGACAACTTGGCGATTCCCAGCAAAATCAGAATTTGCGGATATTTTTTGAGGATAATTATACAGCGCTATTCCATCCTGCAAATCAAATATAACCTACACGGAGGCATTCATACGGGAGTGGTATTATAAACAAGACATGTGAAAAGCAGTTCAGATGGAGGAGAGCATTGACGTCACTGTAATTGTTTTCTTCTGCCGATGCAAATTTCATTACCTGAGAATGTTTCATGGCTCCCAGGTGCTGAGAAAATGTAGTTAACGGTTAAATGCCACAACCGTGTGTGCGCCAAGCTGAAACCCACCCACCCACACACACACATACACAAGATCTGCACTGATGTTGCCCTGCTCTGCACCGGCGCTGGATTATTCAGAAATAAAAATTCCAATAGTTTGTTGTCTGTCCGGGGGTGGTTCACACAGATTGCGATACCAGGCTATTCATTCATAACCTTATAGCGCCCACTTTCCAATTATTTTTTCATTTTTTTTTTCTATTTCTCCTCAGCCTACTCACGATGCACCATCTGTTTTGCTTTCTGTTAATACCAATGAAAAGCGCTTTCCACAGCAAAATTTGTCAGAAAAACAGTCTTGTATGTTGATGATTTTTTAACGTCTCAATTGCAGAATTTCTATACTCCAAGGAGACAGAATACCACAAAATGAAACAGCTGTAATTAAGTATACCAGTATAAATGCGTAGAGTGTACACATCACTGGTATATGACATAACAGTATATTTGTTTGCTATGTGTGAAATATGCAGAAATGTTATAAGGTAATTTGCAAACAGGACAGAGTATACATATGATATACATTTGATCTAATTCTGCATACAGTGTTTCAAAGATGAGACACAGTGTATCAAAGATTTGACAAGTGTAACCTTTCACATGCAAACGATGTACACTGTACTGTAGCAGTTTTGTAAAATGTGTGCACAATGTATCCAGCATGAGATACAACTTGAACAATTTTGCATACAATGTATCCAAAATGTAACAACACTGTACTGTTTTACCTAGGATGTTTTGGCAACATTAGTTCAATGTAAATTACTTTTCTAACATTTCGCATGCTTATTAGCATGATGTATTCGGCATACAGTGTAGGTGCTACATTGATGAGAGATATCTTGAGACTCCTCACTCACTTTACAACGCTAAATCTGAAGATAATGACATTTAACCTATCTATATCTTGGCGTACACGTATGCTGTATTTAATGTTCATTCTGTTTGTCATCTCTCTCTCTTTCTCACTCTCATTCTTAATGGGCATATAGATGATTTTAATGTTGGTATTGTTGTGTTTGTGGTTTTTGTATTGTCAATCATTCAATGTCGGCCAGAATAAGCCCAGATCCAAAAGGAATCTGTTTCTCCACAGATATTTTTTATAGACCTTCTTTCATACATGATTGTATCTCAACAAGACTTGGAGAGTCAAACATAAATTATTATAATTGACATTAAAAACAAAAAATAGTGAAAAAGATTATCAAAAAGGGGTGATTGTAATTCCTTCTTTTATAATAATTAAGCTACCTGTCCTGTGCATTTTTATAAGAGACAGTACATGTATCTGTATGCATTTTTTCTGTGGTTCAATTTAGCTTGACCACTGAGCCTGTATTCATTTAACCTCCTGTCCTTGTCCGAACAGAAACAGCTATAAAACATTTATAAATAATGTATTTATGCTGGTCGAAAGGACAATTATAATGGGTTGACATAGATGGATTGTATAAGGCTTTTTCGGCTGGCATTTCTACCAGATGAAAGTTTCTCTAGCGTGAACTTTGATGTACTTTTCTGTACCTTTAGTTCTGTTCATAAAATAAAGGTTATTTTTCTACTCCCCCACCCAAAAAAAATGTCAAAATGCTTCTTTTCAACTTGCTACATTTTGATGCTTGTGACGTCCATTGTTATTGTTGACAACTGTGAATTGTGGTTTGGGTATTGTCTGTGCATATTGTACAGCTGTACATCGTGGTTACAAGGCTATTCATATGCCTTGTATATTGAATGTCTCAGGCTCCATAGCATTCAAAGGTGACTCATTGATGACGTCACGGATCGCATAGTCATCAAAGTGAACCAGAACTTTTTTCAACTTGACAACTTTGGGACCAAATTTATATGGTTAAAGTAGGAAATCCGTTTTGGAAAATCATGCATTTAAGAAAAATGTTAAACTGCATAAGAGTGATTTAAATGTATCAATGTGCCTCTGGATGTTGAAAATCATTCTACTTTTTAAGGGATTTTCGTTTAACATGGTCACCTACCCTCGGGCACATAGTCCCTTGTTTGGGCCATATTTCAATATACTTTCAGTGAAGAAAAAGACTGGCTTCTTGTTTTTCAGAAAAAAATTTACAAAATACTAGAAAAACTTGAAGCTAATATTTCTTCGTTGGGTCTTCAATGAAATAAATTTTGAATTACCGCTGTATCTCTGAAACATCTCAACAGATCATAACCTTACCAACGACTTAAAATTTCAAAACTAAATTCACAGTGCTCAACTGCAGTACAGGATGTACAAAAGAAGCCGTGCACTTATCGATGGAAGTCAATCGAAAGTTACTTGGCCAGAACAGAATGAAATCCACCAATAACTACGTTATTTATCATTATTTACGCTCGATGCATTTGGGATTTCAAAACGCCTCATAAACAGAGAAATGGACGAGCCGTGCCGCTGCCAATCCGTCACAGCATCCAAAAATATCAGCTCGGCTGACTTCATGACGGACAGAAAATTACCACTGATGGAAAACCATCGTCATCATCAGCGACATCATCTTCCCACACACACCGTGCACACGCACACTTACATCCTCCAAATTGTCATCAAATCATTGATTGGTGCCAGAAGTATCTCTCTCGCCCACCTAAATGCGTCACCCATGCAGTTAAAATCACTCAATCCACAGAAAAATTGCACTCTGATCTTATAAGGAGTGTGCGAGAGCAAGTGCACTTTTTAAAATTTTTTTTGCTGTCTGTGTTGATCTCTGCTGCAAATTCATGAAGATTAAGTAATCTGGTCTTCAATTAAAAATGTGCGACGTCACTTCTGACGCAGCGCTTTTGACTTTGGCCCTCCTACGCACAAACACATGGTGGCATTTTCCTGCTTGAAAGATGTTTGTTCCATTGCACATCACTGAAGCACAGTAGCACACAGCGGTGCCGTCATGACAGACACTGTTACGCTGATCATGATTGGAGATTTGTTACCATGGAAATATAGAACTGCAAGCGGAAACTTTGGTTGCTGGCGAGAGAAATTTGGACAAAGTTTTGTTTCCTATATACCTGTGTTTAATACAGGATGTTTTGCACTTGGGGCCTTTGACGTACGATTTGTACACTTTTCCCTGATGACAATGAACTAATTGTTCCATTGTAAGCATTATTTCGGAGTCTGAAAGTCTTGTCAAAAGTTTAAAGGACTACTTACTTTGTCATATTAATAATAAAACAGGTACATCTTAGGAATAAGCCTTATTGCAAAGCTTCCGCAAAGACGAGTTTTTGTCATAATAAATTTCTTCAACCACAAGCTAAAGGGATGATTAAGCTTATTTGAAACCATATTGGGCTTTGATAGCTTTGTTGACACTTTTTGAATCACTTCAGTGGGTCAGTGTAACACTCATATTGTTTGCAGATATCAGTACAACACAATGGTCCTACGCGACCGGCCATTCCACTGTTGGTCAGTTTTCCCTGGATAGGGGTCAATCACAGAAGCAAATAACTTGGTTGGACCAGTTTGGTGATGAATTACTTCTAGAGCAGACGCAACAGTGGAAATATTTTTTACTGGATGCCTAGAGAACTTTATTTACAGAAGCTTTAGAAGTCAAGTGATATAACTCTGCATTAACCCTTTGACCGCTGTAATTTTCTCCCGCCAAAATTTAGTGTAAAATTTTCTGATAATTTTGGACCAAATGGACATCAAATTTCATTTGCTACAGTTTTTCTCAAATTTTGGCAAATATCTGAGAAACCTGACTGGGGTTTATTTTATAACGGGACAAAGATAGACTTGGTCCTCAAAGGGTCGAAATGAACTGTTCAGTGCGAGACAAATTACCCCTGTGAGTCTTGCACTGTAGAATAACATAACACAAGAAAACAGGCAATTTGGACAATATTGCGAATGGGGGGGAGGAGGGGGAGGGGGGAGGTACACATGATTTACTTGGGAACTGTTGACAGAGCACACAGCTGTACGTCAGACTGAGTGGGGAAATTGAACTGCTTTCACAGTGTTTAAAAGGGTACATTAGCCGGCAATCAAATCCTACGTGAAAACCTGGGCTTGCCAGGTTCCACTCAATCTGAGCATTGTGGGAAATACTACACCTGCCCAGAACTGTGGTAGGCCTTTTCCATGAGGGTCAGAGGTCAGCTGAAATTTCTCCGCTGTCTCAAGGCTGGAGACAGGGAACAGGCATTCAAAGGATCCTTTCATACATACATGTATATGTCTGTGGCTCAACTTGACTGACATGCTGGTATACAACGTACATCAATTTATCCATTTTTTAGCACTTATAAATTAACCACACACGTCACGTTGCACAAGTTTCATCACTTTTTCACTCCTATAGGGACACAAAATTTGTCGATAACATCAACAGATTTAAAGTTGAAGAAGAAGTTGCACATATTAAATTCTGTGAAGAACATGATACACGAAGGGATAAAAAGTAAAGATTGCTCGGTTGGTTAAAAGTATCACACGAGACAACTTTTGCAGCTAAAAATGTCAAAATGTGAAGTACACGTGAAGCTCCAAATAAAATGTTATACACTCAATAAATCATATTCACTTTTTTAAATGCATTTTCTTCGAAACTTCTGGACCAAAGTGTATGTGTCTAAACATTCCTCAACTTCAGTACAAATAATATGAAAGCACGCAGAGACATGAAAACTGAATTCCAACAAACAATCTGCAGTATTGATTCATTTTGTTGGCTGCAGGCGTAAGCTATTTCAAAGCACAAAACAACACTTTCCTGTCCCCATTTCTCCTAAAGACGTTCACTTATTGAACCCACTTGTTAACAAAGTGAAGGAAAACTGTGATATTTCTCTACCCAACTTGCCATGAGAGTCTGTGGTACGTCCCACATGTGTTTTTTTAAGGAACCTGGTACTACATGTATATGCAAGGAAAATGTGTGTATGGGGGTGTTAAAGATGGTTACAGTGACAATTCAACAGGCACACAGAGTCAATGAACTTCCTGTCCCGACAGGAGAATTTAACAATCTATCTTGTTTGACCAGTGAAGGACACGCTGTCATAAATAAACAAAAAGATTCATTTTCTGTGTTCTGTTTTCACACTTTTTTTAAGATTTCCAATCTACAGTATGTGTATGTACACTCCAGGAGTCAGTTACACCCACTTCTTTTTTGCAACACCTAATCAACGAAACCACAAGACATGTAACTTCTAGCACGCTGCTATATTTGTGCTGTGTTGCCATGGTAACAAGTCGCACTCGAGCATAAGTAACCACCCTGGTTACTTCTCCGGCACGTGTCGGTGTGGACGTTTCTGAAGCCACTGTTTTCGTAACCTTTCCTTTTTGTTATTCTAACTTTGGGAATCTCCCAGGAAAAAAAGAGACTCAAATGGTAGACTTCGCTCTTCCCTGTTGGCAGCCGGGCTTTTGTAGCAGTCGGCGACCAGGGAAGATGCCTTTAATGAGCGCATCCGGAGCAGCAGGGATGTTCCTCAGCCACGTGCCGTGGACGTTCGCTATTCAAGGAAACGTCTATGTTGAACTGTTCTCGTTATTGACATTTTCGTGATTTGAAACTTCAAGGGACCGGCAGAATGAATTTTCTAATATTATGAGCAACATGACGAAGAAGCTACTGAATGTCACTTTCAAACTGAAGCCATCGAATCGATATTTGACTGGGTACTTGACCTCTGCTATGCCTTATGGACGCGTTGTGAGAAAGCAGATGTATATTTAACCCTTTCACCCCGATGGTTTGACCCAAACCCAATGTTATCGATAAATAAGTGTGGACATGTTCATTGGGAATTGGGGGTGGTTAACCCATCAGCAAGCAGACTTTGGTAGATCCTCATTCTTTTCAACAGGATGGATGGCGCCATATGTGAAGAAATGGGGGGGTGGAAGAGGGTCTATATTCCTTATTTCCTGAGTTTTATCTTGCACTCATCTAGTGCAAAACAGGTGTCGATAGGCAGCAATCTGCCTTCCTGTGCATTTTGCTTCCTCCAGAGATCCGTCTGCCCTGATTGTTGTACCTCCCGGTATCGCTGAGAAAAAATGTGGGTCATGGACGCTGCGTGTTAGACACAAAGTAAACACCATGAAAATGACTATTACAGACTCGTAATATGTACAAATCATATCTTTTTGCACATCTCTTTATTATGCTTGCCTACCAGGGACTCTCAACAGCCTTGCACACAATTGGACTATAAACTGCCATTAATCGTCAGATAATTTTCCAGGCATCTTCTGCTGCCTTTGAATATCAACTGTATAGAGTTTCCTGTTCCACAGCCTGAGGCAACGCGACACAAGTACCATAAAACAACCAACACACAAGTCTGTACGGGATGTTATTTGAACTGCTACAAGCAGCAGGTGAATTTCATCCCTCGGCAGCTCCGCTTTACCACATCAATTTTACGATGTTTAGGTTTTTTTCATATACAGCAAGCTTTCTAGCGCAAATCTGCTAAACAATGACAGTTCGATTTGTTTGTTATTACACTTGTAAAAGCAGGTATGTAGCGGTTAAAAGTCCTGGAGTCAAGCAGATATGTAGCAGTGACAGTCAAAGGCTCGGAGTTGTAATTTTTAATGATTTTTGTCACCATTTCTGTCGTTAATGACAAATACAGTTTCTTGTTCAACATCTTCCATAAAAAAATGGCATGTTATAACACCAACAATTCAGCTCGTCAACACAGTTTAAATGTATATGTGTGAAATGAATGCAGTGTTTCTGCTTATAAGAGAAGACTAGTCCGAACCAGAACTCACTTGTCGACGATGACAATGCAGCCCACACATGCACAGGCTTAGTTGAGAAGCCCTAAACTACATGTATGTATCTCAAGAAACCAAGGGTTGGAGAACAAGCAATTGAAGTTGAAATTTAAAAAACAGCGACTCAAGATCGCTATCTGTTCATAGCACTGACCAATCAAAATGCATCCGCAGATGGTGAACTTGACCCTGTGCAAAGACAAATGTTCCCAAATTATTGAATCTCGCCGATCAAATGCAAAATACTGTTATCCTACTGTAGATGTTGTTCTGATACATGTAAAGAATTCACCATTATTTGCCCTTTAATAGCAATTTCCATGTCGAATGATTAATAAAACGCTGCAGCATTCATTGCTTCGAACAATGCCACACAATGACCGGGGAGGGTACGGCTCATGATATTATGATGGAAATTATGATAAAGCGACCACGGTAAAGCAATTAATAACCCAGACTTTTTTTTAATTCCGTAACAATAGCAAAATGATGGGCACACGTAGAATAATATTCCCACGTGGCCCTGAGCTTAGAATTGGTTCTCTAGGTCTGCGACAAGGGCTGCCAGGGTCCTGTGTGTACACTGCTGTTCCCGATCATTAAAAAACATCATTGAATGCCATTGAC
Organism: Ptychodera flava; assembly: GCF_041260155.1. NCBI lineage: Eukaryota > Metazoa > Hemichordata > Enteropneusta > Ptychoderidae > Ptychodera > Ptychodera flava. The sequence goes on from NC_091930.1 coordinate 36,711,734, forward strand.
GTCAATGAAGCCCGGCGACTGCAGAAAGGTCGGGTCATTGGTCAAAGGTCAATAATGCTTCCTGACAGACTACAAATCCTTTCCAAATATTTCCTTCTCATTTTTTTTCAGGGGAAGAAGACTGCTCGCAAGGACACCCTGGTATGTTTGGCAGATTTAGATGACCTTGAAGGACGCTAATAAGTTGGGATTTTCATTTTCTGGATGGCAGCACCCTTGACTGAATTACTGAAATGTGGAGACATTCCACACAGATTTGATGCAGTTCTCTATGGATGGACACAGTGGAAAAGAAATAAAATGTTCAAATTCAAAGTAATTTTACCTCTATAAAAAAAAATCTAGTCTTCCGTCCATCCAGTTGAAAGCCAATTTTCTGTCAATGACATCTTCAACAATATTACAATTTTAGCTTGGAAAAGACAAAGAATGGGCAGTGTAATTTTAATTTACAGCAAAAATGTACATACCTCAATATTCAGACAATCTTGTGTTGAATGGAGTACTCATCAAGTTAACCTCTGAGTGCTGTAATTTTTTGTCAAAATTTTAGTGCAACATTTGTACCAATTTTTATGAATTTTTCTGTAATTATTTTGATAATTTTGGACCAAATGAACATAACATTTAATTGGCTGGTTGTTTTTTTCAAAGTTTCTGCAAAAATCTGAAAAATCATTGACTGGGTTGTATTTTTAAAAGCGCCAAAATGACTTTGGCGCTCAAGGGGGAACCGGATTTTCTGCCAAGATAGGCATAGTTACACTATTGGAAGTTGGACTTGCTATGGTGTGAAGAGAAATTCCACCTGCACTGATTTTTTACGCAGTAGCGTTCATCGTTTATTTTTTGAATTACAACCCTGATTTTGTTTGCAGAGTAAAGGCATATGGATGCAATCTGCCCGGACAAATGAAACTGCATGCGTGAGTGAACGGGAAAAATATTTTCAAACACTGACGCAATTTGTAGTGACAGGTCAAACGACAACTATGCACAGAATATGACAGGGTACTCAGTATAAGCGTTAAAAGATTACTGCAATATTCACAAATATGTGCGGACTTCGAGCTGCGACAAAAAAAAGTGATATGGTTGTTTTGAGAGAAGCACGCATTCCCCATTTCCCTTTGTGAATGCCTACACATTTCAACTGGTGTTGAAACTTTCTGCTGATGTAGGCAGACAGAATTTGATTGAAGTGCACATAATCAGGCTGTTCATAGTTGATGTCATTTTTCTCTCATTAATATCCAAAAATAAATATTTCCAGGGACGTAGGAAATTTTGGTTACAGGTGACAAAAATAAAAGTTTGAGATGTTCAAGTAGTGTTTGACCATATTAATTTTGTGTAAAATATCCTAAATTTTACTAAAACTAATATAATATAATTTTCATGGTCGGTAAATTTTAGCTGACAGTTGGTTGCGTTTGCCGGCTGCCAGGTATTTTCTACATCTCTGGTTTGTCCGCAAAATTCAATTACATTTTGTTGAAATGCAGAAAGACAGACATCAGTTTATAGGCCCACTGCTAATGCAACAATGCACAATAGAAAAGATGCCCAGGCTGATGCAAGCTCCAAAAACAGCTAAAAAAGGCAATACTGATAAAAAATTTTCCTGATTCCGTGCATGCTGTCACAGCGCCCAATGCTGCGCATGTACACCTACATTTAGCGAGAGCAAACTTCAAGTGAAATCAGCCTCATCGTCACACACGCTAGACATTTTGACCTGCTTTCGCTGCCACCATGCCTGCCTTGTTGTGGCAACTTATTGCCACGTTATTAGTCGGCAAAATACAGAACATCGTGGAGCTGACAAAAATCCCTTCCAGTAGGACACAGGGCAGTTCTTTTATGCACGCAGTTGCACATACTCAGCTGTGGCCATCTGCTACACTGCATACTAGTTTGCGCAGGGCACTGAAATCTAGAAATATAAGCAGAGATCATGCGCTAGTCAGATTGGATGGCAGCCAGGTATACAACTCTGTAATGTAGGCCATGATGACATCATCAAACACGACCTTCATATCCCAATTATCAATTCATTATAAGTCAGGGAAGTAGGGAACCGATTCATGGCTCGCAGTCTGTTATTAGTAAGTAAGCATGGCCTCTGTGTCCCAAAGGTTTACAGAGACCTAAATCTCTTTAATACCGGAGGACACAAAGTGATGCAAAGCTGTCTCAGTCTCCGTGTAACAGACCTCTAGCTTCATACACAGCACAAGTTATAAGGGATAGGTAATCTACTGACCGGATGGGATCGATCAAAAAGTTTCTAAACAGGTGTTGCAGTCTGCAGATTTGACACTGCAACGCTCTATGGCACTCAATGTATTGAAAGAGACCAGTGGTTTCATCGGCATACATGTACACGTAGTACAGTGAGACGGGTGTCCATACAAACACCACAGTGTCTGCCCATGCAAACTTGGATATTTCAATCACGACACTACATGTAGCTCACATTATGAAACAGGAAAAAAAATAGTCTCCATGTAGAGCAATTTCCAATTTCTGTTTTCCTGTTTCGCAGAACACATTTGACAAACTGCGTATGTCTGCACAACTTTGCCAAAGACATTACTTCCAATTTCTCTGTGTATGGCGCGCACACCATCCCATACCAGAAGAGCAAAATCTCACTATTAACCCTTTTGAGCGCTATAATTTTCTCCCGCCAAAATTTTAGTGCAAAAATTTACCAACCTTTATGAATTTTTCTGTAATTTTTTGGACCAAATGGACATCACATTTCATTCGCTGCAGCATTTTCTCAAAATGTTGGCAACAATCTGAGAAAAATTGACTGGGGTTTATTTTATGAAGGGGACAAAAACAGACTTGGGCACTCAAAGGCTTAAAATAAGTAAACTCAGCAATCACAGTGAATATATAGTGTTGAGAGTCACTGCTTGAAAATTGAAAGCACCTACAATCTTCTGAGCACAGACTTCCTGTCCTCATACAAAAAATTTTTATGCCACTCTTAAACATGACCTCAGAGGGGTGCAAGGACAAGCATGCGGGATGAAAGGGCAAAGTTCGAAGTTCATTGCTTTTTTTTATGCATGACACATGCATGAAAATCAAATCATTTGGTCTGCATGTACTGCAGAAAACTAACTATATAAATTTTGTGAATTTCATCATCCTATATAGGTAAGTAGACTTTTGGTTCTCATACAAACACAAAATAATTCTTGAAACTTCGTTTTCAAATGAACGTGAGCTGCTATGGTACTGAAATACAAATGAAATAGTACATGCTGAACTGACTGTAATCAAAACAGGTGAAGCGTTAAGCTATTTGTCAAGTCTACAAAACCAATGTGTCTGCTTCCAGTCTGGGCTGCTTGCCTCCAGGTATACCTTGGGCAATTTATTTTGAGTTTCTATTTCACCAGATGGAATCAGTCAGTCAGTCAGAGAGAGACTCACTCTCTCTCTCTCTCTCTCTCTCTCTCTCTCTCTCTCTCTCTCTCTCTCTCTCCCCCCCCACACACACGCACACACAATACTACAGATGCAAATCATGCTGTTACTCTTTGTAAATGTCTGGCTCTGCATTTTCTTTCAAGATTGTCTTTTTCCCCCCAAGAGACACTTCATACGTATATATTGCAAACCACACAGCCCATGCTCAGAAGTATCTCGGCAGCCCCGTCTAATTGCATCCTGGATCCACAAATTACACCCAGAGTTGCCACGGCGCGTGACAAAGTTACGGAAATTTGCTCTCGCGGGGCGAGAGGGAGGAAGTGGCATTATTGGAGTGGGCGCTTCAAAAATGCATGACAGAGAAAAATTGTCAATGGATGTTCGCATATTTATGATCAACCCTTTCAGTCAGAAGCTTCTGCGAACAACTATTGACAATTTTTACTGGTAGACTGAAGAGCTTATAGCTATAACTTCTCATAATATTTTCATTATTTTTTGTTCTTGAAAAAAAGGTTGGCTGTGTGTTCTCTATTCTTTGGTACGTTGAATTACCCAGGAGCTAGCTTTGCAAAGCCAATGCACTGTACACGATGCATTTCTTTGTTGATACCTGAATTTAGTCTTGACTAAAATTCAGTTACCAACAATGAAAACAGACAATTCACGCATACAAAAAGCTGTGTTGACGTGCTGTACACCAGTGATTTCAACAGGATTACATGACACTGCATTTTACAAACAGAGCCAACAGGATAACAAGACACTACAGTTTACAAACAGAGCAAAGGCTGTTTTTAAAAACAGAAAACCTCTCAAGCTCACTAAGTTTTGAAATATCCACTCGCATCATAAGAAAACACTATTGGTCTTGGAGGCAAATTTCACGCAGACTGCAGGAAAACTGATTGACATAGGACAAAATGACTACAAATCATGTTTCCTTTTTGATGCATTTTAAAATTGTAAAATTTTGTAAAAATTTGGAAAATTTCTGAAACATGGTTTTTCGCTGATGAGGTGAAGCACCTGGAGGGACCACTGTTGTAGTCACGCCTTGTCCCCAATGACTGTCAATCAGCATCAGTGTAAATATTTAGGTGATCCGTTTAGTCTGGTATTTACGGCAACAATGCTGTCATGCCAGCGACATCTTGCCCAAAAACACACAGTACAAAAACTGTGTCAGTGTCTGTCTGTCTGTATGCTTAAGTTTCATCATGCTGGGCGTTTTTTTTTTATTCAGCAATGATTGTTTTGACACTTGACCTCTGACACTTGACCTCTGACCCCGGTGAGCCATATCATGCATGCATGTATGTATGTAAAGCACACACCATTCAGCTAGCGAATGCAAACCCAGCAGTACCGAGAACAGCTGATATACGTCGTAGACGCATGTTGCGTACCGACGTGTATATGTGTTCAGATAGCAAGCAATTTATCATACACTGGACAGTTGAGCCTTAGAACACACATACGACTGACACATGCCACAAAACCATTAAAAATCAATGCGGTAAAGATTTAAGAGGCTGCTCATCTGTTACAAGTAAACTGACAGGCGTATAAATGAGTTTGTCTTGCAGATTTTATCGTGCTTGCAAATCAGATTGGTGTTCTTGAACCTGAGAATATTCAACCCTTTTGCCACTATGGTTTTTCCCAAAATACATTATTATCAATGGTGAGTGTGGACTTCCCTAAGTGAAATGGGGGTGTACAGGTTAAAACTTGTGTCTAAAAAAATTTGGCCAGTTTCTTGAATCATCATTGTATGAAACAATAGTTCCCTTTCCATGAGTTGTGCTTATCCAACATGCGGTGCCTTGAGAGAATTAGATCCGAGCTCCTGTGACCGACAATCCAGCAAGGAACTACAGGAAGAGCTGTCAGTAATGCATATGGTAGGCACGGAACATCTAATGCTTAAATGAATCATTATTAATTTATGCAAACTGTATTAATTAGCATTGTTTTAGAGTGAAAATCAATTATAACGAAACATTATCGAAGGAGAATGTTCGTCGGCCTAAAAGCGAGCATTACATATCATAGAGAAGACATAACTATAAACAACGTCACAGGGATGGCAACATTTACTGCCTTTTTAAATCGACTTCTGACGCCAGATTCGTAACATCTCCGAGCCAAACAAGAGACAGTGAGGAGGGCCTGAGAGTTGGGCATCACGAAATGGAATTCCCACGCTAATGCTGTTTGAAGATTAATGCTACAGAATTCTCAGAAGACCGTTATCTGCTGCAAAAAAAACAGCGATACATCAAAGACGGCAAAGCAAACAAACTGACACGCAGAGGTAGAACAATGACTAACAATCATAATCATGTTTGATTTATTTCTACGACGACAATGACTCAAGAGTGCCGTCAGATCTAGAGCAATACACTGGAAGAAAAATTACTGTAAATGGTACATTTTTTTTGTAATTTTCATTTACTTTACCGGTGATTGTTTTGTGTGTTGCAAATTTGTAGGTTGTGGCCGCTACACATAAACAGGAATTTTGTCTGTCTGTTTGTCTGTTTGTTTGTTTGTTAAATAGAGTGCAACACTGGTATAACCAATGGTAAAATTTGAAAATTTTGAAGCATGCAGATGTGCACAATTTTACATTTCTCTCAATTTCCATTTAGTCCCTGATGTCTGCCAACTTAGTTTTTGGTCTTCCTTTATTCAGTAGTGACAGAAAATAAAACTTCACTTCACAATATTCTCTACAACGCTGCCATTAAAAATGATCAGATTCAACTAACTAATAGAAAGATCTCCTGACTGACCTACCCTACTTCCTGAGGGCATGTTAACCCATAAACACAATATCTTTTCATGCCTTAAAACACACATTAAAGGCCCCTTTGGCTATCCCTGGGATCGCCTTTGTTCTAGTCTGTAAGAGGATTATGGAGGTGTGATAGCCTTTTGTTTTCCATTGGAATTGTAATCTGGAGGGTAAAATTTCTGACGAGACAATCTGGCTGCAACACAGGCCTTAACCACACTATCGGGTATAAATACAGCAACACAATGGATGACCTGGCTATGACCTTGTGACCCCTTGATGAACCAGTTGTACCACTTTCTGTAACTCGGTGAAGGATGAAAATCATGCTCTGAGGGACAGTGCCGACTTTAACCTTTGCAACCCCCTTTTTCCCTGTGAACAAGTCCAACTTTACCACAGAAAATAAGTGGATGGGCCAAACCATTGTGGTTAAAGGGGTTAAATTTGACATATTTGCACATACAATGGGTGGTGACTTATAAAATCGTTCATAAAATCGACAAGACATTTACTTTCACTAAAATCTTGCCAAGCCATAATAGGAGCTGAAATTGTGACGTGTTTGAAGTGCTGAGTTCTACAAACATGGCTGAATTAGGAAATTATACTAGAGCTCTAAATTACACGGCAGTTTCATACTCCACTCTGACCTCTATTCGAAAACATCCAACATACATCTGCTTTCACCAACACCTGATCAAGCTACTTTATGGCGTACTGTTCAAACTCTCACTTTCAAAAAGGATCAGAAATCAAAGGAGTAATAACTATCATTGTTCTATTTTTTACCATCTTCAACCACCCCCCCCCCCCGTGATACGACCCCTTATCCCTACACCTCACATGGGTAATGAATCTGGTGACACAACTGGGAACAATATCACTGATAAAACTTTCCAGGAGTGAATGGCTCAAACTCAATGAACCATTTTATGCTCAAGTCTGTGTACTGCTTATTTCTTAAATATTCATTTATTTATTCATTTTATTTATTTATACATTCATTCAACAATTTATTCATTTATTTATTTATTTATTTATTTATTTATTTATTTATTTATTTATACATTCATTCAATAATTTATTTAATCATTTATTTATTTAGGTATAAATTATCAATCAATCAATTAATTTTATTCATTTATTTATTTATTTATTTATTTATTTATTTAGGTATAAATAATTAATCAGTTAATTAATTTATTCATTTATGAAAATAATTATTATGCTGAAATTCGCAAATTGAAATTCTACAAAAACAATGTTTTGCTATAAGCCTTCTCCACGAGGAATTGACAAACAATCAAAACCAGCGCACGAAAGAACAAATTATCAAACACGCCACTGTATATCATTCCTTTCCTGCAAATGTCAGGGAAGAAAAAATTAGGGAAAAAAAAAAGAAAACATAAATCAATGGGAAGAATCAAAGCTACTTGGAAGAGATGTTTTAAGTGCAAAGTTTGCCAAAGGTAACGTCGGGATACATAAAACCGATAGACGCCTCTCACTCGGCTAGGGAGACTGTATATCTATTTCCCTGACATATAAACATGGTATTTGACATTTGGGGAGCGGGATGACATTAGAGTAAACTCAATACTGTGTATTGGCATTCTGTTTTTTGTATCGGAGTGCATGCCGAGGAGAGCACAATATGCCCTACAGCCTGAAATCCAGTTCGATCGGATATCAGGACGGCGCTGCCACGCTTGCAGGTCAAGAGGGGTCTCGTATAACGAAATTTGCATGTGGTTAAGGATTTTCAGGGAGGATGCAAGCGCGTGGTAAATTACATTTTTTTATTTCCAGCTGGTTTAAGTGTTCTTTTCTTGAAATCAAAAAAGGTCATACTTTTGGCCTCGCAAGAAATGCGTAGCCTCTTGGGATCTTGGTTTTCATGATGGCTGGCTGTAGGTTGAGTGATATGAGGCCAAAAAAATAATAGGTTTGTTTCTGGTCATTGACATGTGGCAAAAATGATGTGGCGACATGATTTTTTTTGTCAATTTTTTTTTGTTTTGGTGGAATTTGATACTTTTCCCCCTTTTTTCCACAGGGGCAAATGAAAAACCTGAAAAAAAAGAGTTGACGAGCACACTTTGAAATGATGCGTGCGATGACCAGAAACAAATCAATTTTTTTTTTGGCCTAACACCAGTTATTTACAATATATCCCCTTGCATGCAGTAACTGAATTTTACTGTCCGTTCTATATAGCAGAATTTTCAAAAATAAATTTTCAAATTGAGTATGATGTCTAGAACTTGAGGGAATATTAGAAATGTAAAATAAACAGAAAATGTTGACGCTTTCAATTCCTATGGTATTTGTGGTCGAAATTCGTAACCTCAGTTGATATAATTGGAAATTTAACAGTGCGCAATGCCATTGAAACAGTATACCACAACGACATAAACAACACAGGTTAAAGACTGACACCAGGGTCAGCCATACCCAAAACAGGAAGTAGTTTGTCATTGTGTTACTGTGTCCTTTGGCGACAGTCCAGCTGTGAGGGGATATTACTGCTGCTTTTTGGGTTTTTTTTCTTTCCTTGTTTCTTGCTCAAACTGAAACCATCAAGACTGGGAATTTGAAACAATTGTTTTTATGGCAGTCATCGAACGCTCCAGGAAGAACAGCTACAAATTTAGGTCACCAGAAAACCGTCTATCATGGAGTGACATAGTTTACTGATTTCTCCGAAGTAAGCCGCGGTTCTTCATACAGCTTGGCAGCCATAATACAAACAGAAATACCACTCTCATCCAATTCAGCTATCGGCTTACACTCATCAAATCTGCAAGTGAGATAGGTGTTACGAATTGGAGAAAAAATCCTCAAGTAAGATGATCTTTCCTGCATCAGGGTTTAAAAACCAGCATGTGAAAAATTTTCATTCTCAGAAGTTTACTTGCAACAGAGATACAAAATGTCAGGTCAGCAAAGATCACCCTATGTCTCTTGCGTTTAATTTCTCCGCGACACAACGCGGCAAAATTTCACATATTTTCGTATGTTTTTGAGGATTCTTCAAACCGTCAAACATGCCTGATACATTATGCAAGTTAAGAAATGTCAAGATCAAATTCATGAACTTGTTCACCACGACATGGTTTGGACCAAACCAAACCCAGTAATGGCTGACATGGGAGATAGGGAATCAACAGTGATCAGGTAAAGGGGAACCCGTCGTGATTTCCTGATTTTTCCATGAACTTGACCCGACAGTGATGGATCAATCTGCCGTAGCAGCACTGCCAATATTATTAAGACGTGCTCACTATAAAGGCGACTCTGACTGTTTTTTTTTCTTATCTTCATGGATGGACAGACAAACAGAAAAGACAAACTGTTCTACCCAAACACATCACCCATAATAAAATTTTGCAAAATATCTGAAAATTATCTTTAATGAGCATTGTTAAATACCTGAATGAGTTGTATGGTACATATATAACACTCTCCTTCAGAATGTGAACTTTATAATATATGCTGTTTCTTACTAATTTTGTCGTGAAATTATATCCTTCTAATCTACGTAGGATTTTATTCTCACTACAAAACAACCTCCCTTTTGAAATTTTTCCAATATGCACTAAAATCAATACCTGGAGGTTTTAGGACAAACTAGGGGACGGAGATAAAAATCCGACCATACGTACTGAACATGTTATCAACTTGATGGTCCTCGTTAATGCTTTTGTAATGTCGTATGGTGGTTGTCTGGGGTCACAGTACAGAGTGGTGATATCAACATGGCAGGGTCCTGGTGGTATGCGCGAGTTCACTTGTTCTTTCACGCGGGCACGTGGACGTATCTCCACAACTCAAACCGTGTCACGTGCCAAACAGAATGATAACAGTCAACTGATGGCTGGGTCATGTTTGTAAATCTGGGAAGGAAAAGCCATGTGAGGTGCAGACTTGCTGAACTCAGACAAATTTTTACGATTATATTTTTTTTTCAACTCTTCTTCTCAACTCTTTTCAACTCATTCTCAATCGTGGTTGTTTTCAGAAAATCGCGGTAAACAGGTTTAGGGTAGTTCGCACCTCGAAAGTGAAAGACTTAAACTTTTGCTTAAACTCTCCTAAATGAAACTCTCAACTATTCTATTTCAAAATTAAGCATGAAAATTGGGGGTCAACGTGCAAATTTTGGTACTAGAGAAACAAATTACTCAATATTTACCCATATATGAAATTCAAAATGGCCGCCATCCCTTATCTCTACAGAGAAAATAAAATTCCTGATTTTCACAAAACTAAGCCAATGAAAACTTTACTACTCCATAAGCTTCAGAATGAGGCCCCACAAGTGGTAGACCAAAATAATATTACACGTAATGGCGTATAAAAGTCTGAGAGTCTGCATCTCTGTCCTCGAGGCGCATTCTACCGTAAATATATCACCTGGCGATGAGAGTTCCTCAATGACAGATATTTATCCTGCCTCAGATGTAACCATGATGGCCACACTGAGGCATAGAGATTCATAGAAAGTAAAAGTACGATTCTCAGACAGCTGTGATGGGCAGACATGACAATATTAAGACTAGGGGGGGTACATTATTGCTAACATTCAATAGCCAGGTTAGTCACTCACATAACCTTTAACCTTTGCAAAGTCTCGACATCATGAGTCACTCATTGTCTGTCCATTCGCAATGCCAGTCCACAGTAAGATAATTTGTAAAGCATTTTAGGCATCTCCTTGAAACAGAGAAATTTGAAATATTTGACAATAAATTTTTTTTCACTATAGGTTTGTGTACTATTTAAAGCAAATAAAAGCAAATGCAAGTTCTTTTTCTACATTCTAGAAGTATATTAAAACACCTACTTTATATAGGTATTCACACAGCATCTATAGGTGTATCAGGCGATGTTATTGTTTACATTTGAATTCTAGTCCAGACCAGAATTCAGCTGTCAACAATAACAATGCAAGTTTACACATGTAAAGGCTGAGTTGGCAGGCCAAATACTCATTTTCACTTGCTTGCCTTGCCACACAACATATCTGTTCCGGAATTGGACAGATCCACAGAAGCTCCTAGAAATTAATTCCTTCATTGACCCACAGAGTTTTTGAACTTCAGGTCACATTGCCAGAAAGATTAAGTCATGTATAGATCTCCGCAAACTCCCAACACCAATCGTGGTCTGGGTTGGAGTATGCTGAGACCCATGTATACCACTCAATCTTTCAGTCCACAGGGCATATCGACTTTTTGCACTGAAGGGTTTATTTTGATTTTATAAAAGGTTGTTAGTAATAAGTAATATGCGGTATAGAGGCAATCTCACAAAGTGGGCAGGAAATTTGAAAATTTTGGTGATCTATAATTCATAAATTCTTGATCTGCCCTTTCAACTGTGACCTATTAAGCATACAAGCTTGTCAGAGGTTGATCTTCGTTTTGTTTGGTTATTTTTGCCAGGAACTTAACAATAATCTGATCTACACCGTGAAGAATGGAAATTTCTATGAAGGAAAATGGCGAAATATGGTGGGTGGGAGCAGCAGAAGATTTGATGAGTGTGTTGGGTGACCATTGCACACTATAACCTTTGACCTCAGCAACATTTTGACCGTTTGTGTGAGTCACACCAGTTCTGACTAGTTTTAGAGTTAGACCAGATACAAGTATACCAAAAAAAAAAAGAGCCTCAAAACAAGAAAAAATCCCAATAGAGTTAACAATAGGATGGCAGCCATTTTGAATTTCAAATATCGGTAAAACATCAGGTAATTTGTTTCTCTAGAACCAAACTTGCACATGAACCTTGGTTTTTATTCTTGATTAAATGAGAGAATCATGGCTGAAGTTTTTGTGAGCAAAGTTTGAGTAAAAGTTGAAGTATTTCAGTTTTGAAGCACATACTATCTTAATTCACAGTGCAGATCATGATTGTTGGCTTGCTAGTAAATACACGGCAATATGCCATCCTTACCCAACATTTGCTGCAAGCTACAGACAGATTTTTTAAAACAATTCTCGTCTTTTCGGCAGCTGACTGTATTACTGCAACTTGACATTTGATGCCTAAATAGTTTAAATCACAATAAAATGGTAATTAAGTAGCAATTTTACCATTCCTGTGAGAGATATTTGTAAAAAGTCCCCTCAAAACTTTCAGACAAATATTGATATTTTCATGTCATTGATGGAAATCTCATGTCTACGCAGCAGCACTTCACGCATTGTCGGCGACAAATCAACGTGAAATCTGCATCACAATTAGCCATTCCAGACTGACACAATGCAACAGTTTATTGCTCACGACCACAAATACGTCAACGTTACACCTTGCATTGCGTCAATCCTTTTGAGAGAGTTCCTCCTGACTCAACAAGTTCATACACCTAACTTCCCTGTTCACCAATTTACTTGCAAAACACTTCTATATTTTCCACTATCTTCCTTCTTATCGACACAGCTCTGACAAAGAATCAACACAAAATTTCTGATAAACAGCGTTTTTCCAAAATACAACTCTACACAGCTTCTCTGTCCGTGTTTACTATCACTCTGAAACAGAATAATTAAAACTCCTACGACGCTGCGCCATGGAAACCACAAATTATATTCAATTTAATCTAATATTGTTCGCATTTTTAAATTAAATTTATATCGGTCTCACAATAGCTCAGTGTTTGCTGTTAATCTACGTCTCAACTTCTGACAGTCTGATTTGACGTAATTTGTCTGGCATCTAGCGTCACTGCGGAATCACGCGGCTACAGGCACCCTTATGAGGCCACTGATCTCACAAACTGCCACAAATCCAAGTGTGTGAAAGCACACAGCAAAGGCGGGACAAGACGTGCACACACACTACTGTTAGTGTTTCTGTAATTTTGACGTGTTTATCACTGTTTTCATTTTGTACGTCAACTGCACGTTCTTGTTTTACTCCCTATAGCATGTTGAAACATCCACCATTTTAGCTTGCCAACACAGCGTCTTCACATGTAAAATGCACTGTTATTGTTTATACATTTGACTTCTAGTTCAGTAGAATTCGTATGTCAACAATAACAATGCACTTTATACAAACCAGGGGTGTAGAAAATTTTGAGGACAGGCGGTTACAAGTAGTGTATGCAAATTAAGTTTGTGCAAAATGTCCTGATTTTTCACTAAAACTACATTTTCACAGCCGGCACATTTTAGCTGACAGCCGGTTGTTTTTGCCGGCTGCTTTCTATTTTCTACATCCCTGCAAACAGGCTGATGAACAAGCTGAATACTGTGTATCTGAAAAATGCTTTGGAGATTAGAACAAGAAGCCGCAGATGACATAGCAGATAAAAACAAAAATCATCAAAAGTTACAGCTACCGGTCCTTTAATCCTTTGAGTGCTGTAATTTTTAGTGCAACATTTTAGTGCAACATTTTACCAAGTTTTGTGAATTTTTCTGTAATTTTTTGATAATTTTAGACCAAATAGACATCACATTTCATTGGCTACTGTTTCCTATCAAAATTTTAGCAAAAACTTTGAAAAAAATTGACTGAGGGTGTATTTCATAAATGCAACAAAAAATGACTTAGGCGCTCAAACGGTTAAGAGCATTTCAGTAAATGGAGGTCCACACGGGAAATGAAGAGACATAAAAAATACCTCAGAGAACAACTTGTCAGACGTTGCATGGGTGAGGAAAACGTAAACTGCCCAAGTGACTTGTAAACTTTGCTTGGCTGCTTCACTACGGCAAACAGTTTAAATCGATTACCATCATATCGTAAGAATAAATGGAACAGCGTACTTTGGAAGGTTAAGCAAGCTCTGCAACTACATGAATAACGACACCGCTGACATTGACCTCATATGACCTTTCCTGAGGCGACCGCCATCCATCATACCTTTCTCATGTCACTTGTTGAGGTCAAAGGTCAACGTCCTCTTTTCACTTGTGATGGAAATGGTTTTGAAACTTGGGAAGTTGCTAAACTGAGAGTGAATGTTCGGCAATAAGCTGAAATTATACATCACAACTTTTTCCAAGAAGCGAGAAAATCTTGTATATAACTACAATTCACTGTACAAGCAGCAGTTACGTGTTTAGAGTCAATTTCCTCAATAAAACAGTCTGTTAAACTGGATTAAAGGGACCGGAGTTGTAACTTTTGATTTTTTTTTTCTAGTTTTGGTTTTATATATACACACTGCAACTTCTTGTTCTACTCCCCAAACCATGTTTAAACACCATCTATTTAGACTTAGTGCTTGCTTGTCAACACAACATCTCTCTTTGTAAAACGGATTGTTATTTTATACATCTGAATTTTATTCGGACTCACACAATGGTTGTTGAGTGCTCGGTTCCATCATGACGTAGCAGTACAATTCCGGCTGTCTGTGTTTTCCACAGTGATAAATTGCATAAGAGCTTGCCCACGAAACGGTTTTGTTTCGGAATACACCCACCCACACAAAACCGTTCATAATCACCCCATGAAAAAGGCTATAGCATGGCAATTAGTATTAGAGTGAAAGCAACCAGTGAAAAAAAAACCAGCTGTACTGCAACAGTCAGTTGAACTCTCTCCCCCAGAACCAGGAAATGTGGGGGCTGAACAAAAGTTTTCAAGGCATGTTTACACTCCCCCGGTCCCCCCGTAATGTCAGACCAGTCAGGTTTGTGACACACAGACAAAAGGCATGGACAAACATGTGGGGGATTGACCAATACAATATTCTACCTACATATATTTCAATTCTAAGTGGTGTCAAGGACCAGGAGCCTCTATCTGTATATCAGTGAAAATGTACTACCACTGGTGTTGGAATAGAGGGGGGGGGGGGATGCGGTGTTTGATCTCTGCCTTGCATGGGGGAGGGGGCTCAAGGGGAGGGAGAAATCACAGCTTTCACCTGTGCATACCCATCAAAAAGGTACTACATGTACAGAACCTTTTTTTAATTTTTTTTTAATTTTTTTTTTAATCATAATAATAACTCTTTGAAATTTCTATGTTCATCATAAGTTACGGCAATGAGTAAACGCTAGGAGGATGGGTCAAGGTTTGTGCGTCTACGGCACATCCACTCATAAAAGGTACGGAAATTAATCTTATTTGCATGTCACCCGTAAGTGACCACGATGAGGGCGGTCATAATTATGCTTGGAGCGTAGGCGGCTTTAGTGCGTGCGAACAACGCATCAATCTCACTCGCAGCAGCGCTCCCATATTCTAAAGGTACCGAAATCAAACTTAGGAATCTGCAAGTCCATCGTGAGTGACAACGAGGAGGGTGGCCATGCCGTACAGTATCCAAGGCAACAAGCTGTGCTGCAACAAACTGCTTCACCAGTTCCAGGCCATTAAAAACGGGGAAAAAAAATTCCAACCAAAATGAACAATAGGAAACCGTAATTAGTCAGACACGAGGGAGGTAAATACTAAAATGCAGAATGTAATCCCTTGGATCACAGCTTTCAAGTTCAACACAATATTGTTGTATCATTGTCGATGCTACAAAAAAAACATCTTTGCAGTGTTGACTTGTTTGATGACAAAAACTATGTAAACAACTTGGAGACCAGTGGCATTGGTAATCCAAGGTGCGACAGACCAATTTTCACAAGCAAGTCATTTCACAGTTCCAGGTGCCTGGCTACATGTAATTCACACTTCTCTGTTACAACGTTGTCATCAACACAACCGTGAAAACTGCAGCTAGAACAGGAATATATTTAGATTTTTGAAGTTCTTTTATAGGTTTATGTTAGCATGTTATCCCTGTATCTGCCCAGGTTTTTTCTTAATGTGTATTCGCGATTCTTTCAAAATCTTTGCATTCACGTAATGCTCGTTGCTTTCTGCCCTGATGACTTGACAGAGTTTGTTTCTGAACAGTAACAAGGAAAATCAAAGCACAGGATCAGTTTGATATTTACAAGACAAGATTTACGGCTAGATTGGTATTTCTTGTTCTGTCAGTAAAAACAGTTTCTATGAAGTGAAAAGACCATGGGTGTTGAATGGGCAGATGGGTATGGAATGATTCGAAGAGGGTCCTAACACAGTGGGTGTTGAATGGGCTGATGGGTATGAAGTGATACGAATAGGGTTCTGACACCATGGGTGTTGAATGGGCTGATGGGTATGAAGTGATACAAATAGGGTTCTGACACCATGGGTGTTGAATGGGCTGATGGGTATGAAGTGATACGAATAGGGTTCTGACACCATGGGTGTTGAATGGGCTGATGGGTATGGAGTGATACGAATAGGGTTCTGACACCAGGGTGTTGAATGGGCTGATGGGTATGAAGTGATACGAATAGGGTTCTGACACCATGGGTGTTGAATGGGCTGATGGGTATGGAATGATTCGAAGAGGGTCCTAACACAGTGGGTGTTCAATGGGCTGATGGGTATGAAGTGATACGAATAGGGTTCTGACACCATGGGTGTTGAATGGGCTGATGGGTATGAAGTGATACGAATAGGGTTCTGACACCATGGGTGTTCAATAGGCTGATGGGTATGAAGTGAAAAGAATGGAATTACAAAAACCATGGGTGTTGAATGGGCTAATGGGTATGAAGTGATGACAAAGATGAACATGGTGTAGTTGTTTTCTATCTGGAAGTTCCAATAATGAAAATATTACAGTAGGATGCATTTATTGTTCCCTGAACTTAGAGTTCCACATTTTAGAGAGCTTTGTTTTTGCGATGATAATTTTCATCCAATGGATCAAACTTGTCAGCAGCCTTACCATTTGAAAGCTGCGTTGGAGACAAATGGAAAGACACCTCCTCCGCTAAAGCTTTCACAAGAGAGCTGTTAATGAGTCTGTGTGCGAAGTGAACTGTCTAAACAGCTTATCGTCAACTCAGAACATTAGAACTTCAGGGGTGTAAAATGTCACAGTCGTTTTGTAACTCCTACTCAAGATCAATCAGAGTTCAATCAAATATATATCTCATTGATCTGAAAAAGCGAGAAAACATACTTAAATCCGTAAACCTGGCAAAAAACCTGAAATTCACATTGATCAAATTTCATGGACCGTTTCCCCCCCATTTTAACCAGGTCATATATACAGTTACAAAAATATTAAATACATGTATACCAAAAATTTGTTCAATTATTTAGTGTTTCATCTAGACAGGGGGATGGGGGATTCCCCCTCTGTTGACATGTTGGCACCCCTAGTAATTTGTCAAGGGGGGTCAGCCCCCATGAAATGGTGCCAGTCACACCTTAGAGATACAAGTAGAACTAAATTTTCTGGTAAAGGGGGAAATCCCCTCTGTTGATGCCATCCTGGATGAAACACTGATTACTCATAATTTTATGAAAATTTTCACATCACTTCTATGATGTACTGAAATCCAAATGTTTAATTTCCCTTTTGTGGCCCCGTTTCTTGTTTCTGTCCGTGTTTTACTGAGAAATAAAGAAATTGCATGCAAAAGATTTCAACCTGGAATTTGAGTGGGTGCATGGTGCAGGCAAAGCCATGTGCACAAATGAGCATAAAAACATGTGTGTTGCCATGTATGTTCATGTTCTAATGCGTACACACGTTTGAACATGAACATGATATTTTGGGTATACTGAGTTAGTAGAACACCGCGTGTCCTTTTCATTCCAGAGCAAAGCCACAGGACTTGTTTCCATTCTTTCCATAAAAATTTCAAAAACAGCAATTTTTTTGGTCTGGTTTCAATCACAGAATGACAACAACTATTTGCATAAACTGTACAGCGACGCGCTGTTTGATAAGTTGTTTCTGAACCCAACCCTCCCCTCCCTCATAGCCCCCTCCCTCATACATGTAGCCTAATATACACGTGCATTATATATTATGTGTCAGCCTACCTAGGGGTACATGTATGTTCAACATATTGTCATGAACTGTGTGCAAGATGTGTCCCTGAGAAATGCCAAAAGATGAAAAGGGCACGACAGTAGCTGCATCTTTTTAGGATTTTTTCACAGTTTTTAATGTCAACTACAGTTTCTTGTTCTACTCACCGTAGCATGTTGAGATACGCAGTATTCAGCTTGTCAACTCAGCCTGTACATGTGAAGACTGTATTGTTATTGTAGACAACTGAATTCTGGTCCATACTACAATTGATGATTAAGCAATAACATTAAATTGTAAACATATACTGTAAACACTGCATTGACAAGCCAAATAGCAGGTGTTTCAATTTCAATTTCAATATAAGGAGTATACAAAGTATTGATCATCTTGTTTGTCTATTAAAAATTAAAAATTCAATATGAACTAAAAGAGTTAGCATAGCAATTGTGGCAATTTAGAATTTCCAATATCCATAATTTCCTGGTAATTTGTCTCTCCAGTGTTAACATTCCCGCTGTGAGTTCCGAATTTATCATGGAAGACAACCATTCAATTGAAGTTTCCTTGAGGAGAGTTTGAGCAAAATATTTCAGAATTTCACTTTCGAGGCACACACCGAGTCCGTTGCCATGGTAACATGATACCAACAACTTGGGCTGACATTTGCTCCAGGTAAGTTGGGGTGGTAAATGCGAATTGCCTGTGATATGGTTCCTCACAAATGTTGAGAGGTACATTGTACAGTGTTACATCTAGACGGGGGGATGGGGATTCCCCCTCTCTTGACATGTTGGCACCCCCTAGTAAAATTAGTCAAGGAGGGACACGCCCCCATGAAATGGTGCCAGTCACACCTTAGAGATATAAGTAGAACACATGAACTGGTGTAATCCCTCCTAAATTTTCTGGTAAAGGGGGAAATTCCCCCCTGTTGATGCCATCCTGGATGAAACATTGTTGTACGCTCATCTCCGAACGAACTTATCAAACATGTCCCTTTACCGTTTTAATGGCGACGAGAACCAATTATAAAATTCAGTTATATACAAATTGGTCTTCCAATTGGTTTACTATATTGTTGTTGTTTTTTTTCATCAGGTGCTTTGTTCTTGCAAAATGAAACTGTCAAGTTCATGACAGGCCTGTCAGCAGATGACAAAGGCGTACAATGGGAGATACATTTCAGGGAAAATCAACCATTATTCAATGCCACGGTAGAGTTGCTCTCATTAATCTCTCAGGAATGTAAGAGGTCAGTCGCTGTAACTTTTGGTGATTTTTTTCACTATTTTTTTGAGTTCTTACTGTCAACTACACTTTCTCTTTTTACTCTGCAAAGGATGTTGAAATACACAGTATTCAGCTTGTCAACTCAGCCTGTACTTGTGTAGACTGTATCGTTATTGTTAACAGTTGGATTCTGATCTGGACTGCACTTCCGTGATACACAACAACAGTGCAGCTCACACCTGTAAACTGGAAATGTACCGGCAGAAGTTCAGAAGGCTATATCTGATTGGTAGACAATCATTGTTTACAGCCACTTAAAACTCTATGCTCTGCGTGATTGGCCGCTTTAAAAAACGCTGTTCAGAACAATGCCGCACATTAGCCACACAGACACAGTGTTGACATGCTTAATATATTGGGTCTTTCAACATGCTTTTGGGAGAAGAACAAGAACTCGCAATTAACCAAAAATAATGAAAAACATCATCAAAAGTTACAGCTGCTGGCCCTGTAACCCTTTCACCACCATGGTTTGTCCCAAATCCATTGTTTTCTATGGTAAAGTTGGACCTGTACACAGGGAACTGGGGGTGAAAGGGTTAAAATTGAACACACTATAAAAACAACTCTGGGAATGGTGTATACTAGTTGTACATTTTGTCTTGTTTCCCTGTACATATAAATAGGACTGAAAACGGTTAAGAAAAACAACTCATCACCACATTGGCAGCGGTAAATCCAAAACTTGTTGCCAGAAAATTTCCAACCTAGTAATGTGAAGTCAGTTGTTTCAAATCTGCAGTAGTCGAGTTGTATTTCGTGTTCAATACCATACAGTGTAGACACCAACAGCTTTTCAAAGAAAATTTGACTTTTATCCTATACACTACGCTTGCTTCCTACCCCCGGCTCGGGGCTGAAACAGAAGGAATTACTCCTCAACGATGCCTAAAACAGGGCAGCCATCCTACGGCACTGTTAGTTTACATGTGTCGAATAGACCTATTAATCTTTTTCCAGCGCTTGATAAACGATATCCACGCATTCTAGGTTACTCATTGATCAACAGCTCACGATGAATTTCGCTGTAACTACTCCCAGGGAAAGAAATAAATCCAACCGCTTCAGGGCCCAGCCACCGAACACAGACGTGTTTGGGCTGTGCATAACAAAAGCAAATGGACGATCAAAACCAGGGAAAAGCAAACCGTGGTCTCTGGATTTGTGAAGCCAAGAGGCACTCGGTAGTAAAATGGGGCAAAATATGAGGACATGGCTGCATTTCTGCAAACGTTCTGGTCTGAACATAATTTCTAGGTAAGCAGTCTCTCTGCTGAGCAAGTTCCATGACGATTTATCACATCCAGGTGATGTTCCCACGCTTTCCCTGATAACAAGGCTCAACTAGCCCTTTGAGCAACAAAGTCAATTTCTGTTGTCTTTATACAGTATAATATACCCCAGTCAATCGTTTTTTTCAGATATTTTGTCAACATTTTGATAAAAAACTGTAGCAAATGAAGTGTGATGTCAATTTGGTGAAACATTATCAAATAAATTTCAACAAAATTCATAAAATTGGTAAAAATGTTGCACTAAAATTTTGGTTTGGAAAAATTACAGCACTCAAAAGGTTGAAAAAAATCACAATTTTAATTAACATTGTTTGTTCTCAAGTGGTACATCTTAATTTCGACTCTGGGAAAGACATATTTGGACTTGCTATTATTGTCTATATGTGTGACAACAAGGACAGGACTACGCAACATTCGTATTTGATATTTTTCACTCAATATTACCTGGAGAACAACAAAGCATGGATGTTCCATTTATTTAACTTAGTAGGGGGGTTATCAAAACTGGACAAAAAATCTGCAAACCTTCTGTTTTTAAACCATGATGATTCATGGACAAAACATTCACATGGTCAGCTGACAAAAAAGTACACTTTGGGGGGGGGTTGAATAGTACTTATATTTTGCAAAAATCTAAGAAATACTTTTGAGAAAAGGAAAAACCAAACTTTGCACTTAAGCACTGTGACCACCCCCTCATCAAAGATGGATGCCTCCTTTCAGTGTCCTGGCACCTGGTCAAAACCGTAGAGGAACACAATATGAACAACAAACTTCTCAGAACTCTTTAAAAGGACACATAACCTTTGTAAAGGCAACAAAACTAAGGATAGCATAAGCAAGCACAACATATAGTGCACCCAGACACTAAAATCTCCAGGACTTGGTTCCCCGACACTCCATTTGACCCAGTTACATTCGACCTTGACCCAAAAATTTATATCTCTGGGCCACCCCTCTCACCTCTGACTGACCTTTGCACATATATACAGAGATAGGCTTACAGCAGGGGGGGGGGGGCTGAACTGTTGGTAAAGGTCGGTGCTGTCGCTGTAAAAAACTTTGTAAAAGTCAAATATTCGTGAGAAAATAAATCTGCATTTTCACTTTGATAAACTGGAATACAATTTTCTATCTGAATTGAAAATATTCTCAATTTAAACGTGATGTTACTTGATACATACACATTCAGACATTTTTCTTTCAAGAACTGTTTCATAGAGACATCAACACTGACTGCATCAACTGTACAGCAGAGAGTTACACTCAAAAAATGTCAGCTTATGTGCAGCTGGCTCGGCAGGTTATATCTGATTTGTCGATTGCCACTATTCACAGCAACTTAGGGAGTCTATTGTGTATAATTCAGTGATAACGGTAAGATTCAGCCAACCAACTGGATAACAGCTTCCAAGATGCTGCACATAAGCCCAAAATTGTATGTAGTATACTTTACTGACTACACTGAAAACTGTTCCACTGTATCCAAGTTGGTGACAAAGCCAAAATATGAGACATAAATACATAGGACTATTTGTAAAATTGATAAGTTTTAGCCTTCATGCTTAATGCAGGCTACAAAATTTCAAAACACTTTTGAACTCTCTTTGCAGTACAAATGGCAACACTATATTTTTTTTCTGAGTTCTCTTGACTTAATTTTCAACTTCTTAGGAATTTCTCTGCCGGATACAAAAAAAACAAGTGTGTGTAATATGAAAAATGTTCTTGTACCACACAGAAATTTGCTGGGTCAGTGCATCCACAATGCAGAGCTGAATCTGTAGCCAGACTTTCTCAGCCTCTCCGGGCAGAGGACCAACTTCTCAACTTTGGGAAAAGGCTAAAAAAACTGGGCTCTCAATATTTTTCATGTTTAGTATTTTCAGTGTGCCTACGGTGATCGCATTCTCACATCTGGTGTGCCATCATCAACTTTCAGGAACCACCTCTCCATCCCTTGAAGCTTCATGAACCAACGGTTTTAATTAATGTTGTGTGCATAATTTTTTTTTTTTGATAGAATATTTTCTTGTTCCGCTCTCAAAATCAAGTCTAAATGTCTGGCGCAAACACAGCTTGTATTAAGTGTGACGCAAATCATTCCATGTTTAATTGTTGACACCTGAATTTCATGCCGGAATAGATTTTCCTTGTACAATCTCTATTCCAGACATCAAAAGATGACGCTAGTCTAACGGACCATCAAAGGAACAAATGATGTATGATGCCATGACACACACTACACATGTAGGTCACACACAGGTCAATGATATGTGGCTACAAGACCAGGCAAGAAACCATGCTATTTCTGGAGTGTGCAAATATTTTCATAACATTGTGTTTGTTATGCTAATCAGCCGATTCAAAGCACTGTTCTCACCACAAATAGTCAAGCTCGACCTTTCACCTGATTGTGACCTTTAATCTGACTGTGACCTCTCAATGCAAGTTCCTCATCCTGCAAACAGCACAACAGTTTGATGGTGCAGAGAGGACAGTCTGTACCAAAGCAGTGCTCTCAAGACACAAAAGTTCAAGCTTGACCTTTCACCTGATTGCGACCTTTCACCCGACTGCGACTTCTACATGCAACTTCATCCTGCAAACAGCACAATCAGCATGAAAGCTTGACGGTACAGGGAGGACAGCCTGAACGGTGAACCAAACAAGTGCTCTCAAGACTGACTGTGACCTTTCACCTGACTGTGCCCTTTCAATGTAACTTCATTCTACAAAACAACATTATCAGCACTGAAGTTTGATAGTACAAAGAGGGACAATATGAAGCAAAGCACTGCTCTCAAGACAAAAAAGTTCAAGCTTGACTTTTTACCTGACTGTGACCTTTCACCTGACAGTGACCTCTCCATGCAACTTTCATATGGAAACAACACATCTGCACAAAAGCTTGATGGTCAAGGGACAGCCGTAGCTGACAAATACAGCCATGGTAGTGAGTCAGTATAAGATTTAAAACAAATTAATATCTTCCTGATATCGGCAGGCTGGATCAGAGAGACGTAAACATTACGTTGACTTCAAAAATTCATATTTTTATCACTAGGTGGGGAGCAGATAAACAAGCTGATAATCAAAATTGATTGCATGTACATGGAAAGATCACTAGTTGGCCATTCATAATATCCGTTGGTAAACAAACAAAAGGGGCGCTATCGAGTTTCTAATCTTTGAACAAGGTCTGTGGTGGGCTATTAAAAAGGATATCCTGAATATGTCCGCACACATATCTTTCATTACATGTATAGCTGGATACGTCATCAACATTTACGGATCAAGTAATTACACACGACAAGATGAAATTTCAAAACAGCTTTCTAACTCTTCAGCTCCAAAGTTTCCTAAAGTAAACCAAAACAATAACAAAACAACGACTCACAAATGACCACAGTTAAAAGATAAACAGACAGAACACAAATAATAATCTTTTTTTTTTAATCAGCTGACAATAACGACTTTGCTAGGTTGCAGTTGGAATATCTACATGTATCTATATTTCACTGTTGTGAAATGATATTATAAACAGCGTGTGCATAGAGGGGCTTTGTTCAGCTTACAGATGAACATCCCTGACGATTATATGATGTTAACTCTTCGGTTTATATAAACGTACTTGTGTGTCGGGGATGTCTGACCTTTGGACCCTACTCATGAAGTATTTCACTGTACATATATTGACAGTCCTTTACGGTGCGCACATTGCTCATTTACGGTTGATATAACACAATCCACACACACGACATTCATCTTGTCGTCATCATAATAACCCTTAATTTTTTTTTTTTTTTGGGGGGGGGGGGGGGGGGGAACAGCACCCAGAAAACTGTTCGGGATTTTACATTCAGATTTCGAAACTACAGACGAAAAAGACGACATGCAAATACAAGCTGTACTTACACAACTTGCATGTTAATGTTTTCTTGCATCAGGCGGCTGGGACAATTCCCTTTCAACAATATGAGTAGTCTAAAGACCACAATACATGACAAAAAAAAGACAGCAAATTAATTGCATCTCTGGGGAATTTTTTAATCAGTAGTTTCTCATGTATCACATGGTTAGACTCCATTCACCGTCTTCAAAACAAATTTTCCCCGCAGAAATAAATCGTCTCCACCCCTCATCCATTTCTCTCAGTCAACTGATCCCAAAAGTGTTTTCATTAACTATAAAGGTATTGGAAATACAGCCATAATATTCGATACGTCTTTAGATCCCGCGGCGTAGTTTGCGAAGTACGTGTATAAACCTGTTCATATGCAAATGAGCTCATTATATGATAACTACGGCATCGGAACAAAAAAATGAATTCCCGTAAGACTTCATTTTATTCTCCATGCATTGTGAACGCACACGCTAATTAAGCCAAAGAAGGCTTCCTTTTTTCTTTTAACTCCTTCACTTTTCTTCCTTGTTACGGAGAGGATGTGCCTCTCGTCAATGCACCCTAGAAACAATGCAGTGTGGTCGGGGGGACGAAATCCGAATCACACCTATATAATGGCGCGCTGCTGCTGGTAACGCAACTCCTACGCTGGCTCTTGTGCCAATATATCTTGCCAAGGCATCCTAAAAGAGCCAGTCGTTGTAACTTTCAATGATATGATCGCCCTTTTCATTTCTAGCGTCAACTACAGTCTCCTGGGCTACTCGTCATAAGCAGTTTGAGATACCCAGTATTCCAGCATGTCAGCTGCACGTGTGTACACTCAGTCTATACAGCATTGTTATTGTTGACAAGTGAATTGTGGGCCGGACTGAAATTCCAAGGTAAACAATAATATTGCATTTTACACATACATGGACACATGGCGTGTTGGCAGGCTGAAATGTGGGTGTTTCAAAATTCTTTGGGGGAGTTTGAATTAAAGAATATAGTTGACATCAAAACCAAAAGGTGAAAATATTGTCAAATGTTACAGCTTCTAGCCCTTTTAACTCAACAGCAATCACACCTGGTATATGATATTTTCATTGATTTTCTTCTGGAAAACAAGATTTTTGTATCCCTCTTTCAGAAGTATGCTGAAATATGAAAATTACGCCCTGCAAATACAGAACGTTGTGTACAATATTTCTGTTAAACGCTGAATTTTAGTCATGACTATAATTTTGATGTCAAAAGTAACTTTGAACTTTAGCTTGAACGCAGCTATATGCACATGTACAGGCTGTGTCAACAAGTGGAATGTTGAGGATTTCATTATCATTTTATGAGAAGAACTAAAAACTGTATTTTTCAGATAGAAGGAAAATACTTTGAACACTTACAGTTAAAGCTAAAGGACTTTCAACTTCAAATGATTGCATATTTTCCCAGAATTATGCGATAAAAGCAATGGTGTAATTAATCACATTGTTCAAACAGAGAATACAGGTACTTTGCACGACTTTCTGCAAACGAAATCCTTTGAGCGGCATCATTTATGAAAAAAAACAGAAGATTGGACACAAATCAAGTGACTATAGTGAGTGTGGACGGGGCGGGGCGGTCACAATAAGGGCAAGAGGCCGAACATCATCAAACACAGGCACAAAGAAAGGCAAGCAGTCTGAACATCCTCTTTGAACAGAAAGGGAAAAAAATCTCTCTTTCACTTCCCCGAGGAACAGATCCAGAAAACAAAGCGAATCAACCCTGGAGAAGTCAAACTGGGGATTTGAAAAGGCCCCAGCCGACTGCTTGGACTTAGTTTCTGAGATTGCAGAAGGTCTGAATGCCGTACTGATAACAAATAACCTTGAAGTTGAATCATAAATGAATTGATGACTGGAAAAATTGCCCCCCTCATTTTTTCTAAACCCCCTTCATGTGGAGTAAGCTTTTTGTGTTCAGAGGCAAAGTTGGATCACGTAAAAGCCAAAACCGGTGCGAGCAGGTGGGTGGGAGAGGCACAGGTCATCCATCATCGGTGCAAAATTGATAGTCGAGACTAGAAAGCTTGCCAGGGATGTGGGTTGGTTTTTACAACACACCGCAGCATGTCCAAAACAACATTAGTCATCACCCACAGACACAGTCATAAATCACGGCGGAAATTTACAGACACTTGGAAGTAGAGTTTACTTAATTGTTCCCCGAGAGACCCTGGTGTTATCATACTCTTCATTACAAATGAAGGAAGCTCGATTTTTTTTTCCATCAGGGGCTGGCTGGCAGTCACGCATGCACAGCTTTGAAAAACC
Organism: Ptychodera flava; assembly: GCF_041260155.1. Lineage (NCBI taxonomy): Eukaryota > Metazoa > Hemichordata > Enteropneusta > Ptychoderidae > Ptychodera > Ptychodera flava. The sequence goes on from NC_091930.1 coordinate 36,738,633, forward strand.
TACATAATATCAAGCTCTTTCAATGTTGTGTGTGCACACATGCTTTCTTAAAATCATCTTCATATGGTGCTCTCTCCCCACAGGCCTCACCAAAAAAGCAATACATTTTTTTTGTTCTTTTTATGTGAAAGTGTAACCTGGTACAAGCTATAAAGCTGATCTACTTTTCTTGATCTTATCCAATCAGATGTCTCCTTGCAGAGAATATGCCCAGCCTCAGTTTGCAAAGAGCTTGCTGATTGGCCATTCAACTGTTCAACACACTCTGGCAGTTTCTGATGTGCACCAATCATATACACTCGATGGTGACACTTTGACACACTTTATTTATTGCATCATGGGTAAATTCTGGCACACTTAAATGGCCATTAGCTCTAACTTTTGCTTTTCCACTATTTTGTTTTTAATATATCAACTTCAGTTTCTTGCCCCACTCCTAACAGACACACACAATATTCAGCTTCTCTTCTCAGTCTGTACATGCGAAGACATCTTTTTTTATTGTTGACGAGTGAATTCCAGACTAAACTTCAAGTATACGCAATAAACAGTGCATTTTACATCTGTAAACACAGTGTTGACAAGCAAATAGTAAATTTGTCAACATTCTTTCAAGTTTAGAATAAGACATTTGCCCTTGACAATCAAAACAAAAATGGTGAAAAAGTCATGAGTTACAGCTACTGGCCATTTCAACCAATGGGAGGGGGTGAAGGTGGTGATGGTAGAAGGGGGGAGGGAAGGGGTTAAACAGTTGCCCATAATGATATGTACAGCTCCACGGCAGGTTCTGAAAACTAGTTTAATTAATCCAATGGTGTAAATTTTGAAAATTCCAATGTAAGCGACTGATTGCCTGATAAGTGAAAATATAGTGAACCAAGCTTCCATCTACCGAAACCAGTAGGGCCAGCACCCGTCCCTACCCACCCCCACCCCCAAGCACTGCAACATCACAAGTTAGCAACAACAGTTTCTGTGCAAAGTTTACCTGAAAATGTTGAACCCTACATGCCATATCACACACCAAAGTTATCACTGTTGGAAGTGTTGGACAGCCAGAATCCTCCCCCTTTACTGTCTAGGATTTCCCAAGCTTTTCCTGCACAGTGGGGAAATTATGTCACCGATTGTCAGATTAATTGGTACAACACAGCAATCACCAAAACACTCGTTATTGTCAAGCTGGGATATGATGCAATGGGCATTTCTCACTGATTTACGATTAATGAATTTTATTGTCTTTGAGGGTCTTGGCTGAAGAGCGGTGTGAACAACACGGTGTGATGGATAACTGTACACTGCACTAAAACGACAATGACCCACTTAGGTAACAGGGGATTAGCCAAGACTGTTACGGCCGATGCCTTGACAATAAAGTTGATGACATTGAAATTCTCAGAGTGACTGAGAAGGGTAATCATCTCATGTTTGGTTGAACAGAATGACACAGTAATTGCAGCCGCCTTTCAAACTGACTGGAAATCCAGTGAGGCCAGCCACCTTTCTCTGTTGTCGTTATTATGGCCGAATCACACGCCTGATGTTCGGCTTGAGTTGCGTTAGCATCTGCGTCAAAGTCACAGCGCACGAAGAATCAGCGCCAATGCTACTACTGGAGTTACGTCTTTGTCTCACAATGTACTTGGCATGACGTACATCTATGTTTCAAACATGAAGTATCCTCTTGTGTGAATGACGTTTATAGTCTGAGTGGCGATGCTTCAATGACTGCCCTATCGCTGACATACACAGGCATATCTTAACACCATATTACCGACGAACTGACAGCGGACACTTTGTGATCTTGTCACCTTTTACGTCACATTTACCTAAAGCAACGCTACAAATTTGTCACATTACTGTCTGAGTATCACGAGACTTTCACTAAACCAGAACATTTCATATTTCCCCCATCCTTTCTAGAATTTTTGTGTGTCATACGGCCAAACCAACTCACTGCAAAAGCCTCCGGTTGGCGTTCAGCATGTACATGTACACACGTAATGATTGTCATCACACATGGCTATGGAAAACTTTCTGTGCGTCATCGGGAATGCTGTCAAGTCACAAGGGCAATATATTCCATCAAATTAGCATTGCAAATAGGATCAATTTTGTTTTTTGGTTTCTTTTTTTTAGTAAGCACTCTTCTGATATATCATGGTCACTTTGCGCTCAGACAGATTGAAGCTTCTCCACGAAATAATCTGCATCATGAGTCTTGAAGTAGTCGATAATAACGACCGAAACATTTTCTCAACTTCAAAGACACAGTGGTTCTTCATATTGGCTACCTACAACATACAACGGTCCAGACTTGTTATTCTTTCTAGTGCCAATTTCTATGTGAAAACAGGCAACCTACTGGCCACTACAGCCCGCTGTGTTATGTAGAGAATAACTATTTATGACACATGCTGTTGAAGAAAGTGGAAATCTTTGATGGCTCACTTCAGGACAGCCTGACCAAAAATGGCAAACATAGCAGCAAAAATACACATGTACACAATTGAAGATTTTATAATAATAACGATCATCCCTAGGAACATGTCTGCCAAATATCAAATCTATCAGATGAGTAGGTTTGGAGAAACAAAATGTTTGATCAAAAATGGCAAAAATTGCCTTAAAAATACAATTTGAACAAATCTGAATAAGGTGATCCCTAGGGACCTACCGGTATATCAAATATTAAAGCTGTTAGACTAGCTGTTAAGGAGAAGAAGATTTTACTAAAAATACAAATTTGCATATTTCATCATAATTTGAACAAATCTTATTAGGGTCATCCCTGGAGACCTGTACTCCATATAGAGTCAGACTGGCCATTTGGAAGAAGAAGCTTTGAATGTAAAAAGTTGACGGATGCTGCACACTGTACACATCAAACTATTTGATACAGTAAGCTCCACATCGCTGACAGCGATGCTAAAAACAAGGTTGATTCATTTTTGGATGCAAGATGACAGTCACTGACCGATCACGAAAAGACCACCTCAGCAAGGTGAAAATGATTCTGTGTCCGTCAAGTCTGGAAGCCTAACAAGCTCCCAGCTAATTGAGCGTCATTATCCATGACGACAGCTCCGCTTTTAAAGAAACCTATATTGTAGTTTTGACGCTAATGACCGAGGAAGAAAAGGAAAATATGTTTTGCATTGAAAAAGATTTCTCTTAACGCCTAGTGTTACGATAACTACCCCCCCCCCCTCCCCAAGCTTGGGTGGTGTCAGGTTTGTTGTTTTTTATATAGCATGTGCATCTATTGCACATCTTTTGTACACATTTAACCCTTTCACCCCCAGTTCCCTGTATACAGGTCCAACTTTACCATAGAAAACAATGGATTTGGGACAAACCATGGTGGTGAAAGGGTTAAGGTAGAATGTCACCACTTGTGGGGGATCATTTTATAGCTTTCAGAGTAAGAAAAAGTTTCACCTTCTTAGATTTTCGAAATCGAAAATTTTACTTTTCCCATCAGGTTAACAGAGGGATGGCAGACATTCTGAATTTTAAATAATTGTAAATTTCAGGTCATTTGTTTCTCTAGTACCAACCTTTGCACGATGACCCCTGATTTTTATTCTTGATTCGATAAGAGAAAGGTTGAACGTTTAAATTTAAATTGAGGAAAGTTTGAGCAAATGTTTCAGTTTGTCACTTTATAAGCGCGTATTACCCGTAACATAAATTTCTTAGCTTCTTCTTTCAACAAAATCAGCAAAATCAAGAAAATCCCCGACATTAAGATTCAAAATGGCCAATGAATAGGCTGGAACACGGGACGCCATTTGTGAGGTGATGACGTACTTGAAATTATGATTCAGCTTCAGATCAACATCGTTCTGTCAAACTTTTCAGACTCAGACTAAAGTTATTCTGTCATCACAACAGCCATTTGACAATTCAACACAGTCCTAGGGGGTATGTTGTGTGTTGAAAATTCAACAGTCCTAGAGGGACTTATTATAAAGACATCCTAAAACCAGCAAGACTGCTCCATTACGGGATAGTGGGCCCTATATTTCTCAGTTAAGCTATAAAAAGACACAAGTTTATGCAGTTACATCTCACAGACTGCAAATATGGGAACATTCCATTTCCCTCAAAATATGCCAAGTTGCAAGATTTTTTTCTCACTAATCCAAAACACGGTGTGACATACATGCATTCTTATTGACACATTCACATTTTTTTCTGCAAACCATTTCACAGAATCACTCTTTCTATAAAACTGCTGTATTCTGATCAAGGTATTACATGTAGTCACTTTGTATGGTTTTAGTATTTTAAACCAAAATGCGCTTCTATATTTGTAGTTGGATGTTTTTTTTAATGGGAGGGGAGGTGGTAAATAAAAGGGAGGAGAGAGAGGGGTCATCTTAAGATAACATGTATCACAACAATAGTATGATAAAAACCATATCAGAAAACCTACTTTTACATTACATAAAAACTATTTGTCATCTGAAGGTCTTTAAATGCGAGGCCAATGCATCAATATCATGAACACATGTACATGTAATGAGAGAACGTCCTTGTAAATTAAAATTCAAGAACGTAACCTTCACCTCACATGCATGCTATTAAAAAATAGAATGGGGCCCAAAATTCATGACCGATGCAATTCTGAATACCTATATGTATTATACAATGAATTTCAATACACTCACAAGTTGAGTGTATATTACATTGTTTCTTAAAAGATACGTTGACGATGAAATTGGTATGGCAGAACAACGTGTACATGTATATCAGAGCAGGTGAACATACAGCATACATAAATGTTGTTAGTTATATCATACCAGTATATTGATGGGACAAATAAAGTGATCTGAATGATCAAGACGTGAAAATAGGCCATTGTATATTACCACGATATAGCACCGTTGTAACACGTGCAAGCGCTTATTAAGAGGAAATTTCCCTTTTCAACATTTCACTGGAGAACTTCAATACTCCGTTATGATACCATGGCCATAAACCGCCCCAGCAATGGGTATACCTCTAAGCTTTGACCAGTTCACTCTGAATATGCACTCGCTATCACCTGAGCATACGTCATGAACTGGTCAAAATCTCGTGGTACACCATCGCTTGGTGTGGTTTACTGCTTACATCATGTTTGTGTGTGTTGATGCATATGTGTGTATATAGATATATACAAACACACACACACACATATATAATATGTATGTATGTGTGGATATATATATGTGTGTGTGTGCTTTGTATGAGTGAGGATGAGAATTTTTACTATGATAACAGTGCACATTTCAGCAAAAACTTGCCTTCTGTTTTATCAACCTAATGATCTGACATCAATTCAAATTACTGTCATCACGACACACAAGATAGAAAACGCTCATCAAGAGGACAAATATCATAAGTTGTCGGAAGTAAATCACCTTAGAATGCAATCATCGCCATTGTTTAAAAAAAAAAATTCTACAATTGTTGTACACCGTAGGGAAGTTGCTCTTTCAGATTATACGACAAGATTGATTGTGCAGTCGTGTGTTCTGATAGACTTTCTTGTTCCCAATACTGTTGTTTAGTTATCTCTCTCAAAGTGACGGACAGACAACCGTTAAAAATCGGGGTTACAATGTGGATTAACACACTATGTCACCCCTCGACACTGGTTTAACCTGTTCACCCTCCGAGGTCTGATACTACCCCACTGCTTTGAAAACGGGGAGGGAGGCACATATGAAAGCGGGTATGGAATCAGAAGATAGATATTACAATGGCTAGCCCATGGAAGTGATTTCAACCTGTTCGCCCCTGTTAGCTGTCAACAGGTCCAAACTCACCATTGATAACAATGGGTTAGGGCCAAACCATGGTAGTGGAAGGGGTAAATGAAGACAACAAGGACGGCGCGGAGGGAAATACTGAAGTTGCTGAGTATCAGATCTGTACAGACATGTACTAATGATCCGTATTGAACATGCCATCTAGGAGATGGCAAAAAGAGAGGGCAGTGACCCCTGCAGATATGGTGATGGCACCAGAGTGGTATACGGCATCTACGAACTCTTGGAATCAATTTTGGAATCTCTTTGAGTCTGCCCTGCACTGAAACACATGCCTCTGTACCATTTTCTTCACTAAAGGGACAACTTTCTGGCGTTCAGTGATGTTTCAATCAGGCAAAGCTACTTCCTTTATCCTTTATATGGAGCTTGTAATTTTCTTTAGAAATTGGGGGTGGGCAGTTGCGGCACGTTGGGAAATGATTGGTCTCATTGCGAAAAGAAGGAAGAAAAAGTGTGAATAGGTATATTCAAAGTATCGTGTCAATTTCGTTGGATGTCAAACACATAACAAACGGCTCTTTCTACTCAAGGGCCACCAAATATGAAAAGAGAATTAATGATGCGACCAAAACATGTACAATGAACGAGAGTCACATACAGTGATTTAGATTTTTTTATTTCCCATTCCACCCAAGAAACAATGTAAAATAGGCTGGGTGCTTTTCTGAACATCACCTCAATTTGAAAATTTCATTGAAAGCTGGGAGTTGGCACGTGCTCGAGCATGGGCACTTACTAAGTAGACTGGTGATGGGTGTAGCATTGTTACAGTGAGTCAGGGATGTAGGAAATTTTGGTTACAGTCGGCAAAAATAAAAGTACAGGCAGTTACAAGTAGTGTATGTACACATTCACTAAAACTAAATTTTCGTAGCTGTCTAATTTTAGCTGACAGCCGGTTGATTTTAGCCGGCTGCCAGCCATTTTCTACATCGCTGGTGAACTTGTGAAGGTATTGATGGGTGTGGAAGGTTAGAATGCTCCAAGCAGACAGGGTGGTGGGCATTGATGGGTACACTGAACTTCGAGATGGGTTGGTGGGTATTGATGGGTATACTGAACTTGGAGACAGGGTGATGGGTATTGAGGGTTTTACATCACTTTTAACTTTTGAGAGTCCCTGGGACTCCTGGTGTTAGAAAATGGGAGTCCTACATCAAAATATGGGGGTCCCATTTATTTCACAAAATGTTTTATAGCAATGCCATGGTCTTCACTGTGTTCAATTAGTATTAATTTGCATACACAGAGACAACAAGGTTCCATATTGTACATGGAGGGGTAACTATTGTGCAACACATGCACACAACTATAGGGCATATTCAACTGACTCTGTATAGTTTGAACCGCCTGTATAACTATAATGAAGAGTTGAAGACAAAAACACATTTCACTAACCTTTTTATCGATTAATTTTGGTGTTTGACCCAACTTACATTAGTTTAATTCACGTACGCGTGTGTAACTATCTGTGGCTTATCGAGTCACGGACTCGTACTACCATACATACTAGTCAATCCGTTCGCCAAGTTTGATCACATTTTTTGACAAGCACGCCACAAAATGGAAAGAAACCACTAAGTATCGAGAAAAAGTTTCATGTCCGGTTTATTTCAGTTAAAAAATGCGTAACACGTAGGAAATGTCTCGCAATGTCAACAGTTCAGAACAACTACATTTCATTTACAAACCGGGTCGACTGTTATGGCCGTCTCGCTTCAGGACGGCCGGAGGTCAAATATCAACAGTTTAAAGGGGCTTTTTGGCAGTCAAACGCTTGAAAATTCACAAAATACACTTCAATTTAACCGAATCCTTACAAATTTCTCAATCTTGCATGTTTTGGACTTCGAAAACCTTAACCTCGGGTTCCATGTCGAGAGTTAGGCATCACACAGTGCCGCCATCTTGGCCGCCGATACGTTCGTAAGTTCACTATCGCGATCGATTTGGTCACCAAATCGCGTCATTTTTCCATAAAATATTCTCAAAAAAACTGTAAAATCTATCATTTCTATCACCCAGAGGGCAGTAGCTTGGCATAATATAGTTGTCTTCCGTGTCTACGGCATGGTAAAGCTTTCAAAACGTACGTACGTGTTTCGTTCAATGCACTGTGGCCGTATCCGCGTACGGGTGAAACTGCAGACCTGATTAAATATTCATGAAAACCGCTGACCTCTTTTGAAGAAAGTTCGCATAAATTACTGGAATTTTCGATTGTTAGGCTGCATGATGTCATTATTTTAGTCCTTATATGGTACTAAACTGGGTTCAAAGGGTCAGGAATACCCTCCTTCTGGCTGAGTTCGGCAATGCATAGCTAAGTTAGGCATAAGCATAGAACGCAATCACTGTCGGTTTATATACCGACGTGGCGCTGAGAGCGAGAATGCCGTGTCGGTTTATAAACCGACGCGGCACTTTAAGGGTTAAAGTACGGGGTCGGTAAGGTTTACTGGGATGTGTTTTACGTGTTCAGCAGCTTCGCAAGGTGTACACCAGCAACAGATATTGCTGCGTCCCAAGGGACGCGTGGTTTAGTTTTTGAGGGGTCCTGCGTCCGGTTTTATGCGTAAAGGACGCAGAAATGCGCGTCATGTAAAACCCTGGGTATTGATCAATTTGATGGGTGTAGTGAACTTGGAGACAGGGTGGTGGGTATTGATGGGTACACTGAACTTGGAGACAGGGTGATGGGTATTGATGGGTACACTGAACTTGGAGACAGGGTGGTGGGTATTGATGGGTGTAGTGAACTTGGAGACAGGGTGGTGGGTATTGATGGGTGTACTGAACTTGGAGACAGGGTGATGGGTATTGATGGGTGTAGTGAACTTGGAGACGGGGTGGTGGGTATTGATGGGTACACTGAACTTGTAGACAGGGTGATGGGTATTGATGGGTACACTGAACTTGTAGACAGGGTGGTGGGTATTGATGGGTGTACTGAACTTGCAGACAGGGTGGTGGGTATTGATGGGTGTACTGAACTTGCAGACAGGGTGGTGGGTATTGATGGGTGTACTGAACTTGGAGATATGGTGATTGATGTTAGAGGGGCTCTTTCAAGAGGGCAATCAGTGCAGTACTGTAAGGCACACAAAACCTGCACCCTGGTGGGTTGATGGGTGTAGAAGCGTACCCCTGCAGCAAGGGAGCCGGGCATCGAAGGGACCATGAATTTGTGGCGAGGGTGATGGCAGAAGGGTTTAACAAAGCGGACACTGAAAGGAGGAATGGTGGAAGATGGGTTTACCTACACTAAATCTGCCAACTGGGTGATGGGTATCATAGGGTGAACAACAGTAAGATTTATTGTCAACACTGCAATGCAGGTTGAGAGTTCAAACCAATAAAAACATACTGTTTGAATTAAAAGACCATAGTTTCAATGACAGAGTTACTCCCTGCCATGTTTTGTAGTATGAATTAATTACAGGTTCTTTCTGCAAAATTAGGGAAATTTCTCCCGAAAGAAATCCAGTGACTCTATAACTTCCAGTTGCTGACCTACAATATCTTCTCATAGCATCACTCCACAGCAACATATTGCAATCTGTACAAAAAAAAAATCCTATCCTTTCGTTGGGCAAGAAATATCATCAATATTTGACATTCTATAAATAAGCGTACGCATTGATTTGTTTACAGGGGAAATATGGTGGTGCAGAAAATACAACTTCTGTTTTGCAACGACCGTAAGGGCAACGTTGAAATAAAAAGGTGACATTTGAACAAATAAATCAATTACTTCAGGCACTCCGAAAAATAGTTTACGCGCATGTTGATTACCACTGAAGAGAAAAAAAAAGCGTGGAAATGTCAGCGGAATGATCAGCTGTTCCGCACTCCATTTTTTTATGTGGCTGTTTTATCCATTGTGCTTCTCTTTCATTAAAAATTGAAAACACTACGCAAACTTCAACACGGATAGGTAAATTCAACACACAGGTACACTGTGCTTCTCAACGCTGTGACTGACCCACTTTTGTAGGCTGCACAGACAATAACGATGCGCTGTAAATCTGAAATCCTGGATTATATTCATAGAGTAGGAAGCACTCTGTGAATTCTGAAAACTTAATTAATTAGGTCTTTTTTGAGTGACTAAAGCAGCAATGATTGGCAATCATTTGAAATCAACACATCTAGTAAATCATGTACCCTGGGTCTCCATGTGCCCTGAAGGCTCCAACTTGCCACAAAGATACAAGCACAGTGCCCACGCTGAACATAGAATTAGAAGTGGTAAAATACATGTTCTTCGCCATAATGTTGACACACGGTGTAGGTATGTACAGTTTCCTCTTAAGCAATATTTTTTTTTCACATTTTCAACATATTTGCCGGCCGTTTAAAATATCCTACGAGCCCTGATTGAAGTAGCAATCATCAAAAAAGGGGGGCTGTGTCGTCAGTGGTTTATAATGACATACCCCTCGATGTACGTTAATCGGGTACGCAGTTTTTAAATTCAACATCAGAAATCACACCATTTTTTCGTCAAATTTCTGATCGATTACAAATCCTCGGAAACTGCCATCGGACGTCATGCACGGCGTCGTCTAATTAAAAATAAAACAAACATGTCGACGCGAGTGACAAATTCCCCGAGTGACTGTTTAGCTACAGCGTATCGTATACGAGTCAAAATAAACTGTATACAGAATGGAGACGGCTCTCAGAAATGAAACTGTAATCAGCTGATTTTATTTTTCTGCATGCGCAGTTGACTCAGTATTTACGTTCAGTTGACGCGGTGTCACGTCATTAAACCAGCTTAACGATTTTCACATCCTTGTGAGCGTAGCATCCACGGCAGCGCGAGTAAAATCACCGTTAGCGTTTGTGTGTATGTTTGTCAGTGTGTCACTGTGTTTAAACTTCTCATCGCTCTTCTTCGTCGTCGCATCGAAATCTGAGTGTCTTCGGTTTTTTTTAAAAAAAACGCAACATACAAAATGACAACACAAGCTTGTTACACGAACAGGCACATCACGCTGCCACCGACAATCTTGTAAAAACTGTGGTCGGGGGCAACATCGCTGACACGTCGTTGGAGACAACGGGTGTGAGGGGTCTTGCCTCGCAACCTAAAACTCGAAGATACCGAAGTCCTACATGTAACTCGAAAAGAAGCAAATCGGGGGTAGTTTCAGAGGCGACACCGCCTCGCAAAGGGGGCCGTTTCTCCCACTTACCTTCGTCTTTGTGATGGAGTGTGTGGCTAGCTTGACAACGGCGAAATTTCCCTTTCCTATCGTCCTCTCGATTTCGTAGCAACCCACCCTTACGGGCTGTGAACTGCCTCCGATTCCTGAAGTAAGCGACCGTGCTTTTTGGTCCGCCATGTTGAATGTAGATTGCTCACTCTGTGCGTCTGCGTGAGAATATGCAAATGTCACCAGCGGTGTTATGTCTCTTCCGGTCATAGGGGGTCAGGGCCAGAAAACTGGTGGAAAAACAAACCCAAATGTTTGGGCACATTGTTCGAGAATGAAAAGGCGGAAAGGGTCAGTCGAGTTTGATCAACTCAATGCCCGTGTGTTCAACATCGCTTAAATACTTCGGTCCCGATTAAACTTCTTCAGAGTCCCTTTTAAGACCTTCATTTCACCGCCTTACTTTTCAGCGATGCCCATTGCCGTGCTCTCAGAACGTGTTGTGTTGCCAGATCAATGACGTAAATTTCTACGTGTAAGGCCACAGCTGGTTTGAAGGATACGTCTTGCCGCTGAAACTTCGTTAAATGTTTACCATTTAGACGCTAGAAACTCACTTGCTAAAACAAGTTGTGTGAGAGCGAATGAGCGTCTTTTTAGCTCTTTGAAGTAAAGAATGATATAATTGTATATCGCATGAGGTAGACTATCAAAGGGTGAATGGGGGGTGTTTTTTTTGGTTGGCGGGGGGTAAAGAAGCTGGGGACATACGTCGCAATGCAATCTATTCCAGGAGTTACTTGATCTCATTTTTTCCGGTTGGTGCAAAGCAAGTTTTTAAAGCGAGAAAAAAACAAATTCACAGTTAAACAAGAGAAACGAATTCGGTTTGAAAGGCGCAAAAAGCGCATGTGTCTGCTGCACACTGCAAAAATTCGGAACTGTTTTAAGAAGAATAACCGAAAAAATAATTTCATAAAATGAGCTGAGCAAATTAAACCAGGGAACAAATCTTCTGAATGTCATATATTCACACTTTAGTAGTATAGAGTTAACAGTTTTAAAAAGTTCGCAAAATTTAGTTGTACAAGAAAATTTACACATGCAATGAAAAAGATTAATCGCCCTGTCATTATTTCATCCAATATTCGACCTATGCTTGTATACAAAATCACATTAGCTTTCATTACTACTTGTTTCAATTGCAACAAATCCAATCTGACAGAAAATGTCAATTTCTAATCTGTGAATACTTATTTTGTAGTTTATTTTAGTTCCTTTTTGTACACTTCTGATATGACTTAAGCTTACACATGGAACGTTTAAAACTAATCTGTACGCCCCTTTTTCTCCAGTACAATAAAGGGGAAAACGCCTTTTACACGATAGGACGAATACATTATTTTGAACCCCCTCCCCAACCTCCGGGGGAGACCAATAGCTAACCACTTACACGAAATGGGACAACCGGGCCGTTATATTTTGGCGAACGCGTTAAGTTGGTTGCAGCGATGCTTATTCCTGGCGTAAACACAGCGTCAGACAATATAAACCCTTCAGCTTATTAACGGTTCCAGCAACCGCCCCCTCCCCCCACATCTTATTAAAGAGGTGAACTCAAACTTTGAGCAAGTTACAGTTCCAGTTGCACTGTCACGGAGAGAGAGAGAGAGAGAGAGAGAGAGAGAGAGGAGAGAGAGAGAGGAGGAGAGAGAGAGGAGAGAGAGAGAGAGAGAGGCATGCATATATATATATATATATGGTGTGTGTGTGTGTGTGTGTGTGTGTGTGTGTGTGTGTGTGTATGCAAGTATAAAAGTGTTATGCAGCTGCTTGCAAAGTTACCGTTCATCGACCTCCGATTCGAAACCGAGAGGTCAGTGTGAGTAGAGTTTAATGACCGCGCTGTTCATGTTTTTTGAAAGGTGGCAGGGCTACTCCAGGACAGCTGATATGTCCCACATTCTTTTTTCGCAAGTCTGTAGTCCTCTGCATCGTATTTCATCTCCTGGCCTACTTCGAGCTGTTTATACATGTTGAGGCGTTCAATTCTTATGTTATTCTTATTGTATGCGTTTTCAATGGCCTCGGATGACCCGCCTACAAAAAAAAAACAGCACAAAAGAGGACTTGTGAAGGGAAAAATGGTCTACCCTCCTTCACATTCATGTCGTACGTTGACCGGGCCCCGTTTTGGGTTCCCCCGTTTGTTTTGGACCACTCTTCCATGACAAGACCCTCCAGAGCAACGGACACTTCTTTCATTGATACATTTCCGCTCGTTATATGTCTTTAGTTCCTTGGCACGTTACGGTTTAGAGGGGTGGGAAGTGTTCGCCCCCGAGTCAGGGAGAAGTTAGTATGTGTACTAGTATGTATGTATGTATGTATGTATGTATGTATGTATGTATGTATGTATGTATGTATGTATGTATGTATGTATGTATGTATAGTATAGTATGCATACAGAAATTAATAATTATGGAAGGCGGGTACATCTAGGTCGATAAAAATATCTGTGTTTCCAGTCACCTGACCTGTCCTACAATCCCTGTAAATTCCCTATATAGGCCTGTTGCTCAAGGGGGAAGCTTTGCTTGGCTTTTTTCTTATCTACTCCTTTGCTTTACAACACGCGAGTGGCAACAAAAAATCCGTTTCAACGTCAAAGCACGTTGAAAAGTATCGGTGTTCATGGTGAGTTGGGAGTAGGAAACTGCAGAATGATAGTACCGGATGTATAGTTTTCTCACATCAGTCGTCTTCGCTCACTGGAGACTAGAAAATATATGAGGATACCTCATTTCTCGGACTTTTCTTCCAAAGAAGGGAATATGAGTTGCGACGACTTTACGAGGGAATTAAAACGAAGTATTCTGCTCGCCATACTCAACTCTGGGAATTATAGCAAAGATTCACCAAATAAGTTAAACTTTCGAATTCCTTGACAAGTTTTATAGGATCAATTATTACTGATAATATTTTGCGCAATTTTGTTCTTTAAGGCAGTATGCGCCTCGAAAGTAAAAGATTTTAACTTTTGCTAAAACTTTCCTCAAGAAATATTTCAGCCATTCTCTTTCAAAATGAAGAATGAAAATCAAGGGAAGGGGTCACCGTGCACATTCTGGTACTAGGGAAACAAATTACCCAAGATTTATACGGATATTTGAAATTCAAAATGGCCGTGCGTGCCGCAATCCAATTAAGAACTACCTTCGAACACGATATCGGTGAACTGTAGAAACAGGACAGGTTGTTGGGCGTTCAAGGTAGAACACGCCTCGGGGACAGATATTCGGACTCTATAACTTTTACAATTCTTTCCTGATATACCACTTGTGGGAATTCATTTTAAAGCTCTTGGTGTAAGAAAACTTTTCGCCGGCCTAGTTTTTCGAAAATCGAAAATTTTATTTTTCTATATAGAGTTAACCCAGGGATGGCGGCCATTTAGAATTTCAAAGATCGGTAAATCTTGGGTAATTTGTTTCTCTAGTACCAAAATTTGCACGGTGACCCCCCTATTCTCATTCTTGGTTTTGAAAGAGAATAGTTGAAAGATTCCTTAAGGAAAGTTTCAGCAAAAGTTTAAGTCTTTCACTTTCGAGGCGCGCACTACCTTAAACTGATGTCGTGCTTCTTTAATTAACAACAACAACAACAACAACAACAACAACAACAACATTAACAATCAATATAAACGGTTCCTTTCGGTAACCATATTATATATATACAGTTGGTGCGAATTTGCAAACACAGTTTGAAATCAAGCTTTCCCGGTAAAGTTGGTCATGACCGTGTTTCAATTATTCACGGCCTTTTGTGGAGTAGGTTAGGAACTGTACAATAGCGCGTGTCTAATTTTCATGGAAAAGTAAACAAGCGCTTTGCGGTCCCTAAGGTAGTTAGTTCCTCGAAGTTGATAGACTGAAACTATTGCCCGTTCGAAACCAACCCCTTTCAAAATCTAGAGTAAATATCAGAGGTGTCCCCGTGTAAAATTTGGTACCAGAAGAACAAACTACCAACTATTTCCCGTCACGACGAATTCAGATTAGCCGCCATCGCTGTGTTAACTCTGTGGGGTAAAAATTGAATTTTCAATTTTTCACGAATCAAGATAAGCCGATGAAGACTTTGTTTACTACATGAGTTTCAAAATGAGCTCTCACAAGTTGTTGACTAAAAAACGTATTGTACAATAAGGCATAATGTGCCTTGGGGACAGATATTCTTGCTCTTAAGACTTTTTCTGGTCTGCCACTTGTGGGGGGCTCATTTTGAAGGTCTTAAAAATAAGGGAAGTTTTCATCGACTTAGTTTTGTGAAAATCGAAAATTTCATTCATGCCCCCACACCCCCATAAAATTAAAGGGATATAGTCATCGGAACTGCGCCTGTGCGAGTTTCTTGTTTACAATCTATGTATTTCTTGCACGATATCTAGATGCACCTCATCATCATAGCTGCAACATTTAAATTGTACGATGATAGATTATGACAGACATTTTTTAACTGTCATCAATCACCATAGTGCCTTGGATACGTTGTTGCCATGGGTCGTATGGGTCCCATACGACCTTTGAGCGCAGTTCCGACGACTATATCTCTTTAACAAAGGGATGGCTACATTTTGATTACCAAATATCTGTTACTTTTTGATAATTTGCACGGTGACCCTTGTTATTTACACTTGCAATTGGTTTGGTAAGTGCATTAGTTGAAATATTCCTTATACGGAAAGCTTGAGAAAAAGTTCAAGTCCTCCAGTTTACATCGAGGCCCTGTGCTATCTTATAAGGGCGGCCACCAACTGTTCGTTTTAAGGTAGTATGCACCTCGAAAGTGAAAGACTTAAACTTTTGCTCAAACTTTCCTCAGTGAAACTTTCAGTCATTCTCTTACCAAATCAACAATAAAAATCAGGGGTCACCGTGCAAAGTTTGGAATTAGCGAAAAACAATTATAATACTTAACATTTCGCTATATTTGAAATTCAAAATGGCCGCAACCCCTGTGTTAACTCTATGGGGTAAAAATACGATTTTGGATTTCGAAAAACTAAGACGGGGAAAGTTTTTTCTTTCTCCGAGAGCTTAAAAATAAGCCCCCACAAGTGATAGATCGGGAAAGAATTGTAAAAATTTGAGAGTCCGATACCAAACTGCACTTCGGACTTAAAACAGCGCACATCAGTGATATCGCAATTGTTCATTTCTCATTTGTGAAACTGCGGTTACACCACCACCATTCTGTCCAAACGCATAGTGTAACTGGTATTCTGTGGCAGTACTATTTGTGGCGGTCCTCTCCTAAAACAAGTACAATACAGGCGGCAGCGATGTCACCTATATCAGGTGACTAACTACCACCGCGATAGAAATATTTTAGAGGCGATAGACATATCTTCGTCAGCTCTAGAGAAGGATAAAATAAGTCAAGAAAGTGAAAACAATTCATCGCAGCTTTGTTAAAAGACTTCTAAGGCTTGCGAGTGAAATTTCAACTGAAAGGTTTAAGATGCAAGCCAAGTTGGTCACGTGATTGCACCATCGCACTGCCGGTGAAAACTCGACGGGGCAAAAGCTGAAACTTTTGATGATGAATCATTTTGTTCTCTGTAAAGGCACGTTTTTTTGTCTTCTGTGTACAATATAATTATGGAATGTTAGTGTTGGCTAATTACTTTAAGTCCGCACTGAATTGCAGTCATGGAATTACTTTATTAATTGATAGACATAGCACACACACACACACACACACACACACACACACACACACACATATACACCGGCTGTAGGTTGAGATGACACGGGGCATTTGGACGTGACGTGATTTTGGAAGTAAACGAGAAACTGTTCTTTACAAACAGAACCAAAATATTGGACAATAAATCAAAATCTATAACTAAGGGATCCCATTTGCAATGATTTTAATGAAATAATGGTGGAGTTTATTGAACTCGACATGGTCGCGTAAGATGACGCCCGGAAGAAAATAAAATTCTCCACGTTTTTATTAGGGACACAGCGCTCGTTGATCCCGATTTGATATCCGAAATATTCCGACCTTAATCGCCGATTTCCGTTCTAATCTCAGGCTGAAATAAAGGAGCGAATATTTTACTTCCCATACATAGTGTAAGATTTGGACAATAGAATATTCTCCACCGAAAATTTAAAATTATCATTCGATTTTCGTACTCAATATTTATCAATACGCTGTGCATGCATGAACACACTTATTTAGGAAACTAAGAAATATATTTTCCGCAGCTGGGTCACTTGCTGTGCATGTCGGTCCGTGAGTGTGGTTTCAAAGTCATCCTCCCACAAATAAAAAAGAATTATGATCTTTGTTCGTGGGTTTTTGCGGGGCATTCTAAAAAAATGTTGACTCGATAAACCCACTCGAAGAAGATAAACCGTTTCCTGTCCTAAATTGAATTTCAAATATATAGAATATTAATGGTGTCTTTTTCACTATGGCAATTTCCGGTGTCGGCAAGTTTCGGCGGAAGTGACGTCAGTACAAGTTACCTTACTCAAAATAAGTGCAAGTAATTAAGGCCAGAAATGTCTAAATGTATGAATTAAATCGTTCTGTATAGGCAAGACTATAGGCCCTTCAAATACGGAATAATTTAAAGTAAACTCATCGATGGTTCTCTAATTATTTGTCACATCGAAGACAGAGAGCGGTAGTTGAAGGTGAATGCTCAGATTGGTTGCCTGTTCCTTCAGGAGTTCCCAGGGATCCATTTTGGGTCCTTTTTTTTATTATTATATATGTCAATGATATGCCCGTCTGTGTATCTCCTAAGACTACCTTAGCTCTCTTTGCTGATGACTCCAAGTGTTTTCGTGTGATAAAAATTCACAAGATTGTGAAGCTTTACAGAGAGATATTCATTCTCTTTATAGCTGGAGTGTCAAATGGGGTATGACTTTTAATACAGGAAAGTGCAATGTCCTCCACTTTACACGATGTAAAAAATTTCTGAATTTTGATTATATCATGACTGGTAATGACTTAGCATCAGTTAAAAAATACTGTGATTTAGGTGTTGATCTCACTTTCGACTTGAATTGGAATACTCACATTGATCGTATTTGCATGAAATCTCATAGATTGCTTGGCATGATCAAGCGCACTTGGGCTACAAATGTGACTCTAAAACACTTAAAGCTCTTTACTGTTCACTAATGCGTAGTCATCTGGAGTACGGAAGTGTCGTTGGGCAGCCCAGTCTAAGCGCAACTTAGTAAAAATTGAAAAATCCAAAGAGCAGCAACAAGGTATATTCTTAATTATCCCACTGACATTGATTATAAACAAAGATTAGTTGCTGTAAACCTTTTACCGTTGTCATTTCGCAGGGAGATTCTTGATCTGATTTTCTTTTATAAATGCACTACTGGGAAATACTCTTTAAATGTTCATAAGTATGTCAAAACTCACTCATCTAAAATTAATACACGTTCTAGTGCTGATACAAATGCACTGGATAGAAACCATTGTAAAACTGTCACTTTCCAACACCTTCTCTTTAATAGAATTGTCATTCTCTGGAACAATTTACCGGCGACAATTAGAACCACTGCTTCACTTTGTACATTTAGAGTAACATTGAC